>NC_037668.1:5737366-6057935 GCF_003255815.1 Theropithecus gelada
GCACCCATCAACTCGTCATTTACATCAGGTATTACTCCCAGTGCAATCCCTCCCCCCTCCCTCCTCCCCATGATAGGCCCCGGTGTGTGATGTTCCCCTTCCTGAGTCCAAGTGATCTCATTGATCAGTTCCCACCTATGAGTGAGAACATGCGGTGTTTAGTTTTCTGTTCTTGCAATAGTTTGCTGAGAATGATGGTTTCCAGCTGCATCCATGTCCCTACAAAGGACACAAACTCATCCTTTTTTATGGCTGCATAGTATTCCATGGTGTATATGTGCCACATTTTCTTAATCCAGTCTGTCACTGATGGACATTTGGGTTGATTCCAAGTCTTTGCTATTGTGAATAGTGCTGCAATAAACATACGTGTGCATGTGTCTTTATAGCAGCATGATTTATAATCCTTTGGGTATATACCCAGTAATGAGATGGCTGGGTCATATGGTATTTCTAGTTCTAGATCCTTGAGGAATCGCCATACTGTTTTCCATAATGGTTGAACTAGTTTACAGTCCCACCAACAGTGTAAAAGTGTTCCTATTTCTCCATATCCTCTCCAGCACCTGTTGTTTCCTGACTTTTTAATGATTGCTGTTCTAATTGGTGTGAGATGGTATCTCATTGTGGTTTTGATTTGCATTTCTCTGATGGCCAGTGATGATGAGCACTTTTTCATGTGTCTGTTGGCTGTATGAATGTCTTCTTATGAGAAATGTCTGTTCATATCAGAAAGGAGATTTCTTAACAAAATACAGTTAAAAGAGGATTTCTCATATTTTATATGGGAAGAAGGATCTTTGATATTTAAGTAGGAACCATCCTCTAGGGGACCCTATTGATTAAACAGGAAATCTAGAAACTAGACAAAGAAAAAAAGAATTTGGCTATATGAAAGTTAAAACTTATATTGCAAAAGAGAACATAAACAAAAGTAATAGTACAAATAAAATTCAGGAAATAAAATATTTGTAACAGAGATGCCAGATAACAAATTTGTGTCTATAATATGGAAACAACTCTTATAATTTGTTTAGAAGACAAACAACCCAATGGATAATGGGCAAAGGATATGACTAGGCAATTTTGGAAGATCAAATTTAGATGGTCAGTAATGTTTCAAAAGATGCTCAGACTTATTAACTGTTAGTGATATGCAAATTAAAATAACACCAAACTATCATTTTACATGCACAAGTTTGTCAAAGATTAAAATGGTCAAAACACGTATTACTTTAGAGTGGGGATATGGGAAGTTATTTGAATACATTGCTGTTGGAAATGTGAGAGTTATTTTATCTCTTTTTTGGAAGGCAATCTGGCAGTATGTATTAAAATGGAAAATACACATACTCTATGCTCCAGTAATTCCACTTCAGGAAATATATCCCTAAGAAATAAAAGTACTGGTATGTACAAGGATATTTATTTCAGTACTGTTTATAGTATAAAAAATTACAGCCGGGCGCGGTGGCTCAAGCCTGTAATCCCAGCACTTTGGGAGGCCGAGACGGGCGGATCACGAGGTCAGGAGATCGAGACCATCCTGGCTAACACGGTGAAACCCCGTCTCTACTAAAAAATACAAAAAACTAGCCGGGCGAGGTGGCGGGCGCCTGTAGTCCCAGCTACTCAGGAGGCTGAGGCAGGAGAATGGCGTAAACCCGGGAGGCGGAGCTTGCAGTGAGCTGAGATCCGGCCACTGCACTCCAGCCCGGGCGACAGAGCAAGACTCCGTCTCAAAAAAAAAAAAAAAAAAAAAAATTACAAACAAAATAATGCTTGTTAATGGAATGGATAAATAAATTATAGTATATTGCAGCACAAATCATTATATTACTATTACAAAAAGCACTATGAATTAGAGGGACTTTCTGTGAGGTACTATTGAATGAAGAAAGAAAGATATACAGAAGTATGTATTAATACATCCAATTCTTTTGTAGGACAGTGACCAAAATCCTTTGTGTGAGTTTATGTATGAGTATGTGAGCCTACACATTTATATGTTCATATGGCAGGGCAGTATGTAGCAAAAGAGAAGAATTCATACTCAGTGGTTAACATGTTTTAAGAGAGTTATAATAATACAACAGGAGTAGGAAGGAAAAGGGAGGTAGGCCCATACCAGGTAATTAGATGTGAGAATGGAACTCAAAGAACAAGTCAAGACTCAACATTTAAATTTAAGAGTGAACTGTAGAGGCAATATTAGATGCTAACAAAAACCAGATGTAATAGCTAACCCTTTAACATCTATCTGTATTTTTTGTCATATATTTTAATCAGTTTCTGCTTCACCTTGATCAGCAAAAGCTCAGCAATAGGTTTTGTAGTATTTTCTGCTTTAACTAGCTCAAATAAACATATTAATTGAAAACTTGTAACAGCTTTTATTTATTCAACCGATGTTTATTGATCACCTGCTTTCTGGCAGGCATTGTTATGGCCCCTACAATGACACATAAGACATACAAGGTCCCTACATAATAAATAAATAAATATGTAATGTCAGATCACATAAAAGCTATGAAGAAAAAGCATTTTTTCAGCAGATAAAAAGGGACAGAGCAGGGAAGGGAAAAGGAGAGGAGGTTTAACTATTTTGGATAGGGTAGTGAGGAAAAGTTTTTCTTTCAGAAGGTGAATTTGACAAAAAATGTGAATGAAATGAAGAATCAGGCCAACTGTATATCTGGGAGAAGAACCTTTCAGTCAGATGGAACAAGTAAGAAGACCTTGAGGCCTTGACTTATTCTAGAAACTTGAAGACCAGAGTGACTAAAGCACAGGGACATAGAGTGTGAATAGATGAGTTTGAAAAGGTGGTTAGGGCCTGATCTTGTAGGGCGTTGTTACACTTGTAAAGAGATACGATTTTATTCTGGTTGTGGTGGGAAGCTATGGGGGGAGGGTTATGAGCACTGGAAGATTACGGACATTGGAAGCTGTGCTAATTTGGATTTAAGAAAGCTCACTCTGATTGCTCTGTAGGAAATTGATTCTAGGGGATAAGAGGAGAAGCAAGAAAGACTATTGCTCTAGAGTAGGCAAGAGATGATGGTGACCCTATTAATTAGTAGAAGTAGTGAGAAAGGGGTCAGATTTCAGATACATTTTGAAGGTTAAGGGAGGAGTGCTTGAAGATCATGAGAGAAAGGACTGATAGATTTTAGTTGGGTCCACTTTGGAATCACACAAAACTATTTTTAATTTTGAATATACTTTAGTGCCCCCAGCATTAATTACGTAGAACGTTTTAGGCTGTTTAAAAGCAAAGCAGATAAATTAAAAGGGGGTTAGTGATTAAAACTTCTCTTTCGTATAAATCTCAAAGCAATCACAAGACCCCTCCAAACCTCATATCCCCTTTTTTTTTTTTGTGCTAATGGTTGTAGATCACACTAGTGTTCTACATTTCATATTCTCTCAGAACTTGCTTTGGCTCTCAATGTCATTCTGTTGTAATGATAATTAAAGTTAAGGTAACAAAAACCACTTATTGTTTACCATGTGAAAAGTATTCATTTAAGTGCTTTTGCTATGTTAAATCCTTTTATCCTCAAAACAACCCTATTTTAACAAAAAACCAAGTTCAGTAGCTTGCCACTCACAGAGTCCAATTAACAAGAGCAAGGTCTAGTATAAAGACAGCTGCTTTTTATTCCAAAGGTAGCTTATAGGAAGAAGTATAGGCTTCCTGCCTTAAGGGTACCACTTCCCTTTTGGAGCAGAAAGCGGGTGCTTTTAAAGGGGTTGCCTGGCATACTGGCATGAATGGCATTCAGGGGAGAAAGCAAGCAGGTGGGGAGTCCGTATACTAGCTTTGGTGCCTTATCTACTGGGTAGTCGAGCTGGTGACTGCTGGTGCCTTCTTGGGCAGGTCTAGGTTGTAAAAAGCATCCCAAAACTCTCCAGATGGGAGAGAGTTTCATAGTGGGCATGCTTTGGGTTGTAGATGGACTGTTGTCTCTTGAGGCAACCTCCTGATGGGTGAGAGTTCTGCTCTGGAGCTTTTAAGTACATAGTTAGATGAACTTGCCCTGTAGGAAATGTCTTGTAAAGAGGAAGTAAAATAGAGCTAAGTAAAAAGTTGGGGAAAGGAGGGAAGAGAAAAGAAGAGAGAGAAAAAATAATTAAACTATCTCTTGGAAAATTGGGATACACTATGAGGTAGCTGCTATAGCTATTTTACATGTGAGTAAACTACTAGTATATATGTACTGTAAGTGGCATTAGATAAACTCAGCACCTAAGCCTGTTCAGCATGGCATATCATATTTTATAGTATCCTCTCCCCTACTTGTAAGGGGATAGCATTTATGTTACTTCACTAATCTTTTATATTCTTCTGCTTTACATTATATTGAAAAACTGTAAGTAGAAGGTTTGAGGGAATAGATAATGCTTTAAAATTTTGGCATCTGTAAATCTGACCTTTTTCTCTTATACTTCCAAGTTTGAATATCCTGTTGATTTTTTTCTTAGACCACCCAAATATCTTGAAAGTTACCATGCTTTTGAACTTAAACAATATCTCTCAGATAACATTTCACCTCTAGAAGTTACACAAAAATCTTTCAACAGATAATGTCTTGATTTTTGATTCACAGAATATGGTCATTGTATTACTTTATCTTTGTATCCTCAGTGCCCACACAGCACTTGGCACACAGAAAATGCTTAGTGAATGTTTACTGAATGACTGAATGGAGAGAACAGTTTCTCTGTGTAATGTGATCTCATTTTTACCTCCTAAAGAAAGACAGGTTTGCTCTCTAAGATGGGAAAATATGATCACTGACTGTCCCAGATTAGACACCCCAGTGGAAAGAGAGAGGTTCTGTCTTCCAGTACTCATGTCAGCCTTATTGAAGAATTCTGGCCCTTTTGGGGGTCATGTGCCTACCGTTTGGACCAATCATTACTGCCAAAAAAATGAGATATTACAACCGGCTAAGCCTAGGTCAAGTTTTCCTTTTAATGGCCACGGAGGTATATTGCATTACTGAAAGGAAAGCTATGTGGAGCTTGAGCAAACAAAGAATGGCAGTTGTAATTATCCACAACAAAAATTATATAGAATTTAAATTTCCAAACAAGTCTCAACTCTTGTTCGCAAATTTATGAAAGTTATAAATTTATGAAAAAGTGCAAGTTGAAAAGAAAAGAAACATGATATATAAACATGGGAACATTTTAGTATTTTTGTTAAGGGGAAAGAGAGAAGCAGAGGTGAACTCTGTGAAGTGATTGAAAATAGAAATCTTAAGGGTAGGCACCTCTCTTTTCAACTTTCCATACAGAGATTTTAATTCCTCTGGTCAAAAGGCTGCAATTCAAGTTGTTTTTGCAGACCTGGCTCATTTTCCTACTGTTTTCCTCATGGGCTCAAAGGTCCATTGAAGTGGTAAATAAATGTACTTTGAAGCTATCACAACTCACCTTGTGTAGTTGAACTTGCTTAGGGGCCGTTATCACAGTTCCTAGTAAGCCAAGCTTGTTTCTGATAGCTATGGAGGGTTGAGAAAGAACAGAATTGGATAGAGAACCATTTGGGAAATGGGAGAGGTGTGAGTGCTGACATGCTTTCCCCTCCATCGCTAATAAACTTCTAGTGTGATTCCTTGTTCTTTTAAATGTACCTATAGCACATTTTGCTCTATGCAGGAAGTATTCCCTAATGAAAGAATGGAGTCAGAGCAAAAGGAAACATCTAAGCTTTATTGATCTGTGCTTATCTTACATTGCTGCTCTCTGCTGAGAAATTGATTGATGTTTTTTGAAAAAAACCTTCAGGAGCCTTTGTTGGATGTTGCCATTGCTGTTGCAAAATAGGAAAACAATTATGCATAAATTATGTGGAGAAAATATTTTCCTTGATTTTTTTTCTTCTAAAAATGTGTGGGAAGAAATTACACAAAGTGAGTAAATGGTGGTATTATTTAGAAACAATTCTATTTTCACTTAGGCAACCCTAACATTAAGCAAGAGGATCTTTGTGGGGAAGTTACTGTTACATTGTTTGCATATTTACCCAAACAATTTGATATAAGGTTTTTTTTTTTGTTCTTAAATTACCATTTTGAGATCTAGAAATTTTTCCCAGCCCAACTAACAACAAAATCGTATACTCATTTTAAAACATTATTATTTTAAAAACCCCACTAACAACCCCTGGAATGAATGACTCCATAGTTATTTTTACCTTCTTTTTATGAATTCCCTCCGCTGAAATTAGGATAATGTTTATTTTTTTCATCACTATTGAATACTATTCAATTATCTTTTCATAGAAATGATGTCATGGTTATAGACATACAGTTTCTGTGGCATTGGAATGAGCATGACACCATAAAAATAATTCTTAAAGATTGTCAGTGTAGTGTTTTCTATATCATTGTTTATGAGAGTTATGGTTTCTATTGTTCTTAGTGTGTAAACAATGCAATTTTTAAGTATTTTTTCAAATCAAACATTTGTAAACCATTATCTTCTACATATCGTTCGTATTTTAAGTGCTACTTAGGTAACAGAAACTTTATAAGTATTTGATAAGATGCTTCTTTCTAAACATTATACATAAGAACAGTAAGCATCTATGATAAACAGAAGTGTAAAATACATTTAATCCTAGGCCTTGACTAATTTTTTTTTTAACGTTCTGGATAATATTATCTACCCCCATGACATTTCAAGTGGATTTACTTGTGTAAATGTGCACATGATTCAAAGCACCAAATATCTGTTTGGTCTTTTCAATAATTCTTCTTGGGTAGCTGTCCCTTCTGCTAATAACTTTATCTTTCATCAAGAGTAAAAACAAACTTTTGAGATATCTCCCTTAAGTTTTTCTCTACTTAGACTGTTTCTCTTTCATGCTGTTGCCAGATTATCTTTCCAAAGGCAAAATCCTGGTCATATCACATTCCTGCTGAAATATCTCCAACATCTTATGTTGTTTGGAGGAGAAATTCTAAACTCTACCATGAACTTACAGGCCATCAACAATCTGTCCTTAGCCTAATTTTACTAGTTTTGTAGTTTGCCCAGTGATCCTCCTCTAACCACCATATTATTAAGCCACATTTAACTGCATGCTGTTTCCACACCTGCCTTTGTGAATCCATCTTCACACTCACTGTTTGCCCTGAGTATCCTTATTTTGCTGCTCAAATGTCCTTTGATTTCTCTAGGATTCTGCATCCTTATAACACTGTGCCTAGATCACTATAACATTAATACATTACATTATAATTAATTGTTGATGCCTTTCTCACTAGACTAGGGACCCTTTAAAAGCATGAACTAGCCAATATTTTTGTAAATCCCATATCCTGTGCCCATTGTGGGGCCTCGACGTGTGGTAGGTGTTGGACATGCCTTTATATATTGCATTGGGTACAGATGCAGGGTTTAAACATTTTCTCCCTCTGAAAGAACTTGTTTGAACTATAAAAGTGCCTAAGGAATATAATGCCTTTTTCCCCCATCACATTCTTCCAAAGTAGGACCTGTTAAGGGTATTCTGGTAATTTAGTTGTGGGTAGGGGAAGGTAACCTTAAAGTATGAAATATAAAATCTTGTTATAATTTACTTGACAGTGAATATTTAAAACGAGTTAAATAGCCCAAGAGAGTTATCTATACTAACACAAGTTAGGAAAGAATGAAAAGATGGTTGTTAGAAACAAATGCTCTGTGCTGCAAAGAAGAATCAGCACGCTGGCAAAAAGCTTTCTCAGCAAGGCAATTTACTTTTGCAGAAGGGTGCCACTCAAACCTGGTGTGGTTGCAAGAGCACATCGAGCAGGGTGTGGCAGGGGTTTTTATCCCTAACAAAGTTCTTAGCACTTCTGTGTCCTTCCCACATTGGCTAGGGTTGGACCTCAAAATCTAAGCTAACTTGATTGGCTAAGGTTTAAAATTGAATACAGTTAATTTCTTAAGAAAGCCATGTATTAACTTTCTAGACAGCCTTGAACAGATCCTTGTACAATTAAAAGATTGGGTCAGATCATCTGGCAGATTTCTTATTGGGTAGTTACAAATGACTAGATAAATAGTAGTTCCATAAAATTTAATTTATAAGATAGGACGTTTAATGAATTTACTGAAGCCGATATTGGGCTGTAACTTAAATGGTTTTGACTCACTGAAAGTTGAGTTAATGAAGGAAAAAGTCACCTTTCAGGAGCATTTGCTCCCAGGAGTGGCAAATTAAATAGCATTATTGTGATTATGATCTTCACATCTTCCCCTAAACTCCCTTACATAACCAAAGGTTTCCTCTTAGGTCTTCCTTATTTCTTTAAATGTAGAGGTCATTTAGTTCTTTAAGGAGGGGAAGACAATAATTTGAAAACATTCAAATGCCAACATTTTTTTCACATTTAAAATCAGTAAAACAATTATTCTTAGGGCAAGACAAAATGGGTAAAAATGACTCATATATATTTGCAGGAATAAGGGAGTCATAATAAAGCAAAACATTTTTTCTTTATGTCCAGTGTCAGATTTATAAAATCAAAGTCATACAAAGACAGATGTTTAAGCACATTAATCTTCTGTTATAAAAACTAAAAGACTTAAAAAGGAAATCTTTAAACCTCTCTTAGCTTGGCTTTAATTGTAAAATCACAGGCCTTGAAGAGAGAATAATTAACTCTATTACTGCAGCAACCACTTAAAGATCTAAATATTTTGGAATGTTCTATTTGAAAATTAGAGGGAGAACCAGTCACTTCCAAACCATCTACAGATCTTTGTGTTCTTTTTATTCTTTCTCCTCAACATGTAGTTTGTTGCATTTGTAAGGGAGAGAAATAAAAATATGTTTTTGGGCATACATTTTAAGATTTTCAAAGCCTTTTCTTTTCATTCTGTCTTCTTCAGAGTGATCTGCTGACTGATGAGGCAAAACATTTGTACCCTTGTAGTTTTCTTAAACCACAAATCCAAATTCCAAACCTAGAATATAACTCCAGGATATGAAAGATGGCAAAGAATAATATTACAGTGTAAAATTTGAAGAATTCCTCTTAGAAGAGGAATTTTCATTATTTCACTAAATTCTCACATCTAGTAGTTCTAGGTCAGTGCCCTTATTGCCAACCCTTACCTGACATTTAAGGCATATATTGTGCATGTTTGTAAGTAAATCCATGTGGATACAATATAGCTTTTCAATAGATGTTGATTTTGGTTTCTGAATAAAAGTTTCTCTTCTGATGAACCTCATAGTGGCAAAATGAAGATATGAGGAGAAAACCATTTCTTGAGTAAAAATGGTAAAAAAAAATAAAAAATTTGATATCAAGGCAGCAAACCTCCAAAGGCCTTTGTTGTTTGCCATTTTATTGTGATCGTTGACTATCTATAATGTTTGGGACTATTGAGTTTTTGTGATTTGACATTTGTTGTATTGGAATCTGATCTGTAAAGTAGTAGCATGGCTTGATGTAGAGCTTTGACTAAAGAGAATGAGAGAATGAAGGCTAAGAAATAAATTTTTACTATCTCTTCTCTAATGTTTGTCTAAAATTAGTCAGGAACTTCATTTCATTAAAAAAGTTAAGGTTTTTTTATTTATATATGACCTCCAAAAATGATTGAATATTTTTTGAATACAAACTCTGTGCCAGTCAGCGCACCAGTTTTTACATGATTATCTCATTTAATCCTTAAAACAACCTTATGGAATAGATGTTATCTTCCTTTACAGATAAGGAATGTTGGGTTCAGAGAGAGAAGTATTTTGTTCAGGACCATTTTCTCAGCTAGTAAATAAATGACAGAGGTAGGACTCAAAATTCAGATTTTGTCTGATTCCAAAGCCTGTGTGCTTAGTCACTATTACAAAAACTCATAGTTCTTGAGTGAGGGAATTATTTAAGGCTTAAGTTACATTTACCTTTTAGTTTAAAAGACAGTATATGTAGTGACTGTTTATCATGATGACCTGTGGTACTGATTATTGAAATCACTCCATAGAGGTAGGCATATGCAGGTTGTTGAGTTGTGCTATTATGGATCAGTTGTGCCTGGCACTGTTAACATTTTGAACTCAGTAATTAATTTGTTGTGGAGGACTGTCCTGTGTACCATAGGATGTTTAGCAGCATCTCTGGCTACACTCACTAGATGCTTATACCACTCCCTTGTGACAATGAAAAATTGTCACAGCTTTCAGAAAAATCGTCATCTTTCTGTCTGCAACAGAAGGATTAACTCATGTTTAACTTCATATAGGTACAGATGGAATATTTATCAATATGTATATAGTACATAGATTAATAGACACATATATTTCCTTGTTCTGTCAGCTGACAGGGTCTAGAAGCAGTGACGAGTCAATAGCAATGAGCAGACCTTACATTCAAATCTTGGTTTCTGATATTCTCCAACACAAGGAACCAGGACTCCTTTTAGAAATGGCAGATTCTAGGACTGTGTTAGAAAAAACTATAAGATGAGCCTGGAGCATTTTGTAGTGCCAGAAACTAAGGAAGTGCTAAAAAAAAAAAAAAAAAAAAAAAAAAGGGCAAAATCCCCCACAATTATAAGGGTGTGCCAAAGGGACACAGAAACTAATAGGAGAACTCTCAACTGCCAAATCTGGAACAATTTATGCAAAAAAATAAATGGAATAGTATTGGATTATAACCCAAAGTATAAAACAAGTATCTATGAACCCATATTGATTACATCAATAAATGATCTCATAAATTAATAAATTGGAGTGAAGCAGACAGATCTCCTGTGAGGAATTCCAAATAATTTATGTAACTACCTGCCCCCAAGGTGTGGGACATAATTCCCCACTCCTTAGGTATGAGCTACCCATAGTGACTTCCTTCCAAAGAGCACAATCAGTATTGAAGGAGAGGGAAAAATAATGCTCCAGTAGAGAAATCTGATGAATACTACCTTAGCCAGGTATTCAAACTTAACTTCAGCAATGATAAATCATATTGATAGTTTATGTATCCTTAACATGAAGTAATAAGAATGGTACTTTACCTTACTCGTCTTCCTCTCAAAAACATGTAACCCCAGTGTCATCATGAAAAAAACATGAGACAAACTACAGTTGAAGGGTATTCAGAATACCTGTTTACTGCTCCTCAAAATTTTCAAGGTCATCAAAAACAAGGAAAGTCTAAGAAACTGTCACAGATAAGGGAAGCCTAAGGAAATATGAAAGTAAATGTAATGTGGTATTCTGGATGCGATCCTGGAAAAGGGGGGAAAATTTTTGGGTAAAAAATTAGGAAATTTGAGTAAAATATGAACTTTAGTCAATAGTGTATCAATATTGGTTCATTAATTGTGACAAATATACCATAGTAATATAATATATTGATAATAGGGGGAATTGGTGTAGCATATGGGAACTTTGTACTATCTCTACGATTTTTCTGTAAATCTAAAACTGTTGTAAAATAAAAGTTTTATTTATTTATTTTTTTAAAAGGCCTCAAAACATTGCCATATGTCTCCTAGGGAGCAAAATTGCACCTAGTTGAGAAAATCACCATTATAAATAATACCATAGAGGAAAAAAAGTATATTTCATTTTTGTTTATGTTGAGTCTCTAGTGAAGAAATAACATTAATGGAAATGCCTAGGATACCTAGTAGGCACAAAGGAGCAACGTACATATTTACTTACCTTTTCTAATCTCTCTCCCCTTCACCCTTAAAATTTTAGTGTCCTTGAGGGTTTTGTATTTTTGCTTTTGTTCTCATTCTGGTAGCTGTCTTGGATTACCTCATTCGTGCCTGTAGCTTCACATATCATCTACATGTTGATACTCCCAATTCAAAATCTTTAGGCTGATCTTAGCTTCTAAGTCTAGCTTCAGAGTAAGCATCTATCTATACTTTTATGTCCTATAACATGTCAAATTCACTAGATTGGAGTCACAAAACATGGTATCTCCTGCATTCTCTGTCTTGTTCCCCCAGCTGAATATGTGGGAATCATCCTAGATTCCCTCTACCTTAAGGCCCGAATTATTGTACCCTCCTTCTCCCACTGTGTCTTTCACATCTATGGGTTTAAAACAAATTTGATCCTCCTAATACCCTTTCTCTTAATCTTATAATGGTTCCTCATTGCATGTAAGAAACTTTTTTCTCTACTGTCATATACTTCAATATCTCTAAAATTGACCCCTTCCTGTTTTGAGCCCTTAAATCTATTTTACTGGTTTCTGTGGTAATACAAATAACACACCACTGACATTGCTGACCTGTCTCCCCTTCTACTCCACCTAAGCTCCTAGACTATGAAGAGTCTGTCTTTCTGTTCCCATGGTGGTTCATTTATGACGACTGAATGAGTGAATGTGGTTTCAGATTTATGGTTATGGATTTTATTCAGTGTGTTCAACTTGACTGGTTTCCTGTGTTTTGATATTTCTCTGAGTATGGCTTTATAAATTCAATAGTAGTAATGAGATGTTTTTTGTTTATATTAGCAATGGCTTTCCCTTGAATATTATGATTTATCTCATCCTTAATTCCTTATATACATTTTAGGAGTTGGGAAAAGCAAGGTAGTTAAAATCGTATCAGAAAGGAGCCTTACTGTTTTTTTGTGTCTACATACAGTACAATAAAAGCGTAATTTTTAATATCTTTAATATAGATATATGATTAGATATTGAAGCCTTTCAACTGTAATTAGATTAACAGATCTCCTGCTTCATTCTCATTCCCATTTATTAGTTGCTTCCTTTCAGACTGTGATTTAAAGTTTGGGTCATGCACCTGTTCTTTCTATAGCTAACAGAATTGTTCCAAAGTGCAGCTGCTACTGAAGTTTCTTAGGTCAATACATTTTTCTGTAATAGATAAAAATGTGTATTGTGTTTGTCTCTATAGGGATCTTAAATCTAATCCATTTAATTTAAAATAATTATATTTATCTAGACTGTTAATATTTTCTATAAAATATGCTTATTTTAAGAAAATGTTTAAGAGTTCTTGTCAGTGCTTATTTTAAAATGAAAGCAGGTAATGCAAGAGGCAGCTAGACAATTTTTGGATATATATTGTTTCCAAGTTATATTTCTTCAGAGGAATGAATAACTAATTTGTTTCCCCTGTTACTATGAACTACACATTATTTTAGGAGGGAAATAAAAGGGGGCACTGTTGCTTTCTGATATCGCCCTAATTCTGTCTATGAAAGCAGAAACCAAAGCCTCAAGAATTTGTGCTATTAAAATGTAATATTTGAGCTCCAGAAACCTGTTCTTGGAAGTATTCCGATTGGGATTTATATGAACTTGGGGGTGGGGGAAGAGGGGTGGAAATGAGATTTCTTAAGAATAATTCTAGGCCGGGCGCGGTGGCTCAAGCCTGTAATCCCAGCACTTTGGGAGGCCGAGACGGGTGGATCACGAGGTCAGGAGATCGAGACCATCCTGGTGAACATGGTGAAACCCCGTCTCTACTAAAAAATACAAAAAACTAGCCGGGCGAGGTGGCGGCGCCTGTAGTCCCAGCTACTCGGGAGGCTGAGGCAGGAGAATGGCGTGAACCCGGGAGGCGGAGCTTGCAGTGAGCTGAGATCCGGCCACTGCAACTCCAGCCCGGGAGACAGAGCGAGACTCCGTCTCAAAAAAAAAAAAAAAAAAAAAAAAAGAATAATTCTATTATGTTTGAGGCTGAGACCTAGTTCATAGCTTTAAAGTATGATTGGGTTTCTCATAATTAATTATCTTTTTGATTTCTTGCCCCATGAAGGAAGTCTATAGTAACTATTGGATAGAAGCAATTATTGTAAAACACAGTTCAAAGTCAAAATCTTCATGACTCCTATTAAATTTCTTTTTGATATGACTTTTTATGGAAATCTGTTAAATGTTTGATAATTTTCATTATCCCCAAATAATGAGACTATTATCTGATACAGCATACTGTGTCAGAGGTCTCCAAGACCACTTCCAGGTGTGGTGATTTGTTAGGATAACTGAGAGGGCTCAGTGCATAGTCCTACTAATAGCTCTGATTTATAGCAACAAAAGGAAAAGGCACACAGTGCAAAGACCAAGGAATCCGAGCTCAAGATCCCAGTGGAGTCACACAGGATGCCCTTAACTCCTCCCGTATTGAGTTGTGACAACACATATGAAATGTCATATGCCAGGGAAGCTCATTAGTGACTCAATGGCCAGGATTTTTGTGGAGGCTTGTCACATGGGCAGCCTTAGCCTAGCACATACCAGATTTCCAGACTCCCAGAGGAAAAGTAAACCACATTGTTTGCACAATTTAGGCAAAATGAGATATTCTTATCATGGAATAGTAGGAACTCTCCCAAAATCCAGAATCCCAGGGGCTAGCCAAGGGCTAATCTTGCAAGGAAGCTTTTCTAAGGATAGCATCTCAGCCGTGTTTTATTGTCTTTTCACTGCATGTGCAATATAACTTGAATGCTTATAGGTAAAGTTTGTCTATCATAATTACTGCAGCTTTGGAAGGTGGTAATAAATCCATGCCCGTTTGTGATGGCTAATATCCGTGGTTTGAAATAAATATAAACACGGTCAGTTCAGACTTCAACACATCAAGCATGTTAACTTTTGGAACAGATGCTATTTTTTTAAATAGAAATAAACTGCATGTTACAAAATGATCACAATAGGAATGAATATATTGAGACTTTTCTTTTTCAGTTCTTCATGTGTAAGTTCTATAGATGTGTTTAAATTCAGCAAACATTTGAGCGCCCACTGTACACCTATTTCTGTTTTAGATACTAGGGACATAGACATGAACCAGGCATGATTCCTGCCATGAAGAAGCCCATATTCTAAGAAAGATGACAGGAATGTAAATAAATATATGTTTACAAATTAGTATAAGGAACATTATTTTGTCAAATTGTATTTTATAAGAGGTTTTAAAATAAACTTACTTATACTACTATTTATGTGTCTGTGTATATTCTGTGGACACTGCTGTGTAATCTTAGGGCTTTTTTAAACAAAAAAACCTTTTTTAGTGTCCTGTCTTCCTTCTTTCCTGCCTTCCTTCCTTCCTTCCTTCCTTCCTCTTTTCCTTTTTTTAATGAGATGGAGTCTCACTCTGTTGCCCAGGCTGGAGTACAATGGCGCAATCAGCTCACCACAACATCTGTCTCTGCAGTTCCAGTGATTCTCCTGACTCAGCCTCCCAAGTAGCTGGGATTACAGGCATAAGCCACCACACCTGGCTAATTTTCGTCTTTTTAGTAGAGATGGTGTTTCACCGTATTGGCCAGGCTGGTCTCGAACTCCTGACCTCAGGTGATCCACCTGCCACAGCCTCCCAAAGTGCTGGGATTACAGACATGAGCCATTGCACCTGGCATAGTGTCCTGTTTTCTTCAATTCTTTTGATTTTTGTGCTAGAGAAAGTGAGAGAGGGCATGCTTAATTATAAAGTGGTTTATCACAGTAAGCCACTGTGCTGGAACCTTTTTAGGCTCTCCCTACATAAAGCCACCACAAACATTTTAGTAACTGCCGTTAAGACAAATTTTGCAGTTAGTGCTGTTCTTTTTTGTTTTTGAGATGGAGTTTCGCTCTATCGCCCAGGCTGGAGTGCAGTGGCGCAATCTTGGCTCACTGCAACCTCTGCTTCCCGGGTTCAAGTGATCCTCCTCCCTCAGCCTCCCGAGTAGCTGGGATTACAGGTGCCCACCACCACACTCAGCTAATTTTTATATTTTTAGTAGAGACAGGGTTTCACCATGTTGGCCAGGCTGGTCTTGAACTTCTGACCTCAAGTGATCCACCTGGCTAGTCTTCCCAAAGAGCTGGTATTACAGGTGTGAGCCACCACTCCTGGCCAGTTAGTGCTGTTCTTTTTTTTTTTTTTAAGACAGGGTCTCGCTCTGTCACCCAGGTTGTAGTGCAGTGGCGTGATCTCGGCTCACTGCAAGCTCTGCCTCCCTGGTTCATGCTATTCTCCTGCCTCAGCCTCCCGAGTAGCTGCGACTACAGGCACCCGCCACCATGCCCAGCTAATTTTTTTGTATTTTTAATAGAGACGGGGTTTCACCATGTTAGCCAGGATGGTCTTGATCTCCTGACCTCGTGATCCACCCGCCTCGGCCTCCCAAAGTGCTGGGATTACAGGCGTGAGCCACCGTGCCCAGCCACGGTTAGTGCTATTCTTAATGTCCAGTACTTGCGGTAGTCATATTATGAATTTTATATAAAGCTTTATACAGAAAGAAATCAATTATCATCATTTCCTGTTTCACCCATGCAAACTGCCCTTTTATTCCTGCCTCTTCTCCTGAAGTAACTGAATTATTAGTCAGTTTTGCTTTCTTTCATTTCTCTTTTTGATATGACTTCCTTAATATAATGAGCTTGGAATTTGCCTTAGGTGGTTGTCAGTCTATCTTCTAACCATGTAACAGAGTCTTCTATCATGCCCACAGCTCCACAAAATAACTCAAGAACCTGAGCTCTGGGTGTGGAGCTTTACTAACTCTTCTTCCCCTTTGCTTTAAATCTTTACACTAACACATGCGTATTTTTTGGTTTGTCATGTATTTCTTTCTTTCTTTTTTGAGACAGGGTGTCGCTTTGTCACCCAGGCAAGTTCAGTAGCACGATCTCAATTCACTGCAACCTCTGACTCCAGTTTCAAGTGAGTCTTATGCCTCAGGCTCCCAAGGATTACAGGCGTATGCCCAGCTAATTTTTATATTTTTAGTAGAGATAGGGTTTCACCATGTTGGCCAGGCTGGCCTTGAACACCTAGCTTCAAGTGACCTGCCTGCCTCAATCTCCCAAACTGCTGTGATTACAGGCATGAGCCATTACACCTGGCCTGTCATATACTTTTTTATAATTACTCATGTGCTTATCTTTGCCTTCTCAGAGGGCATGCTTTGTCCTCTCAGAAGCTATGCTTTTTTACCACAATTTATACAACCAGCTGTGTGACTTTGGGTAAGTTACCCAACCTCTTAATGCCTCTGGCTACTCACCTATAAAACAGAGATAATAATAATACCTCACAGGGACCTTGTAAGGATTGCGTTAATATATGCAAATATCTTAGAATGGTGTCTCAAGCCCACTTGATAAATGTTATCTTCCCCAAATTTTTTTTTAAATTCAAACCTTCAAAAATGGTAAGAGTGAATGAGTATCCACATACCCTTTGCTTGAACTAATTTTTTACTTAATGCCAAATTTTCCTTCTTTCTGTAAGTGTGTGTGTAATTTTTTAAGCGAAACTGCTTGAAGGTAAACTGCATATATCATGATACTTCAGCACATATGTACTAAGAGTAAGGACATTTTCCTATACAAGCACACCCAGGAAATGTAAGAAAGAGACAATAAAACTATTTAATATGCAGTCTGATATGGTTTGGCTGTGGCCCCACCAAAATCTCATCTTGAAATACAACTACAACAATTCCCATGTGTTGTGGGGGAAACTGAATCATGGGAGTGGGTCTTTCCCATGCTCTTCTCATGATAGTGAATAAGTCTCACGAGATCTGATGGTTTTATAAAGGGAAGTTTCCCTACACAAGCTCTCTTTTCTTTTCTGCCGCCATGTGAGATGTGCCTTTCACCTTCTGCCATGACTGTGAGGCCTCCCCAGCCATGTGGAACTGTAAGTCCATTAAATCTCTTTCTTTTGTAAATTGCCTAGTCTCTGGTATGTCTTTATCAAGAGCACGAAAATGGACTAATACAGTAAATTGATTCTGGTAGAGTGGAGCACTGCTGAAAAGATAACCAAAAATGTGGAGGCAACGGTGGAACTGGGTAGAGGCCAGAACAGTTTGGAGGGCTCGGAAGAAGACAGGAAAATCTGGGAAAGTTTGGAACTCTCTAGAGACTTGTTGAATGGCTTTGACCAAGATGCTGGTAATGATATGGACACTGAAATACAGGCTGAGGTGGTCTCAGAGGGAGATAAGGAACTTGTTGGGAACTGGAGCAAAGGTGACTCTTGTTATGTTTTAGCAAAGAGATTGGCAACATTTTGCCCCTGCCCTAGAGATTCGTGGAACTTTGAACTTAAGAGAAATGATTTGGGGTATCTGGTGGAAGAAATCTCTAAGTAGTGAAGCATTCAAGGGGTGACTTGGGTGCTGTTAAAGGTAATCAGTTTCAAAAGGGGAACAGAGCATAAAAGTTTGGAAAATTTGCAGCCTGACAATGTGATAGAAAAGAAAATCCCATTTTCTGAGGAGGAATTCAAGCTGGCAGCAGAAATTTGCATAAGTAACGAGGAGCCAAATGTTAATCCCCAAGTCAGTGGGGAAAATGTCTCCAGGGCATGTCAGAGACCATTGCGGCAGCCCCTTCCATCACAGGCCTGGAGACCTAGGAGAAAAAAATGGTTCAGTGGGCTGGACCTGGGATCCCTCTGCTGTTTGCAGTCTAGGGACTTGGTGCCCTGTGTCCCAGCCACTCCAGTTGTGACTAAAAGGGGCCAAGGTACAGCTTAGGCGATGACTTCAGAAGGTGCAGGCCCTAAGCCATGTGGTGTTGAGCCTGCAGATGCACAAAAGTCAAGAATTGAGATTTGGAAACCTCTGCCTAGATTTCAGAGGATTTATGGAAATGCTTGGATGTCCAAGCAGAAGTTTGCTGCAGGGATTGGGCACTCATGGAAAACCTTTGCTAAGGCAGTGCCAAAGCAAAATGCGGGGTGGGCACCCCCACACAGAGTCCCCACTGGGGAGCTGGCCTGGTGGAGATGTGAGAAGAGGCCCACCATCCTCCAGACCCCAGAATGGTAGATCCACCGACAGCTTGCACCAGAAAAGCCACAGACACTCAATGCCAGCCCATGAAAACAGCCAGGAAGGAGGCTGTACCCTGCAAAGCCACAGGGACAGAGCTGCCCAAGACCATGGGAACCCACCTCTTGCATCAGCATGACCTGGATGTGAGACATGGAGTTTAAGGGGATAATTTGGGAGCTTGAAGATTTGACTGCCCTACTAGATTTCGGACTTGCATGGGGCCTTTAGCCCCTTTGTTTAGCCAATTTCTCCCATTTGGAATGGGTGTATTTATCAAATGCCTGTACCCCCATTGTGTCTAGGAAGTTACTAACTTGCTTTTGATTTTACAGGCTTATAGGCAGAAGGGACTTGCCTTGTCTCAGATGAGACATTTGACTGTGAACTTTTGAGTTTATGCTGAAATGAGTTAAGACTTCGGGGGACTGTTGGAAGACATGATTGGTTTTGAAATGTGAAGAGATGAGATTTGGGAGGGACCAGGGGCAGAATGATATGGTTTGGCTGTGTCCCCACCCAAATCTCATCTTGAATTGTAACTGCTACAATTCCCATGTGTTGTGGGAGAGACCCAGTGGGAGGAAATTGAATCATGGGGGTGGGTCTTTCCCATGCTATTCTCATGATAGTAAGTCTCATGAGATCCAATGGTTTTATAAAGGGGAGTTTTCTTGCATAAGCTCTCTTCTCTTGTCTGCCACTGTGTGAGACATGCCTTTCACCTTCTACCATGATTGTGAGGCCTTCCCAGCCACGTGGAACTGTGAGTCCATTAAACCTCTTTCTTTTGTAAATTGTCCAGTTTCAGGTATGTCTTTATCAGCAACGTGAAAATGGACTAATACGCAGGCTGTGTTCATAATTTCCCAATTGTTCCTAAAGTTTCCTTTATAGTTTTTTTTCCTTTTTTTCTTTCTCTCTCTCTTTAAAAACATCTAGGAACTAAACAAGAATCACATTTGCTTTAGTTGTCCTGACTCTTCGTGAGTCTGTTGATTTAGACCAGTCTTCCTTCCTTTTTCCCTGTCTTCTTATGACATTGACATTTTAGAAGACTATAGAGCAGTAGCTTGCTTTGTAACATGTTCTTTTGAAAACTGCACATAGAGATTGAAAGATAACCAACTTTGTTAAATTATGTTTCATCTCTGTGGTCTTCATTGAACTAAATAATTAAATGATAATGAAATGTAACCTTCATGTAATAGTTAAATTGTTTAACCATTATATGAAATAATTTACTAAATGAAGGCTACATTTTATTATCATTTAATTATTTAATAACTAATGTGGTTTAATTATTTAATTAAACTTTAAAGTTTTGAGAAGATAAATAAATAATGGAGATAATCTGGGTTATGTGAAATATCATTAAAAATAAAATACATATTGGCCAGGTATGGTGGCTCATGCCTGTAATCCCAGAGCTTTGGGAGGCTGAGGCAGGCAGATCATGAGGTCAGGAGATTGAGACCATTCTGGCAAACATGGTGAAACCCCATCTCCACTAAAAATACAAAAATTAGATGGGTGTGGTGGCGCATGCCTGTAATCCCAGTTACTCAGGAGGCTGAGGCAGGAGAATTGCTTGAACTTGGGAGGCAGAGACTGCAGTGAGCCAAGATTGCGCCACTGCACTCCAGCCTGATGACAGAGTAAGACTCTGTCTTAAAAAAACAAAAAACAAAAACAAACATGTTTTGAGTAGAATATTCCAAAAGATTGGGTTTATAAAGAAAAACAAATAGACCAAAAAAGTTGTTTTATTTGAAAAAGGCTTAAAAAGTATTTCAGTCTCATTTTATTAATTCTTTAATATTTATTGAGCTCTTGTTAAGTTGTTCCTGTTCTCCTAATGTTTGCAATCCAGAGAGTGAGACAAGCTGTTAGGAAGGTGTAGTACAGTGTAATAAGACGTGAGTATATGTGATGAGGAGATTACAGGGTCCTAGGGGAGCAAATAAGAAGAGCAGCTAACTTAGAACCTCCTGGGAGATTAGAGACACCTCTCCAAAGATATAGTATCTATGTATAGACATATTAATGTACATATAAAGGTTCTATGAGACAACCTGACAAGGGGTTAGGGGAAGAGTGTTCCGGAGAAAAGGAACATCACATCCCAAGCTCTGCATATGAGAGAGAGAGAACCTAACATTTGAGGAATATGAGAATGACGGTGGGTGTGGAGTATGGAGAGGGAACTACAGAGTGGCAGGAGAAGAGGCTGAAAGGGAATGCTGGAGGTCTTATAAACCACATTAAGGGATTTGAGTGCTATTCTTAGCTCAATTGGAAGGTTATGTACAAAAGTAGAAGTATGATATAAGCAGATTTGTACTTTAGGAAAATTGGAAAACAAAGCTGGTAGCAGGGAGTGCAGTTAGGAAGCTGTTGGCTTAATCAGGCTAAAGATGTTGGTGACCTGGATTAAGGTAGTAGTAGTCATTGAAATGGAGAGAACTGAATGAGTTTGCGAAATATTTGGGAGATGGTATCAACAGTATTTGGTGATTGAAGGGGAGGTATAATGATTAGTTAAGAAAAAGATTGTAGAGCCCAGACATCTGGGTTCAAGTCCTAAGTCTGTCACTTAGTAGCTTTGTAAATTTGGGGCAGTTATTACACCTCCCTATGCCTCATTCTCCCCATCTATAAAATGGGAAGAAAAACAATACTTATTTTATAGGATTGTTGTGAGAATTAAATGAATTAATATGTGTACGGAGTTTAGAACAGGTGCCAGGTACATAGTAAGTACCATATAAGTGTTAGTTCTATAGTAGTTATTGTTGGAATTTGTTAATATTATTATTACTGATTAGACAGGTCAGTGAGAGGGAGAAAAAGAGCCAAGGCTAACTCATAGATTTTTAAAATGGCAGTTGAGGTGAATTATGGCAGATGTGTGTCAGGGGGTGGGAGGCTGGGGGCAGGGAGGTATGATGAATTCACATTTGGATTTGCTGAGTTTGAGGGGCTTTTCCAGTGGGCATCACTCAATAGGCACGTGAATTTGGAAGTAGGGAGAAAGAGTTGAGGATGTCAGTTTGAAAATTACTAGAATATAGGTGATAATTAAGCTGTGGAAATTGAATGAATTCAGCCAAATGAAGAACTAGTTAAATAAGGGGAAAGGCATATAAAAGATTATGTTATCTTTAAGAATTTATTATTTAAGCCAGAAGCCAAAATATAAAACTTGGTGCCAAATGGAAAGTTTAGAAAACTTTCAGCATTCAATACAACTTCATTTAAATTAGGCTGGTCTTCAGAGGATATTGAGCTGAGTAAAATGGGCAGCTAGATGAAAGAAAATCATTGGCCTATTGAGGAAACTGCAGAGAAGTCACTTTGCTATCACAGGAAAGATGTTGCTGATTATTTTCTGTTTTGGATCTGACTTAAGGAAAAAAGATAAAAGATTGATTCCTAATTGGCAGAATAGCAAAGAATAAGTTCTTAAGTCTTTCTATAAATTATTCGTCTTCAGTACCTATTGCTAGAATTAATTAATATTGTATTTACTAAGGAATTCTATAGTTTTTCAACTTACTATTATGAAAAATTTCAAGCATACAGAAAATTAGAAAGAACAGGACAATGAATACCCATATAACCACCACCTAGATTCCATACCCACCTGTCTATAAATATGTGTGTGTATGTGTACATGTCTGTTTAGTGAAACCATTTCAAAGTAAATTGCAAATTTTGTGACACTTTAATCCTAAAATATTTAGCATGTATTCCATATTATACCTCACAACACCACTATCACATCTAAGAAAACTGACAATAATATCTTAATATTAGCTACTATCCAGTTTATAGTCAGATTTTCCTAGTTATCACAAAAATATTTTTTATGGTTTTTTTTTTTCCCCCTTCCTAAACAGGATCCAACTAAAGTTCACATATTGCCTTTAGGTGTTATACCTCTTTAGTCTCTTTTGTTTGAAAATCTTCACCTCCCCCCACCTTTTTTTTTTTTTTTGAAGGGAGGACAGACTTTTTAAGAGAGCAGAATGTTCTAAATTCTAAATTTGTCTGATTGCTTCTTCGTGGTATCATTTGTCTTGTTCCTCTATCCTTTGTAATTCCTATAAACTGGAATGTAAATCAAGTTGATTCTATTCAGATTAAGTGTTTTGGCAAAAATACTTCATAGATGACACTGTAAACTTCATATTGTATTGCGTAAAATGGCTATCAGATTAGCAATAATAAGTTTGATCTTTTTGTGTAATAAAATACTTTTCCCCTTTGAGATTAGCAGGAAATCAGTGGGAACAATTTCATACTAAATGGCTTAGCATTTATTGATGATTCTTGCCTGAATCAGTTATTTCATCGGGAGTTGTTAATTCTATCGTTCCTTGTACATTGTTAGCTGGCATTCTTAGGTAAATAAGAATTTTGCAGCTGGAAATGAACAACATAATTACTTATTTGCTTTATCCTACAGTACACAAAAATAGGTTTAAAATTACAAAACCCAATGTTAATACTATAAGCATAATGTGAGGTTAAATGTTTTAATAGTTTTTATTGTCCTTAGAATATATGCCAGTAAGAATGTAAGTCAGAATACTGTGTTCAAAAGTCACTTGAAATATTTTTTGTTCTCATGTGGTTATGTTACTAATTTGACAAGCAATTAAGTTCATTTGTTTCTACTTGTTTTCAGTCAGAGTTTGCTTATTTAGATCTTATATTTAGTTTTATTCTCTTGAATTTATAAAACTTTTGTTGGTTCAGAAGTCACACTATATTATAAAGTATAGTTGGAGAAGTTTGGCTTCTATTTTGTATATCTACCCTCTACCTCCATCCTTTTACCACCCTGTCATAGGTAACCATTTTTATTCATTTCTAGTTTAGCCTCCTAGTGTGTTTCTATTTGTTATGATACAACTGTGTAACTCCTTGTTAATTAGTGTTACTATAATGAAAATTCCATAAACTGAGTGGTTCAAACAACAAATATTTATTTCTCACAGTTGTGGATCCTGGGAAGTACTAAGTTGACGGTGCCAGCAGATTTGATGCCTGATGAGGGCTCAATTCCTAGTTCAAAAATGGCCATCTTTTTGCTGTGTCCTCATGAGGCAGAAGGGTAAAGGAGCCTGGGTTCTCTTTTATTGTACACTATTCCCATTGATGTAGGCTCTGTCCTCATGATCTAATCACCTCTGAAAGGCCCCACCTCCTCATACCATTACACTGGGGATTAGGTTTCAGCATGTGAATTTTGGGGGAACATAAACATTTAGTCTCTGGTACTACAACTCTAACTATCCTTATTTTTTCTTCTATACTGGATGTATCATCTTGTACTCCATAGTGGCATGCCTAGTATATTTGATGCCTAAAGCAGATAACTTTTTAATATATACCTCTCCTATATGACAAAATTATTTCCAAAAATAACCATGAAATAAAACAAAATATAATAATGGGTAGAAATGAGATATAAACATTAAATTGTTTGATCGGATGTTGACTATATAATCATGCCAATAAAAATAAATTAAAAATAAAATAAATATTACAGTACAGAAAATGTTTATTAAAATATTTTCACCAGAAAATTCATCTTAAGTTTTTCTATTTGGTTTTTTAAAAAACTTCTAAAAGTTTTTCTTGTTCTGGAAAATGCAGAGAAAATGACTGTGTGATAGTGGACATTGATGCTATTTAACCCACTAGTTTATAACTGTGCATTCAAATAAACAGTGCCATTTGGTTTCCTCTAGTAATGTAAAAGCAGCATCTTTTGTTGTTTCCCTTAGCATTCTTCACATTTTTGTTCTTTTCTCAATATAAATGTCCATTTCCTCACATTTTATTTTTGCGTAGTTAATGTCCATAGCCACAGTTTCCATGTACTGTTCTTTAAATAACAGTTTTAAAGCTTTGTGTTTTATTGTCCATTGTTCAAATTTGATTCCAGCTGTCTGCAAACATTTTTGTGTCTGATTAGCTCATCTAAAACTTCCTACCAGAAAGGAAAAAGAAAAAAAAAGAGACAATTTACACAGGAACAGAAAACCAAATGTCGTATGTTCTCCTAAGTGGGAGCTAAACAAGAATACATGGACACAAAAAGGGGAACAACAGACACCAGGGCCTACTTGAGGGTAGAGGGTGGGAGGAGGGAGAGAATTTAAAAAAAATACCTGTTGGGGCACTATGCTTATTACCTGGGTGACCAAATAATTTGTACACCAAGCCCTCATGACATGCAGTTTACTTGTATAACAATGCTGCACATGTACTCAGAAACCTAAAATAAAAGTTAAAAAAGAAAAGAAGACAACTTAGAGAAGAGAAACAAGGCCAGGTGCGGTGGCCTTATGCCTGTAATCCCAGTACTTTGGGAGGCTGAGGCAGGAGGATTGCTTGAGCCCAGGAGTTCAAGACCAGCTTGGGCAACATAGTGAAACCCTATCTCTACAAAAAATACAAAAATTAGCCCTGGTGGTGTGCATCTGTAGTCACAGCTACTCATGAAGCTGAAGTGGGAGGATTGCTTGAGCTTAGGGGGTCAAGGCTGCAGTAAGCCGTGATTGTAACACTGCACTCCAGCCTGGGCAACAGAGCAAGCCCCTGTCTCAAAAAAAGAAAAGGAAAGAAAAGAGAAAAAGAGAAACAGCATATACTGATCATTATTTATTTGGAATATATTATTTAAGTGCAGAAATATTTGGTGTCATAGGGGCTAGAGACATAAATGGTACTCAGAGGGAGCTTGAATAATTTTGAAACATTACAAAATTAACTTCTGAAATAAATGTAACAGTCCATGTGTATCCAGCTAAACTGGGAGTTCTCCACTTTCTTTTTTTTTTTAAAGTTAATTTTCATATCTAATTCAGTGTTTATTGAGAAATAAGTAACAAAAATCTAATTTAAAGCTTACATACAGGTTATTAAAACTGAGCAGTCACTGGAACAATTATTTAGAATTTAGAACACAAATTGTTTTTCAGGGAGTATTTTTATCACTGACATTGTTTAGAATTGCTGGCACGTGATGATAAAAAGCAGAACAATTTTTAGTTAGGTTCAATTTTTAAATTCTCTATGTAGAATGCACCCTCTTGTTGTGAGCCTCAAGGGTGATCTGCTTCTACCACCCCACCTGTGGTATGCCACTGTATCCACTAGCAAAGTATGAGAATATCTGTTTCTTCCCAACCTCACCAACAGAGTGTTGTTGAATGTTTCATCAGTCTGATGATGAGAAATCATATTGTTTTAATTAGCATTCATCTTATGAGTGAAGGCTTTTTAAGTTTAAAGGTCATGCATTTCTTTTTCTGTAAACTACCTAGCCATTTGTTTTGGTGGTAGTGTTTCCCCGACTCTGTGTTTGAACATAAGTGGTATTGCGGGCAGGGCGGGGGAAAAAAAACAGGGTACCTTTCTCAAAACCTTAGTACTCAACATGATACACAACAGAAATCACCATGTCTCCCTTTAAGGTGTTTTATGCATACTGCAGCCGTGCTAAGGAACTAAAACAACTTCATATGTATAAGTCTAGGAAACTGTTGAAGTAGAGCTTTTCAAATTGGACTCACAGTTTCATCTGTTTTTATCCATTGGAATTTCTTACACAGTTTCTTTGAAGATGTAATTCAGTTCTTAAATTTCTTTAAATCACTGCTATAAAGTGAGAGCAAACATCAGTAGTTCTTTTAAATTTTATAATATACCATAATACAATAAGAGCTACATAATTAGAAATCAGTAATTTAACCAATGAAATCAGTTAAATTGGTTTCTTCACTGAATTGAGTTAGGTAATTTAATTAAAATAATTATCACATAAATATAGCCTTACTGCTTAAAGATTATTCATACTTTGCTAAGAAAGAAAAATTGTATATTCATTTTATAGAGTCAAATACGAATCTATCTGTATTTCAGTTATTAAACTTTTATATTATATATAAACAGCTTCCCAGAAACAGAACTGAACATTAAACTTTATTTCCATGTCTGCAAATTCCCTTTCAGTCAGTATTTATATATATATATAACCTTTGTCTTTATAGTATTACCTACATATTTGTATTGGACCTTTTCTACTTTTTTTTTTTTTAATTGTAAAAATCGTAACAACATTAAGACAAAAATGTAAAGACAGGGCATAACCACTCATAATCTTATCACTAACAGTATTTTAATTATTTGTCAGTTGTCTTATTTTTTAAGGTCTCTTCTAAATTGTCACATCTGTTTCTTTACAAATCCTGATCTCTAAGAATAATTTCCTCTCAGTGGCGCTTTTTGCCTACTGGTCCCTTTTTTAAATGCAATAGTATTCTTCAAGATCAACAAAAGTGTACTTGGTTTTAATTTTGAATTTAAAATTTAACAAAGTATCTCCTGTTTACTGAGGTTAAGGTACTTGTGAATTATTTATTAGAGAGTTTGGAAAATGTTAATTCTAAGTGTGTGTATTGTAAATCTGTTTCATCATGTCAATAACAAGGTAATAGAATCATAATATATGAAAATGTATGTTACTGAAGAGCTACAAAGAAGAATTGATATTAGTGCTTACTTGAACTTCACAACAGACATTTTCCAACTGAATTGTGATGAATTTACATCTCTCTAGAAAGCAGTAACTTTTGACATCCATTCATTTTGACCATGAAAAATAAGGTGGTGTGTGGATTGTACCTCCCCCCTCTATCTATTAGTCTTGTTACCTGTGTGCCTTGTTTTTTCTCATGTGACACCTGTTTATTTTTTCATCACAGTAGCTAAATAACATAGTATTAATGTTTGCCTACAGCAGCTCTTAAGTTTTATGGTTTTCTTTTAGCTTTAGTCATAGAGCTCCGGATTATTACTCCTTTTCTCTCTGAAGAAAAAAATCAAAGAAAATATGGTACATATACACCATGGAATACTATGCAGCCATAAAATGAACAAAATCGTGTCCTCTGCAGCAACATCAATGCAGCTGGAGGCCATTACATTAAATGAATTAACACAGGAACAGATAACTAAATCCACATGTTTTCATTTATAAATGGTAGCTAAACATCGAGTACCCATGGACAGAAAGAGGAGAGCAATAAGACACTGGGGTCTCCTTCAGGGTGAAGGGTGGGAGGAAAGTGAGAGTAAAAAAACTACTTATTGGGTAATATGCTCACTATCTGGGTGACAAGATCATTTGTATACCATACTCCAGCATCACTCAGTTTACCCATGTAACAAACCTGCGCATGTATCCCCCGAACCTCAAGTAAAAGTTGAAAAATAAAGATAAAAAGATAGATGAAATTTATCTATTTATCTATTAATTTAAAACCACCATTACCACCACAACTCAGAAAGACCTTGTTGCCATGCAAACAGAATACAGATAACGCATCGTGTCTTTCATCACAGAGTTTCGTCTTAATTTCCCTTGATTTGATTTGGACTGTTTAAATATCTTTTCTTTTCTTTTTTTTTTTTTGGAATCAGATTCCCCATCCCCATAGCTAAAGAATTTAAATGTGTCTTTATGATGTTGTTGTTTTTTCCTTTTTCTTGGGTGAATATTAATATTCTCGTTTCAAATGTAATTTCTTTTTAATTTTTGAGTTTTCTTCAACTGTGCTCCTTGTTTATTAAACATTTAGTTCATTCTCTTTTCTCCTGCAGGGACACCTATAATTTGAAGTTTGAATCACAGCACTTCCCCTGCACATCTGTGAGCATTCATTCACTTCACATCTCAGCTGATTTCCTATGTTTAGTGTGTTTCTTGACTCTGCCTCCTATTTCGCCAATACAATTTTCTGCTGCACTGATTCTTCTAATACTACTTCTACTGCCAGTATTAATTGGTTTGCAGCTAAATTTATCCTGTGCTGGTGTTAGTGCCCTCCAACTGTTCTGCTTTTCCCATAGTCACATTGTTGCCAGAATGATCCATCTAAAACACAAGTCTGGCTATGTCATGAATCCTGGTGAAATATTTAGTGACTTCACCACAGAGTAATGCTCTAATCCTTTAAGGTCATGAGTTAGATCCTTCTTTCATCTGAGCTTCCCGCCTATCACTCTAGTCATATAATCCCTTGCCGCCTTGCTTTTCCTTCCATGACATTCAGCATGCCCTTTCTCCTGCCTGGAATGCCCACTGTGCTCCCTCTATCCATCCTCTCCATTCATTCTTCCAGTCTATGTTGCCTGGCTTCCCCTATCAGTTACAATTATTTTCTCTTGGGTACATACTCCTATGTACCTTGTGCATGCTTCTTAACTGGGTTTTGTAGTTATTTGTTTAGACTGGTTTGTGATACTATAACACTGGGGTGGCCATGATGACACCAAAGACAGGTATTACTTTGTGATTTTTATATCCCCAATGTCTAGCATAGTGCTTGGCATTTTGTTTTATTACCCTTCTGTCCTCTTGGTTTTATATATTTTAAGGGAAGAGTAATGATCATCTCTATCATGTGATTTTTTTTTCTTTTTTATGGGAAGTATTTTTATTGGAATCAGACTATTTGTTTTTCTCCTGTCCATGTTTTCTTGTACATAATTTACTAATCCCTAAGATGTGGTCTTACAGTAAATTGCCTTAAATCACCATATGGTATTCAATCACTGGGTCGGAGTGGAGGAACCAGTTCTGTAAGTGGCCTGTTAGTATTCATTTCAGTAATCAAATTACAGGCTTAGGTCAACCAGGACTGACTTCTCTAGCTTAATTGTTTGGTCTGAAGCCTGGGGTGGTGCTCAGCTTTGACAGTGTGTTCCTAGTTATGCAGCTCTGAAATTTGAAAGCAAGCTGTACTTGGCCGGGGTGGTCGTCTTCTCTTGTTTTTCTTGTTTGCCTCAAAGATTATATTTGCTCTAATTCTTAAGCACTTAAGAGAATGGGGGAAAAAACAGAAGCTTTATAGATTTCTAAAAAATGGTGCACTTTTGTTGTTCGCTTAAAAAAAAAAAGCCTCTCGATAGAAAGTTACGAAGAGGAGGATAAAAATTCTTCAATGTCTTGCCACTGAGAAATAAGCACATTTTAGAATATGTTTTGCATACATATGTAAGAAATGTGTACCAATTTCATAAATATTGTATACTAAATGCTATTCTGCACCATCCTCTTTTTTTTTACTCAATATATTTGAACATTATAAATCAGTAGTTGAAGATATGTTTCATTATTAATGACGTACTCATCAGTTCCCTATAGTTGGACACTTTTTTTTTACATTTGTATTTGAATATTACCTTAGTAGATCTTTTTGTAAGAGGATATGCAAGTGTATGTTAATAGATATTGCCATAATGCCTTTCAGAAAGGTTGTGCAACTGTATACCCTCATTAATAGTACATGAAAGTACTTATTGCCGCACATCTCTTTCAAAGCTAGATTATTGTCAGTTACTCTCTGTGAGGTAAAGTCTTCCAGTTTCCAGCTCTAAATTCAGATCTCTTCTCTGAATTCCACATAGTTATATCCAACAACCTACTTGATATTTCTACAAGGTGTCCATCTTACCAGCATATCAAAACAGCATGCCCAAAACCAACCTGATTTCCTGCCTCAATTCTGAAACCTGTTCTTCTCCTTTCTATTTTTCTTTAAATAGAACTTAAATTTACCTGGTTTCTCAAATGAGAAACGTGGAGTCATTGTTATTTTTGTCTCTCCCTGAATCTTCCTGTCAAATGTACTACCAAGAATTATGACTTCTACCCACAGTCCCATGTATATCCAAATACAAGAAGAGCCTGTTCTTAAGCTATCCACAATTACTAGAAGACATGTGGTTTTTTTTTTTTTTGGTTTTTTTTTTTTTTCTTTTTGGAAGATACCTTTTTATTTTTATTTAGTATTTCAGGTAATACCACCAACATTTGGAAATTATATGATTCTTTTATCATGTATATATTAAACCACCTAAGAAAATGTACAGATGTTCGTGGGTCACCCTTTGCTTTCACATCGATTGAATTTTTCGTGTTCCTATATACAGGTGTGCTGTTCAGCTTGTTAGTTTGGAGATTACCCCAATAATTTTGTAAACTGTGCTTCATCTCAGATTCAGGTAGATAGTAATTTAGTTAAATAAGTCTATTAAAACATTACTGTATCAAATGGTTTAAGGTTATTTTATGATATAGCACTTGGTAATTTTATTTTATGGAAATACTTCATAAAACTTCTAAAAAATCAAGTATACCATTTCTCTAGCTATTGCCTTTGTTGCATGTGTTTGCTGTAGAAGACATGTGTTTTTTTAAAAAAATCTTTTGATTAGACAGTATGAATCTAACTTTTAGGGATATAATCAAATTTCTACTTCTAATATTTACTTTAATTATACATATATTTAAACTCACAATTTAGAGATACTGGTTTTGCCACTGTGTCATACAAAAATTTTGTTGGTGCTTTGTCAATGCTGGAATGAGTGATCTAACACAGTTTTCCAGATCATCTCCTCCTCCCTTCCATGTGAGTTGTTTGAGATAATGTATTTTTTGAATCTGTGTATAATGCTGTCTCAGTTCCAAGTACAATTAGGGCAGAATTTTTCCCCCTACTTTTTCTGTTGGCATATATTCCTGATCCTGTAACCTAAGCATGGACTGAATCACTTTTTTCAAATGATCATTGAAATATTGCTTAATGGTGACATGTAACACACACAGCAGGGAGGTAATACGTCATGGAGTAATTACTAAATCTTCTTACTTTGCTTATTTTTTTCTTTTTTTCTTTCTTTTTTTTTTTTTTTTTTACCAGTTGTGTCAAATTATCTCTTGAAGCAATTGTTGTTGATTCAGGCTAACCTGCCTGTTCCAGACAGTACTTTGTGATTTTTCAGAACAAAATAATTTATATGTCAGTCTATAATCTGAAATATTCTAAGGTTCAAAATAAGATTATTTCCGCTTCTAAGGATAGTTTTTGATATTGAAAAACTCTTCATATGTATGGGTATGTACAGTGAATCTCAAATCCATCTCCTTTTCTCCTTCACTACGACTGTAAATCAAAATCATCTCTCACCTGGACAATGACCCTCACTGTTTAATTACATGCCCCATAGCTATTCTTGCCCCCTTGCACATTCTCCACACAAAGTTACTTTTTCAATATGCCAGTCTAATTTTCTTACTTCTTCACGTGAAGCCCATTAGTGCTATTTCTTGACTACCTTTTCAGTTTACCTTGGTATCACTTGGCTCTTACCATTAGCACATGAAGTCTTCAGCTTGATATAGATGGCAGATAGCCTCTATTTAGCTATTAAAATGCCTGCATTGGTAGTAGTGGGTAAGGAGGGAGCTAGAGCCAAGGGAACATTTTGGTAGCTTTATGTCCATTTCTCTCTGAATTTTTGTCTTTTGCTCCTATGCATTGGGAATTTTTGCCTTTCCCTTGTTGGGAATAGGCGTGGTGGCTTCATTTGGTTCCCTCTGCTTCAAGGTGAACTGATGGTGAATTAGAAGGTACTCTGCCACAGCTCATACACCTTTTGTCATGTACCATTCCACTCTCAAGTCACTGTCATCTGCAGCTTTGAAGTAGGTTTGCCTACTGACATCACACCTCCCCGTTAAGAACCTTGTACAGAAGAAAAATGGCCAGTGAGTTTGGCCAGTGAGTTCCACCTTCAGTCCTGCCATGCTTTCTGATAGCTCATGTAAACTGGGGATGTCAGTGGAGACCTTCCGGATATTTTCTATTCAGAGTTTTCAAAACGTGCTGTGCTTATGAGCTAGAGAATTGCTTGTCAGCTTCTGGCATTCCCTCAGTGTAGTCCAAATTGTTTTGCATTTTCTGGAGTTGATAACTTTTTTAAGAGATTACATTTTTTCTTTCTATTTTTGATTATTTTTCTCATTTTCTGTGTTGAAAAGAGGGATTTTTGTGGAAGTGACTTATATTGTCATGTTGCCTAGAAGACACTTCCATTGTTGAACTGACATTTTACATTTTGAAGGATCATTGAAAAAATATTCTAAATGTGTTATTGATTAAAGAGAGATTAGAAATGGAAATTGAAAATACTTAAATTATTTTGTTTGTTGAATGTATGTTGACTCTCTCTGGAGTCAGATTACTTTCGATGTGTAATAGAATTTTGGGGATCTTTAACCATTTACTGTAGAAAAGTTATGAGGGTCAGTATATATTTTTAAAAGCTATCAGAGAAAAGGAGACTATTAAATTTTTCCTTTAATATTGGTTAATTATATCAGCCTACTGCCTGAATCCAGAGGTTGAAATTGTTTACAATAATGAAGTCTCTTAAAATACACTATGAATTCTCTAATTATCTTTTTTAGGTCAGTATTCCCTTTCAGCTATCTCTTTATCAGCTGTTGTAATGAAATATCAGTAACAGATCTTCCACCTCAAGTCCTGGACATTCTGTTGAAGCACATAACTTTGATTTGTAAAGACTACTAAACCCAGTTATTCTGTTTGCAGTGAAAATGACAGTACATAATAGATGGCTTTGTACCCTCCTGTCAAAAGGATGAAGCATATAATATGACTCAGTTATTGGTATGCCAGCCAGGCATTGGTTATCTGGCATTACGACAGGTTTGCTAATGATTCCTGATGTGAGTGTCACAAAGAAAAAATTGTAAATAGCCTCAGGATAACACTTCTAAAATGCTGTTTTACTTTAAGTACTAAATGTTCATAATACCATAAAAAGTTTGGAAAAGAAAAGGACCCAATTTTGATTATTTATTTTTTTACTTTTTCTACTGTGTTCCGCTGGGAAGGTCCCATTTTACTTTGCTCTTCCTGATATATGACCTTTTAAGGGGAGGTTGTGGTGATTTTGTTGTGTCTTGTCTAGAATGATGATTTCCATCTTATTTTTCAAACATAGGTTTTAGTTCTTTAGTTTATCCGTTGACTGAGAGTTTTATTTAAAAGAGAAATGATTGCAATTTATCCTGGGAATGGTGAAAGTAATACTTATTTTGAAGACAGCTGACTAAAGAAAAACCTACACAAATAGTCTCAGCTTTCATGTAGAACTTGCAAGTTTTTTGTCATAACGGTCCACTACATTAGGCCTCCTTTTCCATTAATGACCTTTAAAAGGCACAGTTTTTCAAAATTTGGTTTCTAGTTTGTAAAACTTTTTTTTCATTATAGTAACATATTTTCACTGCAGAAAATTTGAAAAACAAAAACTATGAAGAAAAACATTTTTAAAGAAAAAAGTTTATTTAAGCCTGGGAGCGGTGGCTCACTCCTGTAATCCCAACACTTTGGGAGGCTGAGATGGGTGGATCAGGAGGTCAAGAGATCGAGACCATCCTGGCCAGCATGGTGAAACCCCATCTCTACTAAAAATACAAAAATTAGCTGGGCATGGTGGTGCGCGTCTGTAGTCCCAGCTGCTCGGGAGGCTGAAGCAGGAGAATCGCTTGAACCCAGGAGGTGGAGGTTACAGTGAGCCGAGATCGCGCAACTGCACTCCAGCCTGGCAAGACTCCATCTCAGAAAAAAAAAAAAAAAAAAAAGGCGAAAAGTTTATTTAAAATGCTTTTCAAGATCACAAGGTAATTACATCCTTTGATAATACTCTTAAGTATTGTTAAGTGTTTAAGTGTGAGTTTGTTTTATGTGTGTCCCTTACATTTTTTATTTGCATATCTTCAGTTATCTTTAATTTGGATTCATACCAAATATTTTATTTTGTAACTCGCTTTTTTTCATTTAAAATATATCTTGAGCATTTGACTGCATTGTCATATATTGAAGCATTACTTTTTTTTTTTTTTTGAGACAGGATCTCATTCTGTTCTCCATGCTGGAGACTCAAAACTGAAACCAGTAGAGAAAACAATTGGGTATGGAGATTAGAAGGGTAGAGCTGGGTGTTGACAGACTGGTGTAGTTGCCTCAGAAGTGAGAATATAGATATAGATGCAATATCATTTTCCTCTGGGGAACCACCTCTTTTTCTTTACATCTCAGATCCCTAGCCATGTGTCTGAGAGTTTTTTAGAGATATGATTGTTATTTGTAAATATATCATACACAGAAACATTTGCTTTTTTAAGCAAATAAAAATCATATAAACAAAAAAATGTCCACAGCATGATGGGTTTTAGTTACACATAATTTGAATATAATAGAGCAATTTTGATGGTGCATTAATATGGAATTCTACATGTGATAAACAGTATTAGACTTTTAGGAATATATAGTTTTAGTTTGGTAGAGCTCATGGATTTTCCAAATGTATAGGCTACTTACGCCAAAGAGTTCTTTCTCTAGCTATGATTATAATTCTTCTGATTATAAACACATTAAAAAATGATAAAGGAAAGAAGAAAAGGAGGAATGTAAGAAATAAGAAAGGAGGGAGAGAGAAAAGAAAACCTTTCTGGGCACGTGTAGGGAAAGCAGCAGGCTTGACCTTCAAATGCCAGTGACATGTAGGACTCAGGGCAGCATATGAAATCTGACCAATATATTTGTGATGGCCCCTTCCAGGAACCTATGCAAAGTGGACACTCCTATTTTAACGTTTACTATTGCCATAATTCATAATATAGACAAAGAATGTGACCTCTGTTAGCAGGAGCCTTTTTTGTGACTGCTGAAGTGGTGGTTCTGTTATGTAGAAGATAATAACATTGCTTCATTGCTTTAGTCTGTGTTTCTTCAAACTGTAACTTGAAAAACTGACTAGTTTTAAAAATGGAAATGGCTCAGGAGACTCTGGAGTATTTAATGCTTTTCACACTTGGGACTGGAGAGGAGTTTATTTATATAAATTATTTTAAAAATTCATTAAGTTCCTGCTTGCCTGTAATGAGAGTGGCATACTTAGAGAAATGTGTAGATATAGACCTTCTGAGTTTAAAACCTTGGATTTATTCTTTTAAGCAGAAGACAGACTAGAAATAATGAGAAAGCATTTGAACACAGATGTGGAATATAGAGGTGACTAGAAAGAATATGTTCATAATTGTTAGCTTATGGGAATTACAAAGGGTTTTAGTGTCAGACCTGAGTTAGTGGATGTTCTTTTAAATTATTGTTACAAGGTTCTGCGTAACCTACTGGTTTCTGGAACTCTTATCGCAGATTGTGTGGACTCTTCCTCACTTTCTAAGAGCCAGCAACACTGGATTTCTCTCAGTTCCTCTAACCACTATGTTCTTCCCCAGCTCAAGTAAGTGCTGTTGCATGTCTTGTTTCCTCTACCAACATTTCCCCCACTGCCCTTTTTGCCTTGCTGGCTCCTATTTATCTTTCAGGTTTCAGCTACAATGGCACTTAGTGAAGTCTTCCCATAACCCCCAGATTTAGGATCTAAGTTGTAAATTCACACAATACTCTGTATAGTAGTCCCCCCTTATTCTTGGGGGATATGTACCGGATCCTATATATACTATGTTTTTTGATCTAATAACCCAGACAGCTACTAAGATAGCTACTGAGTAACTAATGTGTGGGTAGCATATATGGCATGGATATAGGGATGATACAGCAGGACAAAGGGATGACTCACATCCCAGGCGGGATGGAATAGGACGGTATGGGAGTTCATCTCAGCACTCAGAATGGTGTGCAATCTAAAACTTATTAATTGTTTATTTCTGGAATTTTCCATTTAATACTTTCAGACCAAGGCTGACTGTGGGTAACAAACCATGGGAAACAAAACGTCAGATAAAGAGGAACTCCTGTACTTCTCTTTTATGTTTCCACGTTTGAAATTTCTTCTTCAATGTTTATGTTCCCTATAAGACTTTAAGTTCCCTTTGGGCTCACTCTCATTCACTATGTTTAGCCCTAAGTACCTACTCCTCAGAACTCAGAAATGACTAGACTGTGTCATGGAAAAGTAGGCTCTTATGAAACAGGAAACCTATACTCTATAAGCTTATGCAAAACAAGAAATTCATCAAAAGGGACCGTGTCTCTTACACATACATACGCGTGTGCACATACACACACACACACACACACAGAAAGAGAGAGAAAGAAACAGGGATATTCTAGGACAGCGCTTACAGTGTTTACAGTGTCGGCTCTGAAGACAGATTGACTGTGTTCACATCCCAAGTCTGTCACTTACTAGCAGTGTAACCTTGGCCAAGTTACTTAACTTCTCAAAACTTTAGCTTCTTACCTATAAAATGGGAATAATTATAACACCTACTTCAAAGGTTATCATGAGGAGTGAGTTAAAACATATAGCATATAATACAGTAAATGTAATTAATATGTATATAGTAATGATGATAATTCTAAAATAACAGCCCTAGTCATCAGTGTTTCCATTTCTTGTTCTTGTCTCATTCGTATGCCTCTTCCACAGAAAGAAGGGTTTTTGGCTTTTCCTGCTGTAGACTTGTTATACCCAATGGAGCCAGAAGATAATAGATTCAAATGGTTAGCTTAGCCTTATTTTATATTTCAGTCCAGATACCGTTTTCTGAATATGTTTTAAAATGTTAATAAGTAAAGAACAGAATTTGAGGAATTGACATATAAACTATAATTAAAACCTACTTATAAAGACTCATAGAGCTTGCTGCTTTAATGAAGAATTGAAGAAATTGGTGAAGAATTTATTTTAGTGATTTGACAGAGCCAAAATAAAATCAGTTTCATTTTTGAAAAAACACAATTTAACATAAAGTTGTAGACAGACTGTTAAAGAGTGCTGTATCAGTTAAGTGAGTACTGTCTTCTAAAATTTCATGTATTCAAGGATGGAGAGTATCAAATGAATAGTTAAAAATACAAATTAAGGCCAGGCATGGTGGCTTACACCTGTAATCCAGCCAGCACTTTGGGAGGCCAAGGCAGGTGGATCACTTGAGCTCAGGAGTTTGACACCAGTCTGGGCAACATGACAAACCCCTGTCTCTACCAAAAATACAAAAATCAACCTGGCCTGGTGGCATGTGCCTGTGGTCCCAGCTACTTGGGAGGCTGAGGTGGGAGGACTGCTGGAGCCCCCGAGGCCGAGGTTGCAGTGAGCCGAGATCGCACCTCTTCACTCCAGCCTGGTTGACAGAGTAAGACTCCATCTAAAAAAAAAAAAAAGCTTATTCACTTATTCTGTTTTCTAGGTACACACTAAATCTATAAAAACTAAATGAAATCTATAAACTAAATCAATAAAAAATAAACCATGGCCTTCGCCTTTAGATAGCTGACAATTTATGTTTAACAATGTATATGGTATTTTTGAACAGCTTTTGTGCCATAGAATGAATATGTTTTACTATGAAATGTATAGATACTGATTATCTAGAAAAGCATTGTAAATACTCTTTGTTTTTACGAACAAGTAGACAGTTTGATTTATTATTTCTTTTAGGGATCCTCTTCCTTGAGCCAGGGAGCCAGTCTGGCATTAGGCTAATCTCACCACTTTCATGGAGTCTTCCCTTACTGCTATAGATTTCATGAGGTAGAAGAAATAATAAGATGGACTGCTATTCTGAGTCTTGGTCTAATGGAAAAGGACTAGTTTGTAACATTGGTTGTGTGTTGACATGGTTGTATTGAACAGTTTATTGAGAAAGTCACCAAGTTGTCTTGCAGACATCATTGTAAAGAAGAGAACTGAAACATGATTATGCCCATCCTTTGCCTTTAAGAAAAACAGATATTTGCAAGATTATAGCATCTATGGGTGTGATTTGAAGACTAGAGAGTTCTAAAAGAAAAATTATTAGAAGAAATTCTTATGGGTGTACAAAATGCCCTGAACAGCTCAGGTTTCTTAAAGGATGTGCATGATTAATAGATGAAAGGAACACATAATCATCACACAGTTATACAGTGCTAAGATTTTAAGAAATAAACATTTAAGAATTTTCAAAGACCAAAATTTAAAACGAGCTGAGATGCTTCAGAGTGCACAAAGAACTTTTAAGGTCTTTGGAGCAAGAGCAACAAGAGGGAAGGGATAGCTCACTGTCTGAAGAAGATATTCTTAATGTTTCTTTACAGGTAAAAATCAGACCTATACAATTCTTACTTTGCTTCTGTAATCCTGCAGTAGCAGAAATCCTTTTCCCATAGTAAAAGGTAAAACAAACAACCCGAAACAGAAGAAATTAAACAAACAAACAAAAAATATGAGAAGATGGAGTATCATTCACTTTAAATGAATTTAAATTTTCAAGACCCAAATGAATTGCCTCCCAGGAGTTGATGGACTCAGGTATAATCTTAGGGTTATTGTCAGTATTTTTTTATTTTTTTAACAAAATCAGTGAGAATATGGGATAAATACTTGGAGAGAGGAGAGAGACAAATGTCCCAGTTTCCGGAAAGAAATAAAGTATATTGCAAAAACCCAAGACCAGTTCCCTACTTTAAACTGTGGTAAAATTGGAAGAGATTGTAAAAAAATGAAATATTGTGTTTAGAAGAGAATGAGACGATCACTATGAATCAATATGAATTTATAAGAGTAAGACATGCCAAACTGACCTCATTTTTTTTTTTTTTGCTTTATTTTCAGTTTTATAATTGCTACTGAATTAGAGAATAGTAAAGACATGTTGTATCTTGACTTTAGCCAAGTGGTTGACAATGTTTCCTTATCTATCCTTGTGGAAACATGATGAAATTAGATTGTAATTAGATTGATTTACAGCTGCTTGCCTGGCCATCCCCATGCCAGCATGCCCAGGGTTTAGTTAAATAATAGTTACTTTATATACTGGTTCCTCACAGAGAACTGGTGGTGAACATTAATTTGCATATATTCAGAAAGTATGGATTTGTAGTTATTAGTTTTTTTAAGGATTTGTATGTTGAAACTTGAGTACCTAGATTTATTCATATGATTGAGGTTTCTGTTAGGGACTTTTTTCCAACTGAGCTGTATTTGTAAGATATATAAATCTGTTTTTAATTTATATATGTAACCTTGACTTATAAATTACTTAGAAGTCAAGGCATAATATTAACATTTAGAGCAAAGTCTGACTATGTTAAGAATGCTAACATTATGAGGAATCTTTTCTTTGTTCAGTAATAACTATATTAAGCTCACTTGGATGTTTTTCATACCTTTGAAATGTCATTCCTGTGAACTATCCCTAAATAAAAGGCAGATGTTCATATACAACTTGATAGTACAGATATACTCAGCAGTGTCTTTTTGAGTCAATGTGTCTGTGGCCTTCTGGTAATCCCACAGTCAGCTGCCTGTTCAAGATATTTACATATTTTTAAAAACAATACAAATTCCCTGGAATCATATCAAAGAGAGAACCATATATTTTGTCCCCTTAGGAAGTTCTTTTGGCAGTCCATGATAACTGCTACATCCAATTTTTTTTTTTAATTAATTGTTACTTTTAGAGAATGCAAACCCATAGTTAACTTATTAAACTTTCTTCATAATTGGTATTTCTTTGATGCTTGTAATATTTTGCCTGTAGCCTCAAAAAAGTGTGATGACTTTTTTGAATACTTGCAGATGTTTACATAAAATATCACAATTATTTATTTATTTGTTTATTTTTGAGACAGAATCTCATTATGTTGCCCAGGCTGAAGTGCAGCAGGGCGATCTCATCTCCTGGCGATCTCGTCTCCCTGTGACCTCTGCCTCCCAGGTTCAAGCGATTCTCCTGCCTCAGCCTCTGGAGTAGCTGGGATTACAGGCACATATCACCATATCCTGCTAATTTTTGTATTTTTAGTAGAGATAGGGTTTAACCATGTTGGCTAGGCTGGTCTCGATCTCCTGACCTCAAATAATCCAACTGCCTCGGCCTCCCAAAGTGCTGGGACTACAGGCATGAGCACCCGGCCAAAATATCACACTTACAGAATTGTCCCTCACACTTTTCTTTGCAACTGTTCATCTCGGTGTTACATCTAGAATCCCAGTAGAAGTGAAGGGTGAAAAAAAGAGTGCAATTCCAGCCTTGGCCTCTCAGTCTTAAGATCTTGTAGGCCCTTGAAAGAAGAATTGAGGCCCTGCGTGGTGACTCAAGCCTGTAATCCCAGCACTTTGGGAGGCCGAGGCGGGCGGATCATGAGGTCAGGAGATTGAGACCAACCTGGCTAACAGGGTGAAACCCATTTCTACTAAAAATACAAAAAATTAGCCGGGCGTGGTGGCAGGCGCCTGTAGTCCCAGCTACTAGGGAGGCTGAGGCAGGAGAATGGGGTGAACCCAGGAGGCGGCGCTTGCAGTGAGCCGAGATCGCGCCACCACACTCCAGCCAGGGCGACAGCGTGAGACTCCGTCTCAAAAAACAAAACAAAACAAAACAAAACAAAAATTGAATTGTTTCAATTATTTTGCCTTAAGAGACCCATTATGCTGTATTTCTGATTTTATTGTGGCTTTGTCCTTAATTGTATCTAATTTAATGGTTGTTATTTTATAGACTAAAATACAATCTGAGTTTTTAGCATTTTATAGTTATCTTTGTAAGTTATACCATATCTGACAGTAAAGCTTCAAATTTAAAAAAAAGGAAATCGTGAGTTAATAAAACAAAATATTGAGTCAGATTGTCTTTTTAAATTATTCATGTATTATCTTTTATCCAAATTAAAATTGTTGTATATTTTATACAAAATATGTTGTACAGCAGATTTTTAGATATCAGAGCCTATATTATGTTATTTTTAAGTGGGGAAAAAACGATGATGCATTCTCTGTCCATTCAAAAACTCTAACCAAACTTCCCCAAGTATCACAAAACACCTTTAGGCAACTATATAACGATTTGCCAAAACATTTTAATAACATTTACAAAGCATTTGAGACATCTCTTACCTGATTTTAAAAATACTTAATGAATTCATTATTTGGTATATTTTTGTTCAATAAGCAATGAGACTATGCAATATTGATTATAAATTAGCATTTTATTCTATCCAGTGATTAATAGTGTACTGTACTATTCTGTATTATAAATTTTAAAAATGAAATAATATTATTTTTATCTAAATAATACTTGGGTTAGTGGGATCCCTAAATGCTTAATAGAAACAATCTCTGGGACCAGAGATTATTCTGTGTTCATCCTGGTAAATATCTTTCAGGTTTATTAAAATCACAAAGGCTCCCCCTTGCTCAGCATCTATTTTTGGCAAGACAAAAGAAGGATTTTTTAAGGTTTGTGTTTATTAGTTTAGGGTCTGAATATGTTTGCTGAACTTTTGACACACACTGATTTCCTGCTTATATTAACATTGTCTTGCATAGGTTATGTTCATTTATACATATGAGAAGAGCAAAAGAGGGAATTAGAAATGTAATATTGTGGAGTAATAGTTAAAAGAATTAGCTGATCTATAGTATTTGGTTTATCTAACCTTGTCATAAGTATGTTGCTCTAAATAAAATAGTATACTTTAATCAACTGTTCTTATTAGTAAAAATCTATTTTGCTTTAGCATTGATTTTTTTCTAATTATCTGAAGCCTTGTCTAATGAACAGTGGTTTGGACTACTTGGAGTTTCATTTTAAGTTCGACCCTTAGTATAAATTCATTGCTATCAGATTTCTGCAATCCTGTTTTTTCTGCTTAATATTTCTTTGAGAGCCCTTATATTTCTCTATTTATTTCCCATTTTCCCCACAAATAATAGAAAATCTTTGACTTTCTTAATTATTCACATTGTATCTAGGAGTCAAGCAAGTGGACAGAAAATGCCTGTTCAATCTAGTGATAGGCAGAAGACCCTAAGGTGGGGCCAGTTTGCCCTTTTCGAAGATCAGAAAGATGGCCAAGCATAGGTGGAGCAGTGTTTGACAGTGGGAAGAGTGACCAAATTAGGATCAGAGATGGCTGGAGCCAGAACATGTAGGGCCTTCTAGTCCCTGTTCAGGATTTTAGATTTTGATGCAAGTACAAGATATCTTGGGGGACCCTAAACAGAGTAGTAATTATCAGATTTATGTTTTAAATCTCACTCTGGCTGCTAAGTGGTGGGCGGCAGAAAGGAGACAAGAATACATGCCGATTAGAAGGCTGGGACAGAATTCCAGATGAGGAATCAGTGGGGGCTTAGATTAGGGTGGTGGCAAAGGAAATGAAGAAAAGTCAAGTATGTCTTGGAAGTAGAACCAACAAAAGTTGCTAATGGGTTGGATCTGGATGGGTAGAATGAAAAGGAGAAATCAAGGATGATTTCTAGGTATCGAGATTGTTTTGCAAGCTGATGGTGCCTTCTACAATAGGGAAAATGTTGGGGAGGAAACACTGGGGGCAGATGGAATTAAAAGTTCTGTTTTGGCTATCTGAAACTTGAGGTGTTTATTTGACTTCCAAATATATCTGCAATATATATGGATCAGTTTGATGAGTTTAGAGCTTGGCAGAGGTAGATCAAGGATGGAGACATGATATGAATGTGGAAGTTATCATTATATAGATAGCATTTAAAGCCATGGGACTAAATGAAATTACTCTGAATATTTTTGTCATCCTCTCTGACCTGTACCTTCTCCCTCCCTTACCATGTAAAATTATTCCCACATTATGTTGCAGGTACATATTTTAATTATAGTACCTATAAATAATTTGGTTTTATTTTCTTTTTAGTAAAATACTCTGATTCCTTTATCCTGTTCATAGCTAACTGGTTTAAGAATATTCAGTTACTAGCTTCTATATTTAAGTGAACGTCTAAAAATTATGCATTTATTTTCTGTTTTTTTGTCTTTGCTCCAGGCAAAGTCATTAATAAAGATTTGCGGCATTACCTAAGTCTTCAGTTTCAAAAAGGATCAATTGACCACAAACTGCAGCAAGTGATCAGAGATAATCTCTACTTGAGAACCATTCCATGTAAGTATGTGATGGAATAAAAGAACTGAAGCAGAAATGTCCTTTCTTAACTAATTAAACATCTATAGATAGTTTGATAGAGTATTTCACATGAAATTGTGAAGACTAAATTGGGAGCAAAAATGAACAAAATTGAATAAGAAGAAAAATTTTCAGAGAACTTGAGAGGTTTTGTTTTTAAAAGTAGAAAAACTGGGCCGGGTGCAGTGACTCACACCTATAATCCCAGCACTTTTTGAGGCCAAGGCAGGTGGATCACTTGAGTTCAGGAGTTCGAGACCAGCCTGGCCAACATGGTGAAACCTCGTCTCTACTAAAAACACAAAAATTAGCCCAGTGTGGTGGCAGGCACCTGTAATCCCAGCTACTTTGAAGACTGAGGCAGGAGAATCGCTTGAACCCAGGAAGTGGAGGTTGCAGTGAGCTGAGATCATGCCACCGCACTCCAGCCTGGACGACAGAGCAAGACTCTGCCTCAAAAAAAAAAAAAAAAAAAAAAAAGTATAAAGTAGAAAAACTGGAAGATTCTATATTGTGACTTTTAAAAAGTGATGACTAGAATTTAAGACTATGTAATCCAAGCACTTTGGGAGGCTGAGGTGGGCAGATCACCTGAGGTCACGAGTTTGAGACTAGCCTGGCCAACATGGTGAAACCCCATCTCTACTAAAAACACAAAAATTAGCCAAGCATGGTGGCAGGCACCTGTAATCCCAGCTACTTGGGAGGCTGAGGCAGGAGAATCACTTGAACCCAAGAGGCAGAGGTTGCAGTGAGCCAAGATCGCGCCATTGCACTCCTGCCTGGGCGATAACAGCAAGACCCCCATCTCGAAAAAAAGAAAAAAAGGAAATCAAAAAAGAATATATATTTACATGTTGTTAACTAGATTTTATTCCTGTAAATCGATTTGTAAAGTCTTATGCAGTAAGAAGACTTTTTAGCTCCCAATGCCTTGTATACCAAGAACAAGTATTTTATTAGAACGTTATTTTAAAATAATTTTAAAATCTGCCCCTTCCCCAACAAGAAAAAAATTTAAAAAAAAAAAAAAAAAAAAAGAAGGAAAGGAACTCTCTCTTACTTGGAATAATTTTTTTTCCCTCCCTCCCTGGCTTCCTCCCTTTCTACCTTGACTATGTAGTGGCAAAGAGCTAAGTAAAGTTGAGTTCAAAATCTTTACTCTAGAATCTTACTGGCTACTTTACTTGGGCAAGTTACTTAATGTTCCTGGTCCTCAGAAACTCTATATATAGAATTAAAATAACAAGACTCACCTCATGTAGCTGTCACTAGGATCTAAAATGAGAGCATGTATGTAAAACTGCTTGGCCTAGAGTAGGCACTCAAGTAGTGTTTGTCCCCTTCTCCCATTCTAACTGGATCTCCTGCCTCTCATTTCACCTCAATTCAATCGATTTTTAAAGTGCACATTTCTCAGCACTATAGGAAAGGGAAAAAAATTTAAAAATAAAGTGGTACATCCAATTCTTGTCCATCTATAGTTTATCCTTCAAAGATTTCCACTGACAAATCAAGTTCAGACTCCTTAGCATCGCATAAAATATTTTTTGTTTTTTTAAATCTGCCTCCTTATCTATGATTTCTTCCTACAAATCTGCCTTGTAGCTGCAGATCACAACTTCTGCCTTTATTTCAATTTGTATTTGCCTGATGTATCTTTGTCCATCTTGTTATTCTTAAAGTCTCTGAATCTCTGTTTTACAAATAGTTCTGGACTTTACTCAGCCAGTGTGAAACTTTTTACATTTTTATTGATGTGATCAATATCTTTAGCCTCAATTCTGTCATGGTTTTTATATTTACCATATATAAGCCTTTTGTATGAAAATCCTTTCACTATGTAGTCATCTCTCTCTTTTTAGAAAGGTTTATAGGGATCTTTTTTTTTAATGGTTACCTTGATACCTTTATATAATAATCTTTGTTCCTCCCTCCTTCTTTTTTTGCTTCTATCTCTACTATGAGTAATATTTAAATTAATCATCTCTTCTTTTTCCTTCCTTCTCTCCCATCATCTGACTTGAAGTAATACCTTTTTATTCCTACCAAATATAAGGTGATCAGTAAGCTTATTCCACTTTGCATATGCTTTCGTCATTCTTACCTTATTTTTTTTTTTTTAATAGTTGGGCTATATCTACATTGGCTAAGCAAATAGCCATTACATTACTGTAATTTCTTCCTTTATAATTATCATTTATCTTTTATTCTGTGGGTAAATACATATTTAATATAACCACCAATCCTTATGTTGTTATTTTTTCACTAATTGTAGTTGTCTAAAGCTTTTTCTTTACCCGATTTCCCAGCAAAGACTCACAGGATCATCTTAGGATTTTGTTTGTGGCCTTTATACTTTGATGTTTGTTTGGATGGATATAAAATTTTTGACTCATTTTCTTTCCTCGACTATCTTAAATATATTAGTCAACTGTCTAACTGTTTTTGGCATAAAGCATTGCTCTTAAAGAGTTTGGTAGCAATCTAATTTTCATTTCTTTTTAAATAACTTGATATTTTTCCTGCATGGGACGTCTCATTTTTAGTTTCATAGCTCTAGAGCTTCCTCTTCCGTTGTTAAAACAAGATAATAAAAATATGTACTTGTACTTTCTAAGATAGGTCTTTTTTTTTTACTGCCCTCTGCCACTTTCACTTGAGTTTTTCTTTTAATTTTATTGTTCTAGTTTTGCATTTTCCTCACTGTGAGGTTTTTATCCTTGAAGGGAGCTAAAATTTATTTTGTTTCATTTCATAGGGTCCAAGCAGCTGTAGCCCTTTTAGATCTCAATAGGCCCTCTTAACTTACACACAAATTGAAGTGTCCAAAGCTCCCTCTAGGAACCTAGACACAATGCCGCATCAGTAGCAGTTAGCATACTGAAGGGTCACATCTGGTCTCTAAATATCATACTTTCCTAAAAAGTTTGAGGTCTCCTTGGAGATAGTTCTGATTCTAGGTCTGGGGCAAGGAAAGTACACGATGAGCTTTGGAACATGTAAGTGTATCAGAAAGTATATAGTGCTTAAAAAATTATAGAGACATACCAGGAGGACATAGAAGCCACCTAAAAGGAGGCTTACTCCAAAAATCTGAGACAATTTGAGCAACAGTGTTGAAAAAAGAGAGAGGGCACTTCTATTGTCAGATATTGAGCTGTAGGTGGAATGGGACTGTAATCCCTGAGAGAAGAAGAAAGGAGACCACACACAGAGGAATCCTATAATTTCCTCAAGTTTCTACTTAAAGGCACTTTCTGGACCACAGCACAAGGAGGGAGAGCCCAGGCAGAGTACAATGGACTCTGAGTTGAAGGGACAGAAATCTGAGTTCAAGAAGCCTGAGGTATCTGGAATTTGCAGGACAGAATGTCTCAGAGGAGACAGCTATGAAGAAAAAGAGCTCAAGCAATCTGTAAAGGCACCCCCTTGACTCTGTGGCTGAATACTAAGCTGAGAATATGTGGGACGAGACTCTTCAAGGTTAAACCAAAAAATCTCTTGGAGTTGTAAGTTTAACAATTCCCAGAGCTTACCCAGGGCCAGGAGACATTTGAGTTCTAATCAGCTTGGTGGAAGAATCCCGTAAGACTCCTGCCTTACTAGCAGGGCTAAAATAGCCACAGATAAAGCTCCTCTAGGCCTGCTTTAACAAAGCTTAATTAAGCAAGACCCCAAAGGATCAAGTGAATATGCATGCAACTTAAATGCTAGCAAAAAAGGAAGAAAGAAGGAAAGAAGTAAATCAACACTCTTTAAAGAAAGACATTGGCCAGGCTCAGTGGCTCACGCCTGTAATCCCAGCACTTTGGGAGGCTGAGGCAGGCAGATCATGAGGTTAAGAGATCAAGACCATCCTGGCCTACATGGTGAAACCTCGTGCCTACTAAAAATACAAAAATTAGCTGGGCATAGTGGTGTGTGCCTGTAGTCCCAGCTACTTGGGAGGCTGAAGCAGGAGAATTGCTTGAACCCAGGAGGCGGAGGTTGCAGTGAGCCGAGATCGTGCCACTGCACTCCAGCCTGGCGACACAGTGAGACTCTGTCTCAAACAAACAAACAAACAAAAAAATAGAAAGACAACAAAATGGAAACATTGTGTAACAGAATATTCAAAATGTCCAGCATCTAATAAAAAATTACTAGACCTGCAAAAAGCAGGAAAATGTGACCCATAATCAAAAGAAAAGTCAGCTGATAGAAAAAAGAAACAGAAATGACACATGATGGCAGGACTATACCAGCAATTTTAGTTATTAGAAATATGCTCAAGGATGTAAAGAACAATATGAACATAATGAAGAGAAAAATTATATATAAATATTCATGTGTGTGTGTGTGTGTGTGTATGTATATATGAATTAAGTGGAACCTTAAAAATTCACTGAATGGACTTAACAGAAGATTCAAAACTGGAGAAGAAAAGATCAGTGAACCTAAACACATAGCAATATAAACTAATGAAACTGAAGCACAGAGAAGAAAATGACTGAGAAAGTGAAAACGTTCTGTTTTTTTGAGCAACCAGATGACAATGGGGAAGGGAGAGATTTCTACTTCTGCCATGAAGTACCAGTACCATAACTAGTACTAGATTTACCCTGTTGTCATAGACAACTAGAAATTGGATGAGGAATATGTAACAGCTGTTTTCAGACATTTAAATATAGGCAGAACAGGACTACGATGCATTTATATTTACCCATGGCAAACTATCAAGGCAAAGTGGAGGAAGGAGAAAAATTCTTAAAGAAATAGTGACTGAAATTTTTCCAAATTTGATGAAAATAATAAGCGCACAGATCAAAGAAGCTCAATAGACCCGAAACAGAAGAAACATGAAGAAAACCATATCAAAGGACATCATAATTAGATTATTAAAAACCATTGATAAAAAGAAAATGATGCTGGGCATGCTGGCATGTGCCTGTAATCTCAACTCAGCAGGAAGCTGAGGTGGGTGGATCACTTGAGCCCAGGAGTTCAAATCCAGCCTAGGCAGCATAGTGAGATCCCATCTTTAAATAAAGTGAAATAAAATAAAAATTTTTGAAAAAGAAAATGCAAAAAACAGGAAAAAAAAGATAAATTACATGCAAGGGAACAAAGAATGATTGCAGAATCCACAGAAACAGTATAAGCCAGAGTCCATCAAATAACATCTTTAACATGCTGCAAGGAAAAAAAGATGCCAACCTGGATTTCTACATACAACAAAAATATCCTTCAAAAATGAAAGAGAAATAAGGAATTTTCAGACAAACAAAAAGGTGAAAGAAGTTTTCAGCAGCAGATATTAATATTTCTTACACTGTAAGAAATATTAAAGATTGGACAAAATGCACAAATAACAAACAAAACGAAATATTAAAGGAAATTCTTCAGGTAGAAGGGAAATGATACCAGAGCAATAGAACTGAAAGGAAAATACACAGCTTCATAATTACAGTTCAAGATTTCAACATCCTCTTTTAGTAATTAATTTTAAAATTAAGCAAAAAATCTGTAAGGTAATAGAAAACATGAACAGCATTTTCAACCAGCTTGACCTAGTTACTATTTATTAGAAGATGCCACCCAACAGCAGCAGAATACAGATGCTTTTCTAGTATAGATGATACATTCACAAATATAGACCATATTCTGCACCACAAGGCAAGAACCGATACGTTTAAGAGGATTTAGACAAATCATATAAAACATGTTATCTGGCCATCATGAAATTAAATTAGAAATTATTAACGATGATGGGAGGATTGCTTGAGGCTAGGAGTTTGAGACCAGCCTGGACAACCTACCAAGACCCCATCTCTACAAAAAAAAACTTTTTAAAATGAGGGAGGCAAGATGGCATGTACCTATAGTCCTAGCTACTTGAGAGGCTGAGGCGGGAGGATCCCTTGAGCCCAGGAGTTTGAGGCTATAGTGAGCTATAATCACGTCAAGAGTGAGACCCTGTCTCTTAAAAAAAAAAAATAGAGAAAGTACTAACAGAAAGATATTCAGAAATTAATAATTAATAACACACTTCTAAATAAACTGTGAGTTGAATAAATCACAAAGATTACAAAATATTACACATATCAACCAACAAATTGAAATGTATCAGGCACAATATATGAAAATTTGTAGGATGTAGCTAGAGTAGTATTTAGATGGAAACTTACAGTATTAAATACTTATATTAGAAAATAATGAAGATTTCAAGTTAGTGATCTAAACTTCTACCTTAAGAATCTTAAAAAGGAGAAAAATACTTATTTTAAGTAGAAGGAAGAAAACATAAAGAGTAGAAACCAGTGAAATAGAAAATAGAAAAAAATCAATGAAACCCAAAGCTCATTCTTTGAGATCAATAAAAGTGATAAACCTCTAGCTAGACTGCTTAGGAAGAAATTAAACACAAATTAATGCTATCAGGAGGCTGGGTGCAGTGGCTCATGCCTGTAATCCCAGTGCTTTGGGAGGCTGAGGCAGGAGGATTGCTTGAGTCCAGGAGTTTGAGATAAGCCTGAGCAAATAGTGACTCTGTTACTACAAAGCAAAACAATATCAGGAATGAGAGAGGTGACATCACTGAAAATCCTATAGATGTTAAGTGTGTAAGTGTATGATAAATAATTTTTTTTTTGAGACAGTCTCACTCTGTCACCCAGGTCCTGGAATTCATTGGTGTGATTATAGCTGAACTTCCATTTCTTCCATCTCCTGGGCTCAAGTTATCCTCTTGCCTCAACCTCCTTAGTTGCTGGAACTACAGATGTGTGCCACCATGCCCAGCTAATTTTTTTTTTTTTTTTTTTTTTTAGTAGAGATGAGGTCTTGCTATGTTGCCTAGGCTGATCTCAAACTCTGGAGCTCAAGTGATCCTCTGGCCTTGGCCTCCCAAAGTGTTGGAATTACAGATGTGAGACCCCATACCTGGCCTAATAAGGAATATTCTGAATAACTTTATGGCAATAAACTCAACAACTTAGATAAAATGGACAAATTCTTTAGAAGACAAAAACTACCAATGCTCACTCATGAAGAAATAGGTGAGCTGAAAAACCCTCTATCTCCTATAAAGAAAACTTTAAGGGGAGAGGGTTAGGTACCATCTCTGCTGTTTGGTCGACTCAGCCATTCCAGCATGCGGGCTTCGGAGAGTCCAAAAGGTCCAGACACAACACAGTGGCTTTGCCAGATCATGGCCAGACTGCTGCTTTAAGCAGTCTGGATCACATCCTCCTCACTGGGCAGGACCTCCCAGCTGGGCCTTCCAGCCGTGCCCACTGGCACATACTATGGACAGAGCTCTGATCTCTCCCTGGGATGGAGTGCCCCGGGGAGGGGAGGGATGCCACCCTAGTTAGATGGATGACTTAACTGTTACAGCCTACAGGCTTTGGAGAGTCCAAGTTGATGGGCAGAAGCGGTTCTCCACCAGGACACAGCTGTTTTGTTGAGGCGTGGCCAGACTGTTTCTTTAAGCCAGACTCTGATCCACTTCTTGTCTCAGCTGGTCCTCCCAGCTGGCACTTCTCAGCCAGGGCCTCCAGCCACCACCCATGTTCTATGGAACTGACAGAGCTCCAATTTCTCCCTGGGACAGAGTGCCTGAGGGGTGGGCAAGCTACTACCTTGGCCATTTGGGCTCATCAATGGGTCCATCCTGTGGGCCTTGGAGAGCCCAGACCAATCGGGAGCTGAAGGAATCCCCAACACAACACAGCTCCTCTATCAAAAAGCAGCCACACTGATCCCGTTCGTCCTCACTGGGTGAGACCTCCCAACTGGGGTCTCCAACCACCTCCTCCAGGTACATTTGGGCTGGCAATAGGTCAGTACCCACCTGGGACAGAGCTTCCAGAGGAAGGAGCAAGCTGCCATCTTTGCTGTTTTGCAGCCTTCACTGGCGATACCTCCAGGTACAGGACGAACCAAAACAACTAGAGTCTGGAGCAGACCCCCAGCACACTGTAGCAGCCCTGCAGAAGAGTGGCCAGACTGTTAAAAGAAAAACAAATAAACAGAAAACAACAACAAAGAAAAACCACAAAAACCCTGTTCAAAGATCAGCAACCTCAAAGATCAAAGGTACATAAGCCCACAATGATGAGAAAGAATCAATGCAAAAAAAGCTGAAAACTCAAAAACCTAGCGTGTCCCGTTTCCTCCAAATGACCACAACACCTCTCCAGCAAGGTCTCAGAAGCAGGCTGAGGCTGAGATGGCTGAAATGACAGAAGTAGGCTTCAGAAGATGGGTAATAATGAACTTCACTGAGCTAAAGGAGCACATTGTAACCCTATGCAAAGAAGCTAAGAATCATCATAGAACAATACAGGAACTGACAGCTAAAGCCATTTTAGAGAGGAACATAACTCCCTGTTAGAGCTGAAAACACACTACAAGAACTTCACAATGCAATCATAAGTATTAATAGCAGAATAAACCAAGCGGGGGAAAGAATCTAAGAGCTGGAAGACTGGCTTTCTGAATTAAGACAGGCAGACAAGAATAAAGAAAAAAGAATGAAAATGAATGAACGAAACCTCCGAGAAATAGGGGATTATATAGAGACCAAATCTACGACTGATTGGGGTACCTGAAAATGATGGGGAGAATGGAACCAAGTTGGAAAACATACTTCAGGATATCATCCAGGAGAACTTCCCCAACCTAGCAAGACAGGCCAAGCCAACATTCAAATTCAGGAAATGCAGAGAACCCCAGTAAGATACTCCATGAGAAGATAATCCCCAAGACAATTAATAATCAGATTCTTTAAGGTTGAAATGAAAGAAAAAATGTTAAGCACAGCCAGAGAGAAAGGCCAGGTCACATACAAAGGGAAGCCACCAGATAAAAACGGTGGACCTCTCAGTGGAAACCCTGCAAGCCAGAAGAGATTGGGGCCAATAATCAACATTACCAACCCAGAATTTCATATCTGGCCAAACCAAGCTTCATAAGCAAAGGAGAATTAATATCCTTTATAGAGAAGCAAATGCTAAGGGAATTCATTACCACAGACCTGCCTTGCAAAAGCACCTGAAGGAAGCACTAAATATGAAAAGGAAAAACCATCATTACCAGCCACTACAAAAACACACTGTGGTGCACAGACCGGTGACATTATGAAGCAACCACCATAAACAAGTCTGCAAAATAACCAGCTAGCATCATGATGACAGTATCAAATCCACACATAACCATGGTGTCCTTAAATATAAATGGGCTAAATGCCCCAATTAAAAGACAAAGAATAGCAAGCTGTATAAAGAATCAAGATCCATCAATATACTGTTTTCAAGAGACCCATCTCACATGCAAAGATACACATAGGCTCAAAATAAAGGGATGGAGGAAAATTTATCAAGCCAATGGAAAAAAGCAATTCTAGTTTCAGACAAAATACACTTTAACCAACAGACTTTAAAATAGACTTTAAACCAACAAAGATCAAAAAAGTCAAAGAAGGGCATTACATAATGGTAAAGGGTTCAATTCAACGGTAAGAGCCAACTACCCTAAATACATATGCTCCCAATACAGGAGCACCCAGATTCATAAAGTTCTTTATTTATTTATTTTTTTATTTTTTTGAGACGGAGTCTCATTCTGTCTCCCAGGCTGAAGTGCAGTGGTGTGATCTTGGCTCACTGCAGCCTCCGCCTCCTGGGATCAAGCAATTCTCCTGCCTCAGCCTTCTGAGTAACTGAGACAGTAGGTGCCCACCACCACACCTGGCTAATTTTTTGTATTTTTTTAGTAGAGACAGAGTTTCACCATGTTGGCCAGGCTGGTCTCGAATTCCTGACCTCAAGTGATCTACTCATCTCAGCCTCCCAAAGTCCCGTGATTACAGGCATTAGCCACTGTGCCTGGCCATAAAGCAAGTTCTTAGGGACCTTCAAAGTGACTCAGACTCCCACACAATAATCGTGGGAGACTTTAACACCCACTGACAATATTAGGCAGATCATTGAGACAGAAAATTAACAAAGATATTCAGGACCTGAACTCAGCTCTGGATCAAGAGGACCTGATAGATATCTACAGAACTCTCCACCCCAAAACAACAGAATATATATTCTTCTCATCACTGCACGGTACTTACTCTAAAACTGATCACATAATAGGAAGTAAAACACTTCTCAGCAAATGCAAAAGAACTGAAATCATAACAATCTCTCAGACCACAGTGTAATCAAATTAGAAATCAAGATTAAGAAATTCACTCAAAAATTAGTTGAGTATGGTGGCACACTCCTGTAGTCCTAGCTACTCACGGGGCTGAGGCAGGAGAATCGCTTGAACTGGGAGGTGGAGGTTGCAGTGAGTTGAGATTGCACCACTGCACTCCTGTCTGAGCCACAGAGTGAGACTCCATCTAAAAAAGAAAAAGGAAGAAAGAAAGAAAAGAAGAGGAAAGAAGGAAGGAAAGAAAGAGAAAGAAAGAAGTTCACTCAAAACCACACAACTACATGGAAATTGGACAACCTGCTCTTGAATGTCTCTTGGGTAAATAATGAAATTGAGACAGAAATCAAGAAGTTCTTTGAAACCAATGAGAAGAAAGAGACAACATATCAGAATCTCTGAGATACAGCTAAAGCAGTGTTAAGAGGAAAGTTTATAGTACTAAATGCCCACATCAAAAGGCTAGAAAGATCTCAAGTTAACAACCTAACATCACAACTAAAAGACCTGGAGAACCAAGAGCAAACAAACCCCAAAGCTAGAAGAAGAAGACAAGAAATAACCAAGATCGGAGCTGAACTAAAGGAGATAGAGACATGAAAAACCCTTCAAAAAAAAATCAACAAATCCAGGAGCTGGGTTTTTGAAAAAAATAATAAAATAGACTGCTAGCTAGACTAATAAAGAAGAAAAGACAGAAGATTCAAACAAACACAATCAGAAATGATAAGGGGGAATATCACCACTGACCCCTCAGAAATACAAACAACCATCAGAGAATACTATAAACACCTCTATGCAAATAAACTAGAAAATCTAGAAGAAAACAGATAAATTCCTGGACATATATACCCTCTCAAGGCTGAACCAGAAAGAAGTTGATTCCCTGAAGAGACCAATAGCCAGTTCTGAAATTGAGGCAGTAACAAATAGCCTGCCAACCAAAAAAAGCCCAGGACCAGATGGATTTACAGCTGAATTCTACCAGAGGTACAACGAGGAGCTGGTACCATTTCTTCTGAAGCTATTCCAAATAATTGAAAAGGAGGGACCCCTCCCTTACTCATTTTATGAGGCCAGCATCATCCTGATACCAAAACCTGGCAGAGATACAACAAAAAAAGAAAACTTCAGGCCAGTATCCCTAATGAATATCAATGAAAAAACCCTCAGTAAAATACCGGCAAACCGAATCCAACAGCATATCAAAAAGCTCATCCACCACAATCAATTCGGCTTCATCCCCAGGATGCAAGGCTGGTTCAACATACACAAATCAATAAACATAATTCACCACATAAACAGAACTAAAGACAAAAACCACATGATTATCTCAGTAGATGCCGAAAAAGCCTTCGATAAAATTCAACAATGCTTCATGTTAAAAATTCTCAATAAACTAGATATTGAAGGAACATATCTCAAAATAATAAGACCCACAGCCAATATCATACTGAATGGACAAAAGCTAGAACCATTGCCCTTGAAAACCAGCACAAGACAAGGATGCCCTCTTACACCACTCCTATTCAATATAGTTTTGGAAGTTCTGACCAGGGCAATCAAGAAAGAGAAAGAGCATATTCACATAGGAAGAGGAAGTGAAACTATCCGTTTGCCGATGACATGATCTCCTATGTCTAGAAAATTCCACCGTTTCTGCCCAAAAGCTTCTTAAACTGATAGGCAACTTCAGCAAAATCTCAGAGTACAAAATCAATGTGCAAAAATTGCTAACATTCCTATATATCAGTAACAGGCAAGCTGAGAGCCAAAATCCAGAATGAACTCCCATTCACAATTGCCACAAAAAAGAATAAAATACCTAGGAATACAGCTAACAAGAGAAGTAAATGACCTCTTCAAGAACTACAAACGACTGCTCAAAGAAATCAGAGATGATGACACAAATAAATGGAAAAACGTTCCATGCTTATGAATAGGAAGAATCAGTATCATCAAAATGGCCATACTGCCCATAGTAATTTATAGATTCAATGCTATTCCCATTAAACTATCATTGACATTCTTCACAGAATTAGGAAAAAAAAAAAAAACTATTTTACAATTCATTTGGAACAGAAAATCAAATGTTCTCACTTATAATTGGGAGCTGAGTGATGAGAACACATGGACACATGGTGGGGAACAACACACACTGGGGCCTGTTGGAGGGTGGGAGGAAGGACAGCATCAGTAAGAATAGCTAATGGATGCTGGGCTTAATACGTAGATGATAGGATGATCTGTGCAGCTAATTACCATGGCACACGTTTATGTAACAAACCTGCACATGTACCCCTGAACTTAGAATAAAAGTTGGAAAAAAGAAAGAAAACTTTAGGCCTGGGTGATACTGGTAAATTATTCTGAACATTTAAGAAAGAAATAATACCAATTCTACACAAACTCTTCTAGAAAATATAGGAGGGAACATTTCCCAACTCATTCTGTGTTGTGAACATGATTCTGATTCTAAAATTAAAAAAAAAAAGAAAATGTTAGTCTAAAATTTTTCTTGAATGTATACTCAGAAATTCTTAACAGTATTTTAGCAAGTCAATATATATATAGCAATATGTAAAAGGATAATACATTATGATCAAGTGGAGTTTGTTTCAGGAATGCCAGGTTGGTATAACATTTCAAAATTAATATAGTAATATTAGAAAACAAAAACCAATGATCTTTTCAATAGATGCAGAAAAATTATTTGGCAAAATTCAACTCCCATTTATGATAGAATCTCTCAGAAAACTAGTCTGCCATTTATTACCCATATTGCCTCTTAGCTATAAATCTACTTTCTTGCCTGGTTGTGATACTGTAACATTTGTCTCCTGTCCCTTGACACAGTGTTAAGCTTTCAATAGAGGGCACAGGAAGGATACTGGACAAAGAAGAGAGTTATTTTCCTGGTTCCAGTGTATCTTTTTCTTTTTGCTCCTGCTATCCAAAAAGACACCCAGCAAGTTTCAGCAGTACCCTAGCAGTCAGCTTCTCAGTGACAAGTTCAGTGGCACACCTGCAGGAGACTTCCTTACAGCAAGTTCAGCAACACCCTCACAGGTGATTTCATGAGTACCAGCAGTGTACCAGCTGACTTCTTAGCAGTTTCCTGGTGAGTTCTGTGACATCCCATTTGGTCCCCCAGTTTTCAGCAACATCCTCTGCAGCCAGTTTTCCTATGGATTACTGGCAAGTCCAGCCAGTGTCTTAGCTGGTTTTCTATTTACAAACCCCACTCACCACCAGAGGTAGCTTGCTGGTGAATTTCATTGGTACCCCATGCAGTTCCCTGCCTATAATCCTTGACCCACTAACTGTAAACTAGCTCTGTCCTCAGGCAACCCAGCAAAATTCCCCACCATCCACTGGGCTGTTACCACACCCTCTTCAATGAGGTCTGAATCCCAGACTTTGGGAGAGTCCCTCCCTTCCAAGTTTGTTCCTTATTCAACTATTCTACCTCAGCTTTAGGGTGATATTCTTTAGAGTCCTTGTTTATTCCTACTTAGTTAATTCCCTGTAAACAGTTAACAATTCTATATACTAAACTGTCTCTGTTCAGATTGCCATGTGGTTTCTCTCTCCTGTCTGGATCTTGATACAGAATTAGTACAAGTAGTGTTCCTAGGAGACAGAACCTCCAAGAAGGGATTTCAGAATCGGTTTTGGTTGTCTTGGCTGATCTTACGTGGAGTGCCAAGTTTCTTCCAATGAGAGGCGGGATGCTGATAATTCATGAGAAGTCATGGCATCACAATTTAATTACAGTATCACCTACAGTTGATTGTGAAGAAATGACAAATGAACCCAGTACCTTGAGAGCCCAAATGACTGCTGCACTTGACTGTTATGGCAGTAGTTATGGCTACGAACACTGTAGTATAGGATGGATTCTCCTGTGTGGCAAGCGCTTACAGAGAGAAACTGGCAAGATAAAATCAAATGGTTTACTATTATTATTATTATGAACTAATAAAATAAGATTTTGTTACTATTTTTCAGTGATCTCTACTTGATACAGATGTTTGATAACAGAAAAACTTATAAGAAGGAGACATTGGTTGGGCATGGTGGCTCATATCTGTAGTCCTAGCACTTTGGGAGGCTGAGGCAGAAGGAAATCTTGAAGCCAGGAATTCAAGATCAGCCTGGGCAACATAGCAAGACTGCATCTCTAAAATGATGAATGAATGAATGGAGGCATTAACACAAAATAAATACCAAATAAAAGTCATTTAGAATTTGAAAGATAATCACATACATATTTAGCATTTGAATTTTTCACACCTAAAATTTTATTTATTTATTTATTTTTGATTGATTGATTTTTGAGACAGAGTCTTGCTCTGTTTGTTGACCAGTCTAGAGTACAGTGGCACGATCTCAGCTCATCACAACTTCCGCCTCCCAGGTTCAAGTGATTCTCCTGCCTCAGTCTCCTAAGTAGCTGGGATTACAGGTGCATGCCACCACACTCGGCGAATTTTTGTGTTTTTAGTAGAGGTGGGGTTTCACCATGTTGGCCAGGCTGGTCTCAAACTCCTGACCTCAGGTGATCCGCCCGCCTCAGCATCCCAAAGTGCTGGGATTACAGGTGTGAGCCGCCAAGCCCAACCCTAAAATGAAATTTTAAAGCACAAAGTATCAATTGTTTTATCTGATGATCTTGATCTTTATTTGGTGATAAATATGCCAGACAAGTATGCCAGAAAAAATTGTATTTCATTTTGCACTGACATTCATCAAATTTTTTAAGAATGTATCAAAAAAATCCTCATGCCTTACAAAGCATTACAAAGTATGTTGTTTCATATAATCTCATTTTCTTTTTTAATTGTGAAAGCATTTTGTCTGCTTCTCCTGATTTTGATTTTGCCCTTGAAATCTATTAAATATATTACTTTTATTTCAGATTTTAGATCTGTTTCTAATTTCATGTTGGAACGTTCCACAGTAGCATTCACTTTCTCTCTTTGCATTTCTTCTGTTAAATATTTACAAAGCACTGAAGCTTGTAACAAATAATCAGTGAAAAATGCCAGAAAATATTATTGGATAGTATTCAAATAACCTAATATTTAGATTTCCCAGCATGGTTAACAGCATTACACAGAGTTGTGTGTTGAAACTGCCAATTTAAGGACTTAGCCTCCAAACTTGTTATTTCTTGGAACACAACTCGTAGGATTTATATAAAGTATAATACACATATCATCTTATTAGTATTGTTTTATGTAAGAAAGACCCACCACTAGCAGATATGGCCATGAACACACACTTGTGGCAACAGCTGCAAATAAGACTGACTTGAGTATGTGGTGACTGCTACTCTCCCACATGCTTCTGTCCTGGTTCCTGGCAATGTCAACCTTAACCTTTGATTCTGCTTTTCAGCGTTTCCTGCTCTTGCTTTCAGTTGATATCAGCGGATTTCTTTAAGCTAGATGTCTCTATGTCAAATTGTTAAACTTTAATTTGTGCAAGAGAATTAGAACTTTTTTGTCATTTTTCCTGGCAACTAATTTGTTGTAAGATTTAGAGAAAACAAATTACCCAAGAAACTCCAGAAAGCATTCCTACTTAGAAACAGTAATGTAAATCAACTGCAGCTCTCATATATTGCAGGTGGAAATGCAAAGACATCTACTTTGGAAAATAATGTGATGTTTTCTTATTGAATTAAACATACACCTACCACAATACCTAATAATTTCACTCCTAGGTATTAACTCAACATACATTTAAATATATGTCTATCCAAAGTCATGTAAGTTAATAGCAGCTTTATTTATTATAGCCCAAATCTGGAAACAACCCAAATGTCCATCATTGGTGAATGGATAATTAGTTTTGATATATCCATACAGTGGAATACCAACTGAATAAAACAAGACAAAAGATCAATGAGGAAACAGAGGACTTCAACAATATGAGACCAAATGGACCTAACGGACATACAGAACATTTCATCCAATAACAGCAGAATATACATTCTTATCTAGCATGCATGGAAGATTCTCTATGATAAACCACGTTAGGCCACAAAACAAGTCTTAATGAATTTAAGATTTAAATTATGTAAAGTATCTTCTCTCAGCATAATGGAATGAAACTAAAATGAGTTAGCAGAAAGAAAACAGGAAAATTTGCAAATACATGGAAAGTAAACAGTGTGTTCTTAAACAACCAGTGGATTATGAGAGAGTTTTGGAAATACCTGGAGATACATTTTTTTAAAAGATACAACATATTAAAACTTATGGAAGGTAGTAAAAGCAGTACCAAGAGGGAAGTTCACAGCAGTAAACACATTAAAAGAGAAGAAAAATCTCAAGTCACCAACCTAATCTTATACCTTAAGGAATTAGACAAATAAGAATGAACTAAACCCAAAGTCAGCAGAAGGAAGGAAATAATAAAGACTAGAGCAGAGATAAACTCAATAGAAAACATAAAAGAAAAAAATCAACCAAACCAGGAGTTGGTTTTTTTTAAAAAAAAAAAAACACTAAAATTGATAAACCCTTACTTCCTTACTTAGATTAAGAAAAAAAATATTTAAATTTCTAAAATTAGAAATGAAAGGGGAGATACTATAACTGATGTCACAGAAATGAAAAGAATTATAAAGGCTACTGTAGTGAAAAGTTAGATGCCAACAAATTGGATGATCTAGAAGAAATCGATAAAGTTTTAGAAATATAAACCTACCAAGACTGAATCATAAAGAGATTCAGAAGAGTCCTATAACAAGTGTGGAGATTAAAGCAGTAATCAAAAACCTCCCAACAAAGAAAAACCTAGAACCTGGTGGCTCCCCTGGAGAATTCTACCAAACAGTTAATAACAGTCCTTCTCAAATTCTTCCAAAGAACGGAAGAGAAAGGGACACTCCCAAACTCATTTAAACTCGTTACCCTGATAACAAAACCAGACAAAGACACAATAAAGGACAGCTACAGGCCAATATCCCTGATGGATATTTGACACAAAAATTCTAAAGAAAATACTAGCAAACCAAATTATATTGCACATTAAAAAGATCATACATCTTGACCAGCTAAAATTTATGCCTGCAATGCAAGGATGGTTCAACATATAAGAATCAGTTAATATATTATACCACATTAACATCTCAATACAGAAAAAGCAAAATTCAGTACCCTATCAGGATTTTAAAAAATACTCAACAAATTAGGAGTAGAAGGAAACTACCTCAACATAATAAAAGCTAACATTATGCTCAACAGGGAAAGACAGAAGACTTTTCCTGTAAGATCCCACAATAAAGCAAGGATGCCCACTCTTGCCATTACTATTCAACATAGTACTGAAAATTCTAGCCAGAGTAATAAGACAGGAAAAAGAAATAAAAGGCATTCAACTTAGAAAAGACTTAAAATGATCTCTCTTCGCAGATGACATCTTAAATGTAAAAAGAATTTGAACAACCTGGGTGAATCTCAAAAGCATCAGGCTAAGTAAAAGAAGCCAGACAACTACTGGAATCAAATTAATGTATGATTCCATTTATATTAAATTATATTAAAGGCAAAACTCTACTGATAGTAGGTCAGTAACTGCCCACAGTGGAGGACTGCAAAGAGGCCCAAGGAAACTTTGGGGGATAATGGTTTCCAAAGTTCACTTAATTGTACTGTTAGAATTAGTGCATTCTATTGTAGATAAATTACTTCTTTCATACCATCAATATTTAGAAAATAAAAGTTTATGAAAATATTACTTACAATGGCATATAAGTTTTTTTAAAAATACCTAGAAATTAACCTCTAATGAAACGTAAGACCTCCATAGGGTGAAATTAAGGGATGCTAAAGAAGATCTAAATATGCTGACAGAGATTTCTTATTCATGAATTAAAGACGGTATGGCAAAGATATCAGTTCTACTCAAATGGATTGGTAGATTCAATGTAAATTCCATAAAAATTTCAGCCTTTTTAGCCTGTTTATCTGATTCTAGAATGTATATGGACAGGCTATGAATACAAAAAGCAAGATAGGTGGACTTGCTATACTGTATATCTAAATTTATTAGGAAAATAGAATAATTATAACACTGATAATGATACTGGAATGGTCAATAGGTAGAAAGCCTAGTAGTAGACACCCAAGCTTATATAGACATTGCTATGAAAGAAGTGCTGTGGCTGATCAGAAAGGAAATTAAGACTTTCAATAAATCATTTTGAGTAGTCATTTGGAAAAAATGGAAATTGGACTGGTACTTCTCACCAGCTTGCCCATCCCCACCACTGTGTTAAAGTCCTAGGTGTGAAAGGCAAACCTGTAGTGCTTTTTAAAAAGAATATAGAATATCTCCATAGCCTTAGGAAAGGAATTTTTTTTTTTTTTTTTTCTGGACAGTTTGCTTTATGCATTCAGACAATTGAGGCTTGCTTTCCAGGTGCAACCCAGTGCCCTGGATGTCATCAGCACAGGCTGGGAAAGGATTTTTTTCAACTAGACACAAAAACCATTAGCTGTAAAGGAAAAGATTGATACATTTGACTACATTAAAATTAAGAACTTCTGTCATCAAAATACAATTTTTTAAAAAGGTGAAAAAATCAGAATGTGACAAGATACTCTCTGTTCCTCTACATGTATTTCTGCAGTACAAATAGTTTACATGTGATTGGCACATATGTAGAAAATGACATAAATTTAACTGAGGTTATACTAGTTTCTATGCCATTTTCCTCAGCAAGCTAATTTTTTTTTTATCATCAAATAACCACAAGTAAATAGAATCAACGAACACAACTGAATATTGCAGCTGAGGAAGAATATGGCAGTGTATATGATGCCTGTATACTTCAATTTGGCATCTTTTCTGTTTGACTTTGTGTTCAGTTTTTAAAATCTTTATTGCACTATTTGCCCTATCTTCATTATTTAGTAGGCTAACCCTTTCTTATACCCCTTTCTGTCAAGCCACCTTTTCTCTTCATTTCTTTCATTTTCTTAGAAGACACAGTATTTTATTTATTATTTTTAATTGGGAATTTAACATGTCTTTTAAACTGTATTAATATTTTAAATTAGAACCATTATTTATTTTGTTAGTGTTCTGGTTACAAAGTTGCAAAGGTTTTGAGAAGTCAACCATGACTCTGTTTTCTCCATAATCTCTGTTATTTTGGGTGCATGATTTTTCAGAAAGTGCTGTTTCAAGAAAACATATTTCACAGAAATCCCCCATTTGCAATACATATGTCTGACAATGGACCACAGTACTTCATCAATACCAAGGCAGTTATTTCACATTTTAACATCTCTACAGTTGGGATGCATCTTAGAATAGATGAAATCTTTCCATTGTAATTGCCAGGTTGTTTTCTTTCTTAGGAATAAAATAATGATGCAGTTTAGAAGGGGTTGGTTACTTAGATTTGATGATTTAATATAATATTCAGAATCTAAAGAATTACAAATCAATTTTATTTTTTATTATACTTTAAGTTCTGAAATACATGTGCAGAACATGCAGGTTTGTTACATAGGTATGCATGTGCCATGGTGGTTTGCTGCACCCATCAACCCAACATCTAGGTTTTAAGCCTCATATGCATTAGGTATTTGTCCTAGTACTCTTTCACCCCTTGCCCGCCACACCCTGACAGACCCCAGTGTGTGATGTACCCCTCCATGTGTCCATGCGTTCTCATTGTTCAACTCCCACTTATTAGTGAGAACATGTGGTGGTTGGTTTTCCATTCCTGTGTTACTTTGCTGAGAATGATGGTTTCCAGCTTCAACCATGTCCCTGCAAAGGACATGAACTCATTCTTTTTTATGGCTGCGTAGTATTCCATGATGTACATGTGACACATTTTCTTTATCCATTCTATTATTTATGGGCATTTGGGTTGGTTCAAAGTCTTTGCTATTGTGAATAGTGCTGCAGTAAACATATGTGTGCATGTGTCTTCATAGTAGAATGATTTATAATCTTTTGAGTATATACCCAGTAACAGGATTGCTGGGTCAAATGGTATTTCTAGTTCTAGATCCTTGAGGAATTGCCACACTATCTTCCACAATAGTTGAACTAATTTACACTCCCACTAACTGTAAAAACGTTCCTATTTCTCCACATCCTCTCCAGCATCTGTCGTTTCCTGACTGTTTAATATTTGCCATTCTAACTGATGTGAGATGGTATCTCATTGTGGTTTTGATTTGCATTTCTCTAATGACCAGTGATGATGAGCTTTTTTTCATATGTTTGTTGGCCACATAAATGTCTTCTTTTGAGAAGTGTCTGTTCATATCTTTTGCCCACTTTTTGATGGGGTAGTTTGTGTTTTTTTTTAAGTTCCTTGTAGATTCTGGATATCAGACCTTTGTCAGATGGATAGATTGCAAAAATTTTCTCCCATTCTATAGGCTGCCTGTTCACTCTGATGATAGTTTCTTTTGCTGTACAGAAGCTCTTTAGTTTAATTAGATTCCATTTGTCAATTTTGGCTTTTGTTGCTATTGCTTTTGGTGTTTTAGTCATGAAGTCTTTGCCCATGCTTACGTCCTGAATGGTATTGCCTAGGTTTTCTTCTAGGGTTTTTATGGTTTTAGGTGTTACATTTAAGTCTTTAATCCATCTTGAATTAATTTTTGTATAAGGTGTAAGGAAGGGGTCCAGTTTCAGCTTTCTGCATATGGCTAGCCAGTTTTTGCAACACCGTTTATTAAATAGGGAATCCTTTCCCCATTGCTTGTTTTTGTCAGGTTTGTTGAAGATGAGATGGTTATAGATGTGTGGTGTCATGTCTGAGGCCTCTGTTCTATTCCATTGTTCTATGTATCAATTTTGGTACCAGTACCATATTGTTTTGGTTACTGTACCCTTGTAGTATAGTTTGAAGTCAGCTGATGTGACGCCTCCAGCTTGGTTCCTTTTGCTTAGGATTGTCTTGGCTATATGGGGTCTTTTTTGATTCCATATGAAATTTATAGTAGTTTTTTCTAGTTATGTGAAGAAAGTTATTGGTAGCTTGATGGGGATAGCATTTAATCTGTAAATTACTTTGGGGAGTATGGCCATTTTGATGATATTGATTATTCCTATTCATGAGCATGGAATGTTTTTCCATTTGTTTGTGTCCTCTCGTATTTCCTTGAACAGTGATTTGTAGTTCTCCTTGAAGAGGTCCTTCATGTCCCTTGTAAGTTGGATTCCTGGGTATTTTATTCTCTTTGTAGCAATTGTACATGGGAGTTCACTCATGATTTGGCTCTCTGTTTGCCTATCATTGGTGTATAGGAATGCTTGTGATTTTTGCACATTGATTTTATATCCTGAGACTTTGCTGAAGTTGCTTATCAGTTTAAGGAGTTTTTGGGCTGAGAAGATGAGGTTTTCTAAATATACAACCATGTCATCTGCAAACAGAGACAAATTGACTTCCTCTCTTCCTGTTTGAATACCCTTTATTTCTTTCTCTTGCCTGATTGCCCTGGCCAGAACTTCCAATACTATATTGAATAGAAGTGGTGAGAGAGGGCATCCTTGTCTTGTGCCAGTTTTCAAAGGGAATGCTTCCAGTTTTTGCCCATTCAGTATGATATTGGCTGTGGGTTTATCATAAATAGCTCTTAATATTTTGAGATACATTCCATCAGTGCCCAGTTTATTAAGAGTTTTTAGCATGAAGGTGTGTTGAATTTTATTGAAGGCCTTTTCTGCATCTATTGAGATAATCGTGGTTTTTGTCATTGGTTCTGTTTATGTGATGGATTACGTTTATTGATTTGCGTATGTTGAACCAGCGTTGCATCCCAGGGATGAAGCCAACTGGATCGTGGTGGATAAGCTTTTCGATGTGCTGCTGGATTCAGTTTGCCAGTATTTTATTGAGGATTTTCGCATCGATGTTCATCAGGGATATTGGCCTGAAACTTTTTTGTTGTTGTATCTCAGCCAGGTTTTGGTATCAGGAAGATGCTGGCCTCATAAAATGAGTTAGGGAGGAGTCCCTCTTTTTCTATTGTTTGGAATACTTTCAAAAGGAATGGTAGCAGCTCCTCTTTGTACCTCTGGTAGAATTCGGGTGTAAATCCCTCTGATCCTGGGCTTTTTTTGGTTGGTAGGCTATTAATTACTCCCTCAATTTCAGAACTTGTTATTGGTCTATTCAGGAATTCGACTTCTTCCTGGTTTAGTCTTGGGAGGGTGTATGTGTCCAGGAATTTATCCATTTCTTCTAGATGTTTTAGTTGTTTTTTTTTTTTTGTACAGAGGCGTTTATAGTATTATCTAATGGTAGTTTGTACTTCTGTGGGATCAGTGGTGATATTCCCTTTATCATTTTTATTGTGTTTATTTGATTCTTCTCTCTTTTTTTCTATTTTATTCTGGCTAGTGGTCTGTTTTGTTAGTCTTTTCAAAAAAACAGCTCCTGGATTCATTGATTTTTTGGAGGGTGTTTCATATCTCTATAATCTTCAGTTCTGCTTTGATCTTGGTTATTTCTTCTGTTCTGCTAGCTTTTTTTTTTTTTTTAATCCAGAGTCTTGCTCTGTCACCCAGCCTGGAGTGCAGTGGCATGATCTCGGCTCACTGCAAGCTCTGCCTCCCGGGTTCACGCCATTCTCCTGCCTCAGCCTCCCAAGTAGCTGGGACTACAGGCGCCCGCCACCATGCCCAGCTAATTTTTTGTATTTTTAGTAGAGATGGGGTTTCACCACGTAAGCCAGGATGGTCTCAATTTCCTGACCTCGTGATCCGCCCCCATTGACCTCCCAAAGTGCTGGGATTATAGGCGTGAACCACCACGCCCGGCCCTGTTCTGCTAACTTTTGAATTTGTTTGCTGTTGCTTCTCTGGTTCTTTTAATTGTGATATTAGGGTGTCTATTTTAGATCTTTCCCATTTTCTGATGTGGGCATTCAGTGCTATAAGCTTCCATCTAAACACTGCTTTAGCTGTGTCCCAGAGATTCTGGTACATTGTATCTTTGTTCTTATTGATTTCGAAGAACTTATTTATTTCTTCCTTAATTTTGTTATTTACCCATTAGTCATTCAGGAGCAAGTTGTTGAGTTTCCAAGTAGTTGTGCGGTTTTGAGTGAGTTTCTTAATCCTGAGTTTTAATTTGATTGCACTGTGGTCCGAGAGAATGTTTGTTATGATTTCCGTTCTTTTGCATTTGCTGAGGAATGTTTTACTTCCAATTATGTGGTTGATTTTAGAATAAGTGCTATGTGGCACTGAGAAGAATGTATATTCTGTTGATTTGGGGGGAAGGGTTCAGTAGATGTCTATTAGGTCTACTTGGTCCAGAGCTGAGTTCAAGTCCTGAATATCCTTGTTAATTTTCTGTCCCATTGATCTGCCTAATATTGACAGTGGGGTGTTAAAGTCTCCCAGTATTATTGTGTGGGAATCTAAGTCTTTTTGTAGGTCTCTGAGAACTTGCTTTATGAATCTGAGTGCTCCTCTGTTGGGGTGCATGTATATTTGGGATAGTTAGCTCTTGTTGCGTTGATCCCTTTACCATTATGTAATGCCCTTCTTTGTCTCTTTTGATCTTTGTTGGCTTTAAGTCTGTTTTATCAGAGACTAGGATTGCAACCCCTGCTTTTTTTGGGGCGGGGTGGGGGCTTTCCATTTGCTTGGTAGATATTCCTCTATCCCTTTATTTTGAGCCCATGTGTGTCTTTGCACATGAGATGGGTCTTCTGAATACAGCACACCAAAAAGTCTTGACTCTTTTATCCAATTTGCCAGTCTGTGTCTTTTAACTGAGGCATTCAGCCCATTTACATTTAAGGTTAATATTGTTGTGTATTAATTGTGTCCTGTCCTCATGATGCTAGCTGGTTATTTTGCACATTAGTTGATGCAGTTTCTTCATGGGGTTGTTGGTCTTTATATTTTGGTATGTCTTTGCAGTGGCTGGTACCAGTTTTTCCTTTCCATATTTAGTGCTTCCTTCAGGAGTAAGGCAGGTCTGTTGGTGACAGAATCCCTCAGCATTTGCTTGTCTGTAAAGGATTTTATTTCTCCCTCGCTTATGAAGCTTAGTTTGGATAGATTTGAAATTCTGGGTTGAAAATCCTTTTCTTTAAGAATGTTGAATATTGGCCCCCCACCCTCTTCTGGCTTGTAGGGTTTCTGCAGAGAGATCTGCTGTGAGTCTGATGGGCTTCCCTTTGTAAGTAATCTGACCTTTCTCTTTGGCTGCCCTTAACATTTTTTCCTTTGTTTCAACCTTGGAGAATCTGACGATCTTGTGTCTTGTGATTGCTTTTCCCAAGGAGTATCTTAGTGGTGGTCTCTGTTTTTCCTGAATCTGAATGTTGGCCTGTCTTGCCAGGTTGGGGAAGTTCTCCTGGATAATATCCTGAAGTGTGTATTCCACCTTGGTCCCATTCTCCCTGTCACTTTCAGGTACACCAATCAATCATAGGTTTGGCCTTTTCACATAGTCTTATATTTCTTGGAAGCTTTGTTCCTTTTCATTCTTTTTTCTCTGTTTTCGTCTTTAAGCTTTATTTCATTGAGTTGATCTTCAATCTCTGATATCCTTTCTTCCACTTGATCAATTTGGCTATTGATACTTGGTGTATGCTTCACAAAGTTCTCATGCTGTGTTTTTTAACTCCATCAGGTCATTTATGTTTTTCTCTAGTTAGCAGTTCCTGTAACCTTTTATCAAGGTTCTTAGCTTCCTTGCATTGGGTTAGAACATGCCCCTTTGTCTCAGAGGAGTTTGTTATTACCCACCTCCTGAAGCTTACTTCTCTCAATTCATCAAACTCATTCTCTGTCCAGTTTTGTGCCCTTGTCAGAGAGGAGTTGTGATCATTTGGAGGAGAAGAAGCATTCTGGTTTTTGGAATTTTCAGCATTTTTGTGCTGGTTTTTCCTTATCTTTGTGGATTTATCTACCTTTGATCTTCAACGCTGATGGCCTTTGGATGGGGTTTTTGTGTGAGCATCCTTTTGGTTAATGTTGATGTTATTGCTTTCTGTTAGTTTTCCTTCTAATAGTCAGGCCCCTCTTCTGCAGGTCTGCTGGAGTTTGCTAGAGGTCCACTCCAGACCCTGTTTGCCTGGGTATCACCAGCAGAGGCTGCGGAACAGCAGATTGCTGCCTGCTCCTTCCTCGGGAAACTTTGTCCCAGAGGGGCACCTGCCTGATGCCAGCCAGAGCTCTCCTGTATGAGGTGTTTGTTGACACCTGCTGGGAGGTGTCTCCCAGTCAGGAGGCACGGGGGTCAGGGACCCACTTGAGGAGGCAGTCTGTCCCATAGCAGAGCTCGAGCACTGTGCTAGGAGATCTGCTACTGTCTTCAGAGCCGGCAGGCAGGAACATTTAAGTCTGCTGAAGCTGCGCCCATAGCTGCCCCTTTCCCCAGCTGCTCTGTCCCAGGGAGATGGGAGTTTTATCTATAAGCCCCTGACTGGGGCTGCTGCCTTTCTTTCAGAGATGCCCTGCCCAGTGAGGAGGAATCCAGAGAGGCAGTCTGGCCACAGCCGCTTTGCTGTGCTGCAGTGAGTTCTGCACAGTCCAAACTTCCTGGGGGCTTCCTTAACACTCTGAGGGGAAAAACCACCTACTCAAGTCTCTGCAATGGTGGATGCCCCTCCCCTCACCAAGCTCGATCATTCCAGGTCAACTTCAGACTGCTGTGCCGGCAGCAAGAATTTCAAGCCAGTGGTTCTTAGCTTGCTGGGCTCTGTGGGAGTGGGACCCACTGACCAAGACCACTTGGCTCCCTGGCTTCAGCCCCCTTTGTGGGGAAGTGAACAGTTCTGTCTCACTGGGGTACAAAAAAAAAAGCTCCTGCAGCTAGCTCAGTGTCTGGCCAAATAGCCACCTAGTTTTGTGCTTGAAACCCAGGACCCTGTTGGTGTAGGCACACGAGGGAATCTCCTGGTCTGCGGGTTGCAAAAACATGGGAAAAGCGTAATATTTGGGCCAGATAGCACAGTCCCCCATGGCTTCCCTTGGCTAGGGGAGGGAGTTCCCAGGCTCCTTGTGCTTCCTGGGTGAGACAATGCCCCACCCTGCTTCTACTCACCCTCCATGGTCTGCACCCACTGTCTAACTAGTCCTAATGAGATGAACTGGGTACCTCAGTTGGAAATCCAGAAATCACCCACCTTCTGTGTTAGTCTCACTGGGAGCTGCAGACTAGAGCTGTTCCTATTTGGGCATCTTGCCAGCTCCCACAAATCAATTTTAAAGACATAAACCCAACAGAGAAATGGGGAAAGACTTGAATAACCACTTCACAACAGAGGAAATCTATATGGCTGCTAAATGTATTAAAAAGAATGTTTAATCTCATAAAACAATTGCATATTAAATATACAGTGAGGTGACTTTACACACCCAGGATATTGGATAAAGTTTAAAAGCCTCATGATAAGTATTGGTGTGGACAGAAGAGGATGCATGTTATGTGATTCCATTCATATGAGGTTGCAAAAGTGGCAAAGCTAAGCTATGTTGCTTTAAAATGCACTATTTAGTTGGTACAATCATCAAAAAGGAAAGGAAATCATCATCACAGATGTCAAGATGATAGTCACTTTTGAGGAGAGATTTATCATCAGAGACACCCAAGAAGGTTTTTGAGGTCCTGGTAATGTTCTGTTTCTTTGCTTGGGTTGATTTGCTTATAACTAAACAGAAAGGGTAAATGAGTTATGTCAAATGTTATTCATAGGTAAATTAAGATGAGGGTAAGACTTGGCCATTGAGTTCAGCAGAGTGGAGACTGTTGTTGAAACAGCACTTTGTCTCAGTGAATGGTTGGGGAAAAGATGGTATTTGAATAGGCTCAAGAGACGGTGAGAGGAGAATTGGAGACTGTATGGCTCCAAAGAACTCTTCCTCTTCCTGGAGGAATTTTTGTGTATAAAGGAGAACTGTGGTGAGAACTGGGGGTGAGTGGGGATGTAGAAAGCTTTATATAAAATATATAGTATTAGGAGAATATAAAGATAAATTTTATGGAATGCCAAAAGCAATGGGGTAAAGGAAGGAAGATAACTTTATGTGTATTGGGTTGTATGGTTTTGTGAGGGGAGTTAAAATTTATAATACTTTGTAAAGAGAATTAACATTAAAACTATTTTCTAGTCTTAGAAATATATGGTAGAATTACACATAACATTCATATCTGTCAGTGAAAAGAATCATGGACAACATCCTGCTCAACGCCACTTTGCAGAAAGAGAAAGGCAAAAGAGATTAAGTACTTGATCTAAATTGTGCATTAATAATAATCCCAGACCAAAACAGAGTTCCTCCTGCCCCTTGGATCAGTGCTGTTTTTATAGTATTATCTATAATATGGCTTGCTTTTTAAATTGTTTTTTAGTCATTATATTTTATTTTTTATTTTTTTTTTATTTTTTTTTTATTTTTTATTTTTTATTTTTTGAGACGGAGTCTCGCTGTGTCGCCCAGGCTGGAGTGCAGTGGCCGGATCTCAGCTCACTGCAAGCTCCGCCTCCCGGGTTTTTACGCCATTCTCCTGCCTCAGCCTCCCGAGTAGCCGGGACTACAGGCGCCTGCCACCTCGCCCGGCTAGTTTTTCGTATTTTTTAGTAGAGATGGGGTTTCACCGTGTTAGCCAGGATGGTCTCGAACTCCTGACCTCGTGATCCGCCCGTCTCGGCCTCCCAAAGTGCTGGGATTACAGGCTTGAGCCACCGCGCCCGGCCGAGTCATTATATTTTATAGTAGAGTTTATTTGGATATCTCAGTTAGCCTTTGCTGTATAACAGACTACCCCAAAACTTAGTGACTTAAAATAGTGGTGTGTATTTCTCATGATTTCATGAGTTGGGCTCAGTTGGGACCATTCATGTGGCTATAGTCATTGACAGCTCAACTGGAGCTGAACGGGTTAAGATGGTCTAATTCATGTATCTGGGGCCTTGCTGCTTTTTGTTGGCTTGGGCTCTCTTATCATTCAGTAGTCTAGCCTGGACTTCCTTGCATGGTAGCAGGAGCGTTCCAAGAGGGTGAAGATGGAAGTCTAGATCCCTAAACTTGGACAGCATCACAGCCTTCACATTAAATTAATCACAGCATATCATCAATCCAGTCCAAATTCAAGGGATGAGGCAACAGGCCCCACCTCTTAGGAGGTGTAAAATATCATCATCATATTTTTTCCATCTGTCATAGATAATTACAAATGATAATTTTAATCATTGAATTTACTTTTTTTTTTTTTTAAAGAGGAAGGCTTTGTAAAATGTGTTGTTATAGAATCTGGATTTTATACCAAGGATCATGGGAAGCCATTGATGGATTTAGAGAGATTTTCTTTGTTTCTTCAGACTGTGTTTTAGAAAGTCACTGACTGCAGTTTGGCGGGATAATTGGAGTGTAGCTGGGAAGAGGTAAAGGTTGACCTGGGAGTACCAACAATACAAGTCCTAGATAATGATATGAATTCAGTGATTATGGGAATGAAAAGAAGTATTTAGAGATACTTATGAGGTAGATTTGGTGACTGGATGTGGAGTAGAGGGAGGAGCCCAAGACGACTGACTCAGATTTCCTACCTGGAGTGCTATTACTGAATAGGAGCCTAAGTGGAGAAACAGGTTTAAGAAGGAAAGTGTTCTTGTCCTAGACTTGCAGCCAAATCCCAGACTCTATTCCCAGTGAGAATCCTGGATCTCTTTGTATTACGTAGTGTTTGAAATGACATTTCATAAAAGTGACTCTTGTTTAGTAAAATGTAGCAATGCTGCCATAACCTGAATTTGTACCTTGAAGCTGAAAGAAAGTTTGTACTTTAGCATTTAGTGATCTGTTACTGCAGTTAATTTTATGAAACAATTTACTTACTTAATTTTTTAAAATTACTTGAAGAAAATAAAAGCTAAGAAGCCATATGTGAATACCTATCTTAAGCATTTTATTCACTTGTAAAGTAACTTTATAACCAGTGTTTGTCCAAGTTTTAAAAATAAAGTTCATTAAAATAACTTATAAAAATTATTATTTTTTTGTCTTTCATGACTCTAGTAAGTAGAATGTTTACATTTATGCTAGAGATGAAAAAAATACGTAGGATAACTACTTTAAAATAAGTATATCTTTTGCCAGGTGTGCACATATATCAAAACATGTTATATGCTATAAATGTATACAATTTTATCTGTGAATTTTACCTTAATAAAGTTGGGGCAGGGGAATGACGTATCTCTAAAGTGTTCTCTATAGATGAAATATTCTATTACTTTGAATATTTTGGAAGTTTAAAAGTAGTTTACAACCTACTTTTTTTTTTCTTTTTTCTTAGGCACTACAAGGGCCCCCAGGGATGGGGAAGTACCAGGAGTGGATTATAATTTCATTTCCGTTGAACAGTTCAAAGCACTGGAAGAGAGTGGAGCATTGTTAGAAAGTGGAACATATGATGGTATGTCCCCAAATAACACCACCACCCCCCACCCAAAAAAACTATCTAAACGACTGGAATTATTTCAGAGGGAATTTGACTAGCAAAGTACCACTTTTTGAAAAAGTTTTTTCTGCTCTGTTTTCGGGAAAATGTTCTTTTAATGGAGAGATTTGTAATTTACTAATTACAAATGGGATTAAATAATAAACCAAAAAAGTCTGTCATATTTTAAAGTTGATTGTGAACAATGTACTAAAAATCAGTCAAACTGGCCAGTTTATATATTTCATAGTAATTCACATTCATCATGTGAACTCAATGAGTATTTGTTGATTGCTTTCTATTTGTGGTTGGGAATTCAAAATCTGAACTCTTAAAAAACTTATATGTACCTTGACTATCCTGGACAAAAGAGAGTATAAAATATGGGGAGAAAACAACAAAAACAGAATAATTGGTTTTCTTTTCATTTCTGTTTCCTCTACCCACTTGATTCCATTGATACTTGATATTTGAGATCAATTTCCATTTTTAAATGATTCTGTTAGATCTATTTTTCCCCTTATGTAGCATACTTTTCCCTGGCAAGCTTATCCACTTCCATAGCACCTATGCTATGGTCCATCATTGCTTTTTCATACTATTATAATTGCCTCTTTACAAGCTCTGTGATAGTAATGGTCATGTCTTTCATACTTGATATTATCTTCAGTGCCTAAAGATAGTGTTCAAAAAATATCTAACCTGGAATTCAGCATATTCAAATATGCATTTGTGTTCTATCCAAAAGAGTAATTCTTCATCATTTCTCTCTTTAGCAGCACCATGATCTCAGAACAGTGAAATCATTATTTACTTTCTCCTTTTTCTCACATTTCACATCCATTTGCCAAATCTCATCATTCTTCTTTTGTAGCTGCATTCACAATGCTCTTCTTTCACCTTCACCACCTCGTTGTAGGCCTACTAGAAGAGCTCATGTGTGGACTGTTGCTGTTGATCTCATTTATTCCAATTTCTTCCACCCTGCCCATTGCTACCATGCTAGTCTTCAAGAGCAGCTCTATCATGTCTCTCCTATGCAGAACCTTCAATGATTTCCTTTCATCTGCTAAGTTTAACCTAACTACCTTTTCTGGGCTTAGCACTCATGACTCATTCGTTTGTTCATTCGTTTTATCCTGTTTTATTCATTAAACAATAATTTATTAAGTACCTACTATGTGCTAAGCTCTATAAGAGGATCTAGGAATACTGCGATGAACAAGGTTAAAGTGCTTTTGAAGTTTTGTTTTTTGTTTTTTTTTTTAAAAGAAGCCCTCTCCCCTTAAATGATGAAGATATTCTACATTTTGTTCCATTAAATATAAGAGCTTGGTATGGACGAAGTGGCATATTATATATTATTTATTGCTGTGTGCTCAATTCAAAGAAAATGCATCATTTCATTTCACATTCAGAGATTGGCAACAATTTTACAGTCTGATAATTGAAAGAAATGGAAACTCCCATACATTGCTGGTGAGAATATAAAATAGTATAATCCTTTTGGAGAACATTGTGGCAGTGGCTAGTAAATTTGAAGATATACATAACTCTGACCCAGCAATGCTCCCCTCTAGACATCTACTCAGGAAAAACCGTTGTGCATATGCATGTATAGACACGTATGGGAATATTTGTTATAGTGTGAAACAGTGACAGAATGGAAACAACTCTCCTTTAGTAGAATGAATAACATACATTTAATTTGTTCATAAAAATGGACTGCTATAGAACAGTTCAATGCACTAGATTTATAGGTATGAACATTAATAAGTGTTAAGAGGCATAAAAAGTATAAAATTGTATAAAGGTATAAAATTGTATAAAAAGTTACAAAACGATATTTATATTATACTATTTATGAAAAAATATGTGAAATGTTAGGAAAGTATTCTCTGAAGCTTTTATGAAAACAATAGTGTTTACATGTTATAGATGCATATATACATATCTTAAATGTATATTCAGGAGGAAAGACACATACCAACTTCAGGACAGCTCAGGGAGGGAGTGGCTATACGGACAGGAAGTTAGAGCTTTAATTGTAGATGTGACCATGTATATATATCCTTAAAGAGAAAAAAAAGGGAGATTTGAAGGCAATCTAGCAATAATATCTAGATGATGTGTATATAAATAAATTGATACATGTACACATATTTATGTAAGTAAATTTTATACATAGATATTTCTAATACTATTCTGATACTACAGTCTGTAATTTTATATATATTTGAAATATTGAATAGTTGGCAGTTCTATAAAAATGAAAAAGCCTTCAGAAAATAAAAAAACTTCAAAACAGCTCTAAAACAATGAAAAACTTTCTCTGTCAGTAATTATAGTTAGAGTTCACAACCCTTGGAATTGTATACTGTATCTGAAAACTTGATATTTACCAATAACTCAAGAAAAATAGATCTAATTTATTTATAAACAATGCTAGTTTTCTTTTTTAATCTAAGCCCTGTAATTATCTTTTTTAACAAGGAAACTGCCCCAAATTATTATGAAATCCTAAAATCTTTTCAGTAATTATGGATGGCAGTCATCATATCCAGCATTTTTATATTTTCCCCTTAGAAAAAGGTTAAACTTTCTCAAGTTAGATAATAATTACCAAGAATTCTCAGTAAGATGTGTTTCTAGTAATACTACTACCTTATTTAGAAAAAGTGGACTTTTTATTTCTGTCATGGTATATCCAGTTTCCTTGATACTGTGATTAATAGGCATAATTCAGGAAAAAGAGAGACCCTCGAACCTCCTAATCCCCAGCCAAATCTCTGTTTGATGTATTTCTGTGCCGGCTACCCCAGAGAAGCGTGACTGGCTTTTTCATTGGTTCTTTGCTTTACTTCCGAGCTAGAAAGTTTGCAGAAAGTTTAGTCTGTTTTCATACAAATCTTTGCATCCATCTGTACGATTGGAGTAACTCCATTTCAAATATGGATTTGGAAACAAGGGAGTAGGTGAGTAGGGAGAGACAGGATGTCGCTGAAAAGTTTTTTAGTTTGATTTTATTGTTTTGTCTTCATTATTTTAATGACAATTCCTGCTGAAAGTCAAACTTCCAAAGAATTCATGTTAAATGTTTTCCCCCTCAAAACATGCACAATTTAAGGTAAACTATGTAATATCTAGATTTGTTTCAGCATTATGGGGAAGAACCTATGCTACTTTCCGTCTAGGAAAAAACAGTCAATTATCTACCTTATTAATTTACGTTAGGTGAATGAGCATCTTAATTACTTCCTTAGGAGCCGAAGAATTTGATTAGAAAATATGAATTTAGAAGAATCATGAGTATTTTACTCTCTCATCATATATATATTTCTCTAACATTAGCATAATGATTAATAGAATGTCAAAAGTAGTAGGAACCACAAGCTGTTAATGTTGGCTTGACCTGTTGAGTGCTTTCCCATATTATTTGGCGGCCTAGTAGGAACTGCATGACAAATTGAGAAGATACTCAATTGTTTTCATTCTTTTCTGGAACATTTATTTTTACTGCAAAAATTACAGATTCTCAAGAGAAAATTAAAGTATTTCTTGCTTTCCTGAGAGTAAGCCAATACTGAATGATCCTGCTAATGTCTCTATTTGTTCAATAAATTGTCAGATAAAATAATAGAATGCTCAGAAAAACTTTTAAAAATTACCCTTATATAAACATCCTACATTTTTATCTGACCTGGTTAGTTCTTAGCTTAACCTTTACCCACTTACTTCCTCATTTTACCAAAATAGTTCATTATGTTACACATTAGAACAAAATTATTTCAGTTAGTTTTATCCTCATTTACCCCCACCTTTTATGCCAATTAGTCTTACATGACAGCATCAATGCATTTAAATTCACAAATTGTGTCCTAATTCAGAACCCATGTAAGGCAATCCCTGTAGGAATGAATAATCTACATACATACAGTCAATTTCCTGGCCTTAAACAAATAGTATGAAAATACTAGATAATATATGGTGAAGAGCACTTGAGAAATTAGTTCTTTCCCCTATTTCTGCTCTCTCCTAAGATGAGTGCTTTGGCCTCCTTTTGGCCAATCGTAGATATTTTAATTTTTTTTAATTTACTTTTTATTTTTTTGAGGCAGAGTCTTACTCTGTCACCCAGGCTGGAGTGTAGTGGCACAATCTCAGCTCACTGGAACCTCTGCTTCCTAGATTCAAATGATTTTCCTGCCTCAGTCTCCTGTGTAACTGGGATTCACAGGCATGTGCCACCTTACCTGGCTAATTTTTGTATTTTTAGTAGAGTTGGGTTTCGCCACGTTGGCCAAGCTGATCTCAAACTCTTGACCTCAAATGATTCGCCCGTCTCAGCCTCCCAAAGTGCTGGGATTACAAGTGTGAGCCACCGTGCCCAGCCCTTTGGTAGATATTTCAAAACTCCTTTGTGAAAAACAGGGCAGAGACATACACTAAGTCAAATTGCTCTGACTCTCACTTAAACATTAGTAATTTCAGCTGCTATTTTACTCACTTCAGGAAACTTCTATGGAACTCCCAAGCCTCCAGCAGAACCCAGCCCTTTTCAGCCAGATCCAGTTGATCAAGTCCTCTTTGATAATGAGTTTGATGCAGAATCTCAAAGAAAACGAACTACATCTGTCAGCAAGATGGAAAGAATGGATAGCTCTCTTCCTGAAGAGGAAGAAGATGAGGACAAGGAAGCTATTAATGGCAGTGGAAACGCAGGTTTGTAATAGATGAACAACTTTTAACTGATCTTCTAGATTGATTTTACTATTACATTGAATTAAAACCACTAAAATTTTCTACAAAGCATATGAAGAGCAAGTGATGGGATTTTAATTTTTTTGTAAAGGTTGTATGTGGAACAAAGTGTATTTCTGTAGACCATCCTATAAGCTAAAGTGAATTTTTCCAATTTGGATAAATTAATGATAAGCTATCATTAGTAATAAAATATATGCAATTACCCTGCTGTTTAAAATACTTGAGATTTGCCTCTGATGTTGCAATATGGGAATCTTGTTGGTCTATGTCTTCCTTTATAGGATGTAAACAATATATGGATGTTTTAGAATGTAGACTTCAGCCTAAACAAAGTAAATAGGGTTTGAAAGTGTGCTGGTAAAAATTATCTAAAAGGTTGGTTTATAATATTTTGAATTTAAATTTTAGATTCACTCAAATTTTCAAATATGAGTCCCTTCATTAAACGTAAAACCAGCAGAAATTCAGTGGGGAAGAATCTGCTCATTTTGAGTAGCGCTAATTAATGTGGTGATTGCTTAGAGGGTTATTAGACTTGTAACTGAGAGTATAACTAGGAAACCATAAAATCATAGCTGAGCTTATTCAATGGTACCCATTGCAAAAATTCCATTCAGAACACTAGAATGTAAACTTCAGAGGGCTGAAGTTTTGCTTTTTTTGTTTACTGTTCTGTCTCTTCCATCAAAAACAGTGCCTGGCATGTAATAGGAACTAAAATCCTCAAATTTGCAGAACACATGTCCTTATCATTTTCCCAAAGCACCCTTATCTTTTTCTTCATCAATTATTAAAATTTGATATGTATATGAATGTATTAAACAATGAGTTAATACATTCATTGTTTATGTCCCACTCCAGAGTGTGAGTTCGGTTTTATAGTCCTAACTTTTTACGTAGTTATGCCACATAGTGTGTTTAATGTTAAATGGATTACCCCAATGTATTTAAATGTGAATACTAAAAACAGGTTTTAAAAGGTTTAGGTGAATTCACATCTAATTTTTAGGAGCTACGAAGGGGAGTCATCACACCGTTGAGCCTTTTAATGTTGATACCAGCTCTGCTATCCCACAAAATTAAGTCTGTTAACATTTAAAAATGCTAAACAGCAGGATTGGAGACCATGAATCTTTCCCAATATAGGAATTTATATGTTCTTGATTTAAGGGAAAAGAAAATGTTGTTTTTTTACTTCCTAATACAGAGCCTTTAAGTGATCATTGCAGTTCTTTTAGAGGTAAACTTGTTTGTAATCTCTATAGTTTATGCTTCATGTAAGTCACTTGTTAAACTGACGTTATATACTCTTTGATATTAATATTTAAAGGGAATATATCCAAGGGTGTGTGGGAGGCAGTTCGTATACTACCTCTTATGTATAGATACCATAGGACACTTACATTGAATTACATATTTCTTTGTAATAGAAAATATATAGGACATTTAAGTGAAAAAATACAAAGCACCTGCCTACAAACAGAATTCACCTTCTGAATAAGTATGAACTGCAGTTGTTAGTTAACTAATCAAAGTTGGGGAAATGTGCTTTGTGTATTGCTTTTGTTGTTCTTTGTTTCTTTGTTTGGTTGGTTGGTTGTTTTGAGACAGAGTCTCCCTCAGTTGCTCAAGCAGGAGTGCAGTGGTGCGACCTTGGCTCACTGCAGTCTGTCTCCCGGGCTCAAGCAATTCTCATGTCTCAGCCTCCTAAGTAGCTGGGATTACAGGCATGTGCCACCCTGCCCAGATAATTTTTGTATTTTCAGTAGAGACGGGGTTTCACCAAGTTGGCCAAGCTGATCTCGAACTCCTGGCCTCTGGTGATCCACCTGCCTTGGCCTCCCAGAGTGCTGGGATTACAGGCGTGAGCCACCGTGCCTGGCCTGTGTATCGTTTTTGAATCCCTGCCTTGAAAAATTAGAAAATTGTTTGGGAGCAGAAATTAGGAGAAGTTAGGTAGAGGTTTATTTGTGCACACCAGTATGTTTATTATTTTATATCTTACTGAAGAAATAACCCAAAAGAATGCTAAAATGGCCTTGTACAATAATATATGTTATGTAATAATTATAATTTTTTTCTAAGAAATGGTTTTATATAAAGAACATCTTCACAAGTCATTGGCTATTAAGCAAACTCCTTTATTCAATCACTTGGAACTTTATTAAGAAAAATATTATAGATTATATACTTGCTTTTGCTTTTCTCCAACATGGTTAGTTGCCAAGAATGTAACTCCTTTCCTGGTTGATTTATACATTAGGTACCTTTTGATTTCTGTCATTTTTTCTGCATAGAAAATAAATCATGTGCTTGATTCATTTATTTATTCAACAAGTATGTAGTGAGCACTTACTAGAATACTAAATGCCATTGTGCTAAATGCTAGAAATAAAGCAGTGAGCAAAACGGACAAAAACCTGTCATGAACTATACTTTCTGGTGGGAGAGACAGAACTTGCCAACTTAAATGAATAACATACATAGTGTGTTAGATGGTGCTACAGAGAAAAACAAAGCAGAGCAGGAGGTGGTAAGATATGGTGGTCAAGGTTTGCAATTTTAGATAGTGTGGAAGAAAAGACTTGAAAGAATCGAGTGAGTAAACTCAGGATATCTGGGAGAAGAGCATTCTGGACAGACAGAACTGGAGGTACAAATGCCCGGAGATGGAAACATACCTAGAATATTCAGTCAATAGCAAGGAAACCAGAGTGGTTGGATACAATGTGGACAATGCATTCTATTGGAGTGATTGGATCTGGGTGATGGAGGGAAATAGAATAGAATAGTAACCAGTAAGATCATTTAGATAATGATGGGTATGAAGAGGGAGGAATGCATATCATACAGGATCTTGTAGGTCATTGGAAGAATTTTAGTTTTTATTCTGAAATGAGAAACCATTTGGGATTTTGATTCAAAGAGTAACATGGTACAACAGTTTTTAACAGGCTTATTCTGACTACTGTATTGCGAATAGGCAAAAGGAGGACATGGGCAAAATAGGGATACCAGTTAGGAGGTTACTGAATGTGCAAGGAAGAAAGTGATCAGATGCTGCTGATAACTCAAGTAGGATGGAACTGAGGAATGATCATTGGATATAGCAATGTAGAGGTTATTGCTGACCTCGATAAGAATAGTTTAATGATAGGAATTTAAAAGCCTTGTTGGAGTGAGGTCCAGAGGAACTGGAAGAGCGGAAGAGGAAGTAGCAAATATAAACTATTTCAAGGTGGTTTGGTGTAAAGAGGAGAGAAATACGTTGGCTGCCAAGGAGTAAAGACAATTAATTTCTTTTTTTTTTTTTGGAGACGGAGTCTCGCTCTGTCGCCCAGGCTGGAGTGCAGTGGTGCGATCTCGGCTCACTACAAGCTGCGCCTCCCACGTTCACGCCATTCTCCTGCCTCAGTCTCCCGAGTAGCTGGGACTACAGGCCCCCGCCACCATGCCCAGCTAATTTTTTTTGTATTTTTAGTAGAGACGGGGGTTTCACCGTGTTAGCCAGGATGGTCTCAATCTGCTGACCTCGTGATCTGCCCGCCTCAGCCTTCCAAAGTGCTGGTATTACAGGCGTGAGCCAGTGCACCCGGCCAGAGAATTATTTTCTTTTTACTGAACTGGGAACATGTTTTTATGTGGATGGATATGATCTAATAGATAAAGAAGATTGGTGATGCAGGAAGGAGAGTGAAAGAATTGCTGTAAGCAGAGAGGATGGGATATAGTTTATAATTGGAGGGTTAGCCATAGCTAGGAGTACATGCAGTTCTTCCATAGTAACAGATGGTGGAGTCAATGGGCACAGTTGCTGTGTAGATGTGATGGTGGGAGTTTGTGGAAGTTTTCTTATGCTTGCTTCTATTTTCTTAGTGAAATAAGACACAAGGTCATCAAATGAGATGAGGGATAAGGGAAAAGTAGTGGATGGTTTAAGGAGAAAGAAGGTATGAAATAATTATCTTGGAGAGTGTCAGAGTGAATCAACTAAAGAAATATGCTATGATCACCATGATCATTAAATGCCCACTTAAAGTTAGTGATCATGAATTTAAAGTAAACTTGTCAACATTGCCTGTATTCAGCTGCATATGCTGACATGGAGTAGGTGGAGAGTAGGATTTAAGCAGAGTTCTGATTTAGCCAGGCAGTATTACGAAGTAAGGTTAGGGCAAAGGAATCAGGAATATTTACAAGGGAATAATTATAATGGTTCATCATGGAATTTAAGTTCGGTTAGCAGGGCAATGGGGAAATGGGTAGAGGATAAAGAATAGTGAAAGGTAGTAAGTAGTAGTGCATGGTTAGATAAAGGATGGTTGGAGTTGAAATACTATAGAGAAGGATATGTCAGGATATATAAGATCTCTCTTAGATTCTCTGAATCTGGCCATTGCCTGCAATTTGAAGTTGTCGTAGTGATATCACATAGCATCGTTTAAGTTTTAGAAACAAATTTTAAGTATACGAATTGTGAACCCCCTAGACAGTACCCAAATTTTAGTATTCTTACCTACATTATGGGCCTTGGGACTCTAAAAGGATTTTAATATTACTAAACGGAATTATATTTAACAACAGGAACTCTATTGAGTGTAATTTTTAAAAATTACTATTATTTAAAGGCCAGTGTTAAATGTGTACAAAGCAGCTTAGTATAGCAGGTAAGAGCATGGACCACTTAGATTCAACTCATGGCTTTGCTGTTTATTGGCAGTGTAATTATGACTAAGTTAACCTCTCTGTGCCTTAGTTTTCTGAGTCTGTAAAACAGGGAGTTTAATAATGGATACTCACAGGGTTGCTGTGATGATTATGAGTTAATTTATAGAAAGCACTTAAAATAGAGCCTGACACATAAAAGGACTACATTAGTGCTGCTGTAGCTGCTGTGGCTTATTAGGATTTATACTGAATTAATTCTAGTGTTGTTTTTTGCTTCTTTCCCAGACTAGCATCAGAGGTGCTATACAGAGTTAGTTGTCAATGAGTAGGGGAAAAGAGTTGAATATGTTGGTTATTTTAAAATTTATAGCAGAATGTGGACATAATAGACAAGAAATTTGCAATATTTACGTATTTGGAATTTTTTTAGAAATGAAAGGTGCTGTTTGAAGAAAAATGTAACTTTACCTACTTTTCACACTGTTCTGTTTTGAACAATGGCAGAAAACAGAGAGAGGCATTCTGAGTCATCTGACTGGATGAAGACTGTTCCAAGTTACAACCAAACAAATAGCTCCATGGACTTTAGAAATTATATGATGAGAGATGAGACTCTGGAACCACTGCCCAAAAACTGGGAAATGGCCTACACTGACACAGGGATGATCTACTTCATTGAGTAAGCAAATGTCTCTATCTCTTCTAACATGCCCTAACACCTTGAGGATTGCCTAAGATTTTTTTAAACCCCATTTTGGACACAAACCTTTTTCAGAAGACTCATTTCTTTTTCTTTCTTTAAAAATAGTTTTCATAAAACTGACAGTTGATTTTTAATCTGATTTAATCTGACACTTCATTTTTATTTGACTTGGATAAAGGAATAGTGTATTTGACTTCTGGTTTTATAAGAGCAGGAGGATTAAAAACAGTTCATCACGAATGGTGAAAAATGTAAAGAATAAAGGGTATTTTGCTTTGCTTATTAAAAAACTTTTAGTTAGATTGTCCAGCTTAATGAGGATTTCAAGAATTGTCATCATGAGTAGGAACATATTATTATCTGAATTAAATATTTTCAGTCCTAGAGTTTGAGTTTGATGTGTTCAGGCAATATAGTTGAATGATGTAGGAAGAAAATATCACTTGATGTCAGAGTAATTGGTACAAACTTAAGTTCACAAAAAACACTACTTTTATGAGAAAGCACTATTAATATAGTATTTATAGAGATACTGATTACCACATGTATTAGATCAACCTAAAATTGTATGTTGTTTGTACTAGAGAATAATATTATGCAAATAATTATTGGAAGTTTTATCATGAAGAATTTTTATGTTCTCATGTAGGTGTAATTCTCATCTTAAAGTAATTTGCCCAGAGGTAGAATATTAATGTAGTATGTTCTCATGTAGGTGTAATTCTCATCTTAAAGTAATTTGCCCAAAGGTAGAATATTAATGTAGTAAAGTTACAGAATATAACAATTAAATAATGGTTAAAATATTTGGGTCTGGGTACTACACTCAAAGAACATATACTCAGAAATGAATTTGTAGTGGGGATCTTGAATCTGTTTCCTCAGATATTCGCAATTCTATCCCCTTCCAAAAGAGTGAGCGTCTTGCTATACCAAATAGGATTCTAGTTTTTAAAAGACATAGATCTTTGGATGTGTAGCGTTCTTTTTACTATAGATTGCACATTATTGATGAGGTTATACATTTATATAAACATTCATGACCACAATGATGTAAAACAAGTACAACCAGGTGGTATATTCTTTACTGACAACTTTAAGGGGTTTGTTAAGGGAAATTTAGACTTTTGACTTTCATGCTGACTTTAGAGCTAAACCCCAAAATAAGGTGTACAGTCATTAGAAGTAGCTAAAATATCTTTAAAAACAGATTATGAGACATTTAATCTGATAGTACTTCACCTTGCAAACAGGGCTAAGTTAGTAAAGGGGAGAACAATTTATAAAAAGAAATCTTTTTATAGTTAAATATATTTAAATGGATTAAAGATCTAAACATAAGACCTGAAACTATAAAAAGGAAGAAAACACAGGGAAAAAGCTTTATGACATTGGATTTGCCAAGGACTTCTTAGGTATTATACCAAAAGCACAGGAAACAAAAGCAAAAGTAGACAAAAATGGACTACATCAAACTTTAAAATTTCTGCATAGCAAAGCAAACAATCAACAGATTGAAAAAACAATATATAGAATAGGAGAAAATATTTATAAACCTTACATAATAAAGGGTTAATGTGTAGAATATAGTTAAATATTTGCTGCTAGATAAAGCTGTTTTGTTTGGTATAACCAATATGGTTGATCTGTATTACTGCTGCTGTTGAAAAATGCAACTGTAGGAAAATAATGTTCATATAGAATAGCCCCTATGGATATTTCTTTTCATTGGAAAATGTTGGGTAAAATTTTAGCAAATTGCCTACATCTGCTAATTTAGCAATAAAATTTTGGATCATGGGAACCTAAGTTAAGCTTTTCTCAAGTAGCAGTTTTTAGTTTGATTTAGCAAGGTATTTTCATGCTGTTGTTATTGTTGTTGTTGTTTCCTGACAATCTGCGTGGCTCCTAGGCCCCTGAGTTCTCATCCCTTTCATTTTTTAAATTTTTTCTCAGCAAAAAACTTTTAAGTTTGGGGAGATTATTTCTCTAATAGCATGAGTAATATAGACTTTCTAGAAACAATCTCACTTTTTTTTACAGAAATTAGCTATTATTCAGCATAGTTAAAAAGTGTTCTGGCCGGGTGCAGTGGCTCATGCCTGTAATCCCAGCACTTTGGGAGGCCAAGGAGGGCGGAGCATGAGGTCAGGAGATCGAGACCATCCTGCCTAACACAGTGAAACCTCGTCTCTACTAAAAATACAGAAAATTAGCTGGACGTGGTGGTGGGCACCTGTAGTCCCAGCTACTGGGGAGGCTGAGGCAGGAGAATGATGTGAATGCGAGAGGCGGAGCTTGCAGTGAGCCGAGATCGGGCCACTGCACTTCAGCCTGGGTGACAGAACGAGACTCCATCTCAAAAAATAAAAAAAAAATAAAAATAAAAAAAGTGTTTCTATTACATTCTACCAGCTAATATTATTTATACCTGGCAATAGCTGCATAGCTCTGTAAGTAGCTCAGCAGTTAGAAAAGGTATAGAAGATATGATTAATTCCCTGAAACCTTACTGGCTTCATTTTCTAAGAGTGGTCAAGGTACAGATTAGTGAGTTTATCTCACGTTAAACACACTCAGGAAAAATAACTTGTTTACGTTCATTGTTACTAATTAATAACAGTTAATTACTTCAGTTAAGTATGACATTGTATTCCAATAATAACTTTAGGCAAGAGAATCACTTGAGCCCAGGAGTTCAAGACCAGCATGGCAACATAGCAAGGCCTCTCTACAAAAAAAATTTTTTCAGTTGTTGGGCATCGTGGTGCACGCCTGTAGTCACAGCTACTTGGAAGGCTGAAGCAGGAGGATCACTTGAGCCCAGGAAGTCAAGGCTGCACTGAGCTGTGATTATGCCACTGCACTCCAGCCTGTGCAACAGAGCAAGACTCTATCTCAAAATAATAATAATAATAACAATAACTTTAATTTATGTTTTATTCCCTTCCTTTGTGTTTTCTTCCATGACTTTTTCTTTCTTTAATATCCTTGTACTTCAGATATTTAAACTAACACTGTTTGTCCACTGAGCAATGAGATAGTTTTGTTTGGGCATTAGTATCTGCTGCATGGTGACCTGGTCTGAAACTAAGTGACTATGACATTTAATGAAATTAAACAGATACTGCTCTCTAAAGTCATCTTTGGCCTATATCATAAAATGAAGCCAGGAGCAGGATATTTTTATTCTTCTCTTTTTTCCCTGTGTGGATCATGCTGATGAAAACTTAGTTTTGTAGAGCAGAATTTATACCTGTTGCTTTTACTTGCATGTGGCAGAAACAGCCACTTTAAAAGTCTTTATTTTATTCTCTTTTATTTTAAAGAGTCCCTGATGGCTGGGGCTCTATCTGATTGTTTATTTATCTTTATATTCCAACTCCCAGCACAGTACCTACATATCACAGGCATGCAAGAAATATAGTACTTTTTGAAGGGAAGGAGGAAGGAGTTCAGCCAGTGAGCAAACAAGGTTTTCAGTGCAGTATTGTTGGCTAGATAATGCACAGTATGTGGCTGTGCACCCACCTTTTGAAACATTTTTAACTGCTTAAATAGTGTCTGTTATTCCATACTTGGCATTTTAGGCCTTCTCTAAAGTCTTGATTCTCAAGTTAGTGCCTTAGCATTACCATTCCTTTATGGAAATTTTGAAGTAGACTGAGAACAATAGGGTTAATGAATGAATCTGAGGAATACAAATGGTGCTCTAGGATATTAATGTTCAACCATCATATACTTTTTAGTCACTTTTAATCTTTACTTTTGAAATAATTTTCTCCTCCTTTATTTTACTGTTTCTAATTAAAATTTTTATTCCACAGCCACAATACCAAGACAACCACCTGGTTGGATCCTCGTCTTTGTAAGAAAGCCAAAGCCCCTGAAGACTGTGAAGATGGAGGTAGAGATTCAGAAACTTTTTCTATCATACTTATTCTCTTAATCCTTTCTTGCTCTTCTTGCCCCAGTAATGGGTTTTCCAAAACCCTAAACAAACCATAATGTACACAAGCAAAAAAGCAGTGGGTGGATATCATAATCAACTGACTGTGGTAATTACATCATTACATCTAACTTTATGAGAGATTTCATTTCTTTTTCAGGATTACATAACTCTCTATAAAAACAACAACAACAACAACAATAAAATACATTTGCCCTTTCGTTGACATCTGTCCCGAAGACAGACTTTTAAAATGCTAAATAAATATTTAAAAATTAGGCACATCCTCAACCATAAGCTAGGTTTATCATGTCTTTTGAAGTTTTTAAAGTATACTTAATTTAGTATACATTACAGTAGATATGCAAGTATCTATAGCTATTCCTTAGCCATTTACAGCAGCAGTAGAAATTCAATGAAAGTCTTTAATATAGGCCCCACACATATACACACTTACTTTTTACTGCTTAAAGGAAAAATTATTTCTCTAAGAATCATCAGATAATAGCACTTATCTGTCTTATATATTATAGATTACATTTAACAGTATAGTTTTGACCTGGGTGTGGTGGCACATACCTGTAGTCCTAGCTATATGGGGAGCTGAAATGGGAGGATTGCTTGAGCCCAAGAGTTTGAGATCACAGTGAGCTGTGATCATGCCGCTGCACTCCAGCCTGGGCAACAGAGAGACCCTGTCTCTGAAAATTCATAAATAAACAAAGTTTTAAAAAGAGTAGAGTTCTGTAAATAAGTATAGAATTTATTCCTCCAAAATTGTTTGCGATGTCTTTACCTTTGCAAATGAATAAAATTTGCATTTGTTTTGTATTACTAATCAGAAACTACATATTAATTGGTTTTTAAAAATAAGTAGCATAAAATGAGGCTCACAATAGTCCCCCTTGTATTGAAGTCCAATTTATAAAAAGAAATTAAACAAAATTTCCACATATATTGTTCAGCATGATTATAAGGGTTATTAAGAGTTTTCTAGGAAGAAGCAATCGGAAAATGGAATTGTTTAAAATTCTTTCTACAGTGGCATCAAAAAAGTTAGATAGCTTGGAACAAATCTTCTGAACAGTGTGCAAGCTGTCAACACTAAAAACTACAAAACATAATTGAAAGACATTAAGGAAGACAAAATAATTAATAAGAGGCTGGTGACATGGTGGCTCATGCCTGTAATCACAGGCAAGGTGGATGGATCACTTGAGCCCAGGAGTTCAAGACTAGCCTGGGCAACAGGGTGAAACCTGTCTCTACTAAAAATACAAAAACTCACTGGGTGTCGTAGCACGCACCTGTAGTCCCAGCTACTCGGGAGGCTTGAGGTGAGAAGATAGCTTGAGCCCAGGAGGTTGAGGCTGCTGTAAGCCGTGATCACACCACTGCACTCCAGCCTGGGTGACAGAGTGAGACCCTGTCTCAAAATACTAATAATAACAATAATAATAATAATAATAATTGACAAGATATATTATGTTCATTAGCCAAAGAACCTTAAAAGAAAAAGACAAAGTTGGAAGACATAGGGTACCAGATTTGAAGACTTATTTTAGAGCTACAGTGATAAAGACAGTTTGGTATTAGCATAAGGATAGATAAATAGATCAGTGGAAGAAAATAGAGAGTCTAGAAATCAAAACACATGTATGTAGTCACTTTATTTTCAACCAAGGTGCCAACTGATATGGAAAAATGAACGTCAACTATACCTCACTTCATACAAACAGTTAATTTCAGATGAATCAAAGACCTAAGCATAAAAGCTATAACCACAAAGCTTTTGGAAGAAAATATAGGAGAGTGTCTTCATGATGTCAGAATTGGCAAAGATTGCTTAAGCAGGCCACAAAAAATATGAACCATAGAAGAAAAAATTAATATTTTGCATGTAATAGAAACTTTAAATTTCTCTTCATCAAAAGACACCATTGAAGAATGAATAGACAAAGTCACAGACTTTGCAATATATATTTGCCAAAGGAATTAAATTCTGAATTTATAAGAACTGTTTACAATTCAATAATGTTGCCAAATTTTAAAATGGGCAAAATATTTTAATAAACATTTTACCAAAGAAAATATATAAACAGCCCATAAAAACATGAAAAGATATGAAAAATTATTAGTCATTAGGTGTTTTACAAATTAAAACCACAGTAATATACTGCTTTACACCCACTACAATGCCTATAACAAAAAAAAAACCAGATGGTAACTAATCTAACTAATCTTGGGGAGGACATGGAGAAACAGTAACCCTTGTACATTGCTGTGCCATTGGAAAATGGTATAGCCAGTTTGGAGAACAGTTTGGCAGTTTCTTAAAAGGTTAAATATAAGTTTACCATATGACCTAGTAATTTTTCTCCTGGGTATCTACCCAAGAGGATGAAAATAAAAGTCCTCATAAAGACTTGCATGCAAATATTCATAGCAGCACTATTCATAATAGCCAAAAAGTGGAAACAACCCAACTGTCCATTAACCAATGAGTAGATAAATAAAATGTGCTCTAATCTACAATGGAATACTATTGAGCAATAAAAAGAAACAAAATACTATACATGCTATATGTGTGAACCTCAAAAACCTGCTAAGTGAAAGAAATTAGACAAAATAGGCTACATATTATATGGTTCTATTTGTATGAAATGTCTGGAATAGGCAAATCTGTGGAAACAGAAAATAGGTTGGTGGTTGCCTTGAGCTAAGGGTAAAAATAGAGATTTAACTGTTAACAGCATGAGGAATCTTATTGGAGTTATGAAGACGTTTTAAAACTGGATTGTAGTAACGGTTTTACAACTCCATAAATTATTAAAAATTATTGAACTGTATACTTAAAACAGATGAATTGTATATGTAAATTATACCTCAATAAAGTGGTTTTTATAATGGCCAAAGGATTTATGCACTTCACAAAAGAAGATAAAAGAAGAGTCAAGAAGAACATGAAGAGGTGCTTATCATTAGTTATCACTACAATGAGATACCATCAACACTCACTACAAGGGCTAGAGATACCATCTACATCCTGTAGAAGGACTAAAGTACACTGACGCTCAGCAGAAACCTTACATGCCAGAAGGGATTGGAGTCCTATCTTTAACCACCTTAAACAGAGTAAGTGTCAGCCAAGAATTTTGTATCCAGCAATACTGAGTTTCATAAATGAAGGAGAAATAAAGTATTTTTCAGACGAGTAAATGTTGAGGGAATTTTACACTACCAGATCAGCCCTACAAGATATGGTAAAAGGAGTTCTAAATCTTGAAACAAAAAATTGATATGCACCAGAATAGAACCTCTTGAAAGCATAAAACTCACAGGACTGCCGGACACAGTGGCTCACGCCTGTAATCCCAGCACTTTAAGAGGCTGTGGTGGGTGGATAATGAGGTCAGGAGTTTGAGACCACCCTGACCAACATGGTGAAACCCCGTCTCTACTAAAAATACAAAAGTTAACCTGGCATGGTGGCGGGCACCTGTACTCCCAGCTACTCAGGAGGCTGAGGCAGGAGAATTGCTTGAACCCAGGAGGCGGAGGTTACAGTTAGCCGAGATTGCACCACTGTACTCCAGCCTGGGTGATGGAGTGAGACTCTACCCACCACCCCCCGCCCCCCCCCCCAGAAAAAATACAGGACCTATAAAACAATAGCACAGTGAAGAAAACAAAGTACTAGGTAACCGTCAACATGATGACTGTAATACTACCTTGTATCTCAATATTAATGTTGAATGTAAATGGTCTAAATGCTCACTTGAAAGAAAAAGATCGGCAGAATGGATAAAAATTCACAAACCAAATAGCTGCTGTCTTCAAGAGACTCATCTAACACGTAAGGATTCCTATAGACTCAAGGTAAAATAGTGGAAAAGATATTTCACACAAATGGAAACCCAAAGTGAGCAGGAGTAGCTATTGGTATGTCAGGGAAAACAGATTTTAAAGCAAAAACAGTTAAAAAAAAAAAGACAAGGTCATTATACAATGATAAAATGATCAATTTAACAAGAAGGTATTGAAATACTAAATACATATACACCTAACTTTAGAGCCCCCAGATTCATGAAGCAATTATTATTAGACCTAAGAAAGGAGATACCAACACAATAAGAGTAGGGGACTTCAATACTTCACTGACATCACTAGATAGATAATTGGAGCAGTAAATCAGCAAACACTGGACTTAAACTACTCTCTAGAACAAATAAACCTGACAGATATTTACAGAACATTCTACCCAAGAACTGCAGAATATATATTCTTCTCATCAGCACATGGAACATTCTGCAAAATAGACCATATGATAGGCCACAAAACAAGTCTCAATAAATTTTTAAAACTCAAAATCATATAAAGTATCTTCTCAGACCACAGTGGAATAAAACTAGAAATCAACTCCTAAAGGAACCCTAAAAACTATACAAATGCATGGAAATTCAACAGTCTGCTCCTAAGTGATTTCTGAGTTAAGAATGAAATCAAGATGGAAGTGTTAAAATTATTTGAAATGAGTGATATTAGTGACATAAGTTATCAAAACCTCTGAGATACAGCAAAGCAGTGCTGAGAGGAAAGTTTATAGCACAAATTGCTACATCAAAAAGTCTGAAATATCACAAATTGACAACGTAATATCACACCTCAAGGAACTAGAGAAACAAAAACAAACCCAAAGTTAGTGGAATAAAAGAAATAACAAAAGATCAGAGCAGAATTAAATGAAACTGAAACAAACAAAAACAGTGGGCCAGATACAGTGGCTCGTGTCTATAATCCTAGCACTTTAGGAGGCCAAGGCAGGTAGATTACTTGGGAGTTTGAGATCAGCCTAAACAACATGGTGAAACCCTATTTCTACAAAAAATACACAAATTAACCAGGTATGTTGGTACCCACCTGTGGTCCCAGCTACTCCAGAGGCTGAGGTAGGAGGATTACTTGAGCCCAGGAGGCAGAGGTTGCAGTTAGACGAGACTGTCCCACTGCACTCCAGTCTGGGAAGCAGAATGAGATTGTCTCAAAAAATAAAAGAAAAGTCGAAGTGTGTGTGTGTGTGTGTGTATACACATATATATACATGTACACATACATAGAAGATCAAAGAGACAAAAAGCTGGTTATTTGAAAAAGATATACAAAATTTGTAGACCATTAGCTAGATTAACCAAGAAGAGAAAAAATTCAAATAAGCTCAGTGAAAATGGAGACATTACAACAAACACCACAGAAATACAAAAGATAATTTGAGGCTACTATGAATACCTCTATGCATACAAAGTAGAAAATCTAGAGGACTAGATAAATTCATGGAAACATACAACCCTCCTAGCTTAAATCAGGAATAAGTAGAAATCCTGAACCAATAACTAGCAGTGAGATTGAATCAGTAATTTTAAAATTGCCAACAACAACAACAACAACAACAACAACAAAAAGCCCGAGGCCAAATGGATTTACAGCCAAATTCTACCAGACATTCAAAGAATAATTGGTATCAATCCTACTGAAACTATTCCAAAAGATTGAGAAAGAGGGAATCCTGTCTAACTCTTTCTATGAAGCCAGTATCACCATGATACCAAAACCAGGAAAGGACATAACAAAAAAATAAAACTACAGACCAGTATCCCTGATGAACATGGAAAGAAAGACCCCAGAAGCAAGTGCAACAAAAACAAAAATAAATGGGGCCTAATTAAACAAAAAAGCTTCTACGCAGCAAAAGAAATAATCATAAGAGGAAACTGACAACCTTCAGAATGGGAGAAAATATTTGCAAATTATGCATCCGACAAAGGACCAATATCCAGAATCCACAAGGAACTCAAATCAGAAAAATTAATAAATAAAACCCACCAAATAATGCCACCAAAAAGTAAAAAGTTGACAAATTACATGAATTGACATATCTCAAAAGAAGATATACAAATGGCCAACAAACATATGAAAAAAAAAATGCTCAGCATCACTAATCATCAGGGAAATGTAAATTAAAACCACAATGAGATACCACCTTATTTCAGCCACAGTGGCTATCATTAAAAAGTCAAAAAACAATAGATGTTGGCATGGGTGTGGTGAAAAGACAATACTTATATACTGCTGGTTGGAATGTGAATTAGCACAGCCTCTATGGAAAACAGTATGGAGCATTCTTAAAGAACTAAAATTAGATCTGCCATTTGATCTGGGAATCCCACTCCTGGGTACCTATCTAAAGAAAAAGAAGTCATTATATCAAAAACTCACCTGCTTATGTATGTCTATCATAGCATAATTCATAATTGCAAACATATGGAACCAACTTAGGAACCAACCTAAGTACCCATCAAATGATGAGTGGATAAATAAAATGTGGTATTGCCAGGTGTGGTGGCTCACACCTGGAATCCCAATACTTTGGGAGGCTGAGGTGGGCAGATCACAAGGCCAAGAGATCAAGACCATCCTGCCCAACATGGTAAAACCCCATCTCTACTAAAAATACAAAAATTTGCTGGGCATGGTGGTGCACACCTGTAATCCCAGCTACTCGGGAGGCTGGGGCAGGAGAATCACTTGAACATGGGAGGTGGAGGTTGCGGTGAGCCGAGATCATATCACTGCACTCCAGCCTGGTGACAGAGCGAGGCTCCATCTCAAAAAAAAAAAAAAAGGAAAATGTCGTGTGTATATATATATATATATACACACACATACACATACACCATGAAATACTACTCAGCCAAGAAAAAGAATGAAATAATGTCTTTTGCAGCAACTTGGATGGAGCTGGAGGCCATTATTCTAAGTGACTCAGTAATGGAAAACCAAATACTATATGTTCTCACTTATAAGTGGGAGCTAAGCTATGGGTACAAAAGTGTGTACCAAGTATGGGTACACCCACTACTTGGGTGATGGGTGCACTAAAATCTCGGACTTCACCACTATACAGTTCATCCATGTAACTAAAAACCACTTATACCCCAATATAAATATACATATAATATATATATTATATATGTAATATTTTTATATATGGTAAAATAAAATATACTGACAATACCAAAGATTAATGAGATTTTAGAGCAACTAGTGTTTTCATGTATTGTGAGTGGGGGCACAAAATTACCTGAACATTTTTTAGAACTTTTGACAGTTTCCTATGAAGTAATATCTAAAGAGAAATGAAAACATATGTTCCCAAAAAAACTTAACTAGAATGATTATGACAGCCTTTCTCTTAGTAGCTCAAACCTGGAAACATCCCAAATATCTATCAAGAAGAGAATGGATAAACCATTTGTGGTATATTCATGCAATAAAACACTACTAATGAGTCAAAAGAAAAAAGTGTTGATAACACTCAACAACATGGATGAGTTTCAGAAACATGTTGTAAAAGAAGCCAGACACCAAAGAGTAGGTTCTTAATTATTCATTATTTAAAGCTTGAGAACAGGCAAAACTCATGTGTGGTAATAGAAATCAGAAAATGACTGGGGAGAGTAGAAGCAGGGTAAAGTGAGATAATTGCCTGGAATGCTGTATTCTCCATCTCAATTGAGGTGACAGTTACACAGGCATATCCAATTGCCAAAACCCACTTTTTATAATTGAACAAGCACTCGATTTTTTTTCTTTCCCCAAGACGGGGTTGTGCTCTGTCACCCAGGCTGGAGTGCAGTGGCGCGATCTTGGCTCACTGCAACCTCTGCCTCCCAGTGTCAAGTGATTCTTCTGCCTCAACCTCCCAAGTAGCTGGAACTATTGGCTGGTGCCACCATGCCCAGCTAATTTTTGTATTTCTCGTAGAGACGGGGTTTCACCATATTGGCCAGGCTGATCTTGAACTCCTGACCTCGTGATCCGCCTGCCTCGGCCTCCCACAGTTCTAAGATTATAGGCATTAGCCACTGCACCCAGCCAGATTTTTTTTTTACCATTAAAAGGGCACTTAAGAGTTGTGCATTTTATTGTTTGTAAATTATACCTCAATTATTATTCTTTTTTTGAGACGGAGTCTGTCTCTGTCGCCCAGGCTGGAGTGCAGTGGCGCAATCTTTGCTCACTGCAGCCTCTTCCTCCTGGGTCCATAGTAAGTCCCTTCTTATGGTGAAATCAGCCATTCTAAAGGCAAATTAGAATATATAATACTATAGAAGTTGACTTTTTTGATTGTGAGCATGGTATTTGTCTTCTAGAGCATGTCCCTTTTACTGGCTTCCATTCTTTTTCCTGGTCCCTAATTGTTTCAGTTCAGCCTTTTCTTGTTTTCTTTTGTAGAAAGTATTTATTCTCATAGCTTTATCAGTTTACTATAGCCTGCCCCATTATCAAAATCTCTAGTATCGTCCTTTGTTCTGAATTATGTTTCTGCTTCCTCTTGCTTTTGAGTCTTTGTTTTGATTTCCCTACTAATACTTCAAGTAAGCTTATTTAAAACTAAATTGACATCTTTCTCCTAATACCACCCCGTCCCTCTTTCTGTCATATAGGTACCATTCTCATAATGATCTATGCCAAAATCTTTGCAATTATTTTTACCTGTTCCTCTCTTCTTACTGTACTTCCTGATTTAGTTTTCATGTCCTCTTGCTTTTTCTTTTTTCTCTTTTTGCCAATATATTATTATGCAAAAGTTTCAACATATAGGAAAATGAAAAGAATCTTACAGTGAACATACATATGCCCACCACTAGGATATTACAATTAACATTTTGCTACATTTGCTTCTTCACATGATTATTTATTTATTCTTTCTCTGTGCTTTTTCTTTTATATCTTCCTTTCCATTCTCCTAATCACTACATACTTGGATTATTCTTGGTCTTTCTTCCTCCAGTTATCTCTCTCTGTTTAATATATCTTTTATGCCAGTGGTTTCCAAAATGATCATACTCAAACTATCTACTGGTAACCAGTAGAAAATATTAGAACTAATTTTTCATAATGTTGTCACTGAAAGAAAAAGAAACAAACTAAGCTTCACTACTATTTTACATACAGATTGGTAATGGCATTTTTACTGATTCCATATGTCGGATTATTGCAGACTCTAACCAGAGTGCCTTGAGGGAGGAATGGGTGTGACACCTTTGCTCTTTTTTCAAGGACACTGTGAAATTTTACAGTTGATTTGTGCCCAGTTAAGTGGATTTATAGACTTGTTATATAGTTTTTAAACTAACCTCACATAAAATGGAAATGTCACTTTAAAAGATTTCTACAAAAACACTACTGGTTGAAGATAATACAAATATGCAAACCCAGACTAATAGCAAGAAAGTGGAAGAGCTGATACTGTTTGTGTGCCATATATGACCGTATATGAACTTTTTTCAACTTCATCAAGGTAAAATCATAATTGTTTATTTAATCACCTCCTTTAAAAACATCTATTTTTGTATATGTTTTATTATATACATATTAGAAGAGGGGCAGATGTCAGATTTTTTACTAAAAAGGCTGCATGATCAAAAAACCTTAGAGATATTATGTAAGACCAAATTAATCTTTCTAAAACTAATTTTCTAACTCTCTCTCCCTTGCTGTCCATTGTCAGCAGAATAAAGTCCAGACTTCTTGGTTAAGTATTAAAGATTTTTTATAATTGAATCATATTCCATATTTATTTTTCAAAGTATTCTCATGTCATAAATCTGACATATTTTTGTCTTTGCCATATACCCATTTCTTCTGCCAGGAACCAGTCTTGTTTCCAGTGTCTACCTGGCTCATACCTATTATCCTTCTAAGCTCCAGTCTAAACTATAATTTCTTTGTAGTCCCTTCTGTCATTTTCTTGCAAGTCAGAAGTAGATGTTGTCTCTGTGCTCAGTAGTACCATATGACATGTCTCTCTTGTAGCACTTATATTGCATTGTAACTAGATACCACACTCAGAGTAGTGATTTTTGACACATTCATCTGTATATATCCTTTCAGTAGAGACTTGAATGTTTGAAAAGAGGGAATAGAGAAAGGAGGGAAGAAGGGAAAAGGAAGAGAAAGAAAGGGAAAAAAGGAAAGAAACTACTCTATCCTCCAGATTATTTTGGTCGCCCTTTTGGAAATACTTTTTAATCTCTATGAGACTTTGAGGGGCCAATAAATAATAAGCCTGTCTTCTTTCACTAGTTTGTAGTCAATAGAGAAATAAGACACCAGAGACAGACAGATGAAGTCAGAATGCCAGTGAATGAATGTTAGCCCTGCATGTACATGGCCTTGCTGTTATTTTATCCCTGCAGGAGGGAGACATAAATACTTAGTCTTTGGCCTGTGTGTTCAACTGCAAGCCTACTCCCAATGGGCAGACATGGCAGAGAACAGACCAGAATACACCTCTGCAGGCAGGCTGTTAACCAAAACTGAGAGAACTCAAGAGTCCCTGCGGCAAGCATATTGAGTACATTGTGTAAAACTCCCCAGTCAGATAAGACATTCTTTCTTCCTTGGGGAAGAAAGTGAGGGGGCTCCGAGAAACTGGAAACGTTCCTCCCATTCTTTATTCTCTAAGGAATTTGAATAATTGGATGAACATTTCTCCCTAGTGCTCTTTACATTAAGGCTGAACATGTGTCTTCGTTGACCCAGGACTAACCCAGCTTATTCCTGTTGTCCCAGCATAATTATTAATAGTATCACCTTTTATTCTCAAAAGTGGACAGTACATTTTATGATCATCCTAAGTATATTTTTCTTAAAATAGAACGATGAAAATTGCATTCGGTATTCTAGGAATGTTTGAAACTCTTTAATAAGGGCTATTCTCCCATCTACACACTGGGTGCACCTTTTTAACATTGCCTATACTGATCTTGGGGGGAGCCTACACTTTAGAACATTGAGTCTATTTGTTTTATGCTCAGCCAGACTTTACCACTTTCTCTCTACAGTTTGTCTCCCCACTCAGTAGGGGGAAAATAGCCCCACAGAAGACTATTTTCAGGATGAACTATATCTGATTCACATTAGTATTCTCTGCAGTGCTTTGCACAGAGTAGATGCTGAAAATAGAAGAATAATATTTTAAATGTAGGTTTTATAGTTTAAGATATTGTTTACATTCTGCTGAACATTTAAGATCTTCTAGAAAGACCTAACAGTTTCTAAAACATGTCCTTTTCTTCCCAATCTTCTGATATTCTGAACCCAGCTGTGTATTCAAATACAGTGTAAGGACACAGCTTGAACAGCTTGGTTTAATTGATGTACATTTTATCTTCTATTCAAATAAAATAGTGTTTTGGTTAGGTAGTTGTCTTGAAAATACAACATTAGGAATCCATTTTACCCTCAACCCATCCCATTTCTCTTATGATGAAAGAAAGGTTAAATTTTTGCTAAAGGCAGCTTACAAATGTATTGAATGTTGATATTTCAGAGCTAAGAGAGTGGTAAAAAAAATTATCAACTGAATAGAGCTCCACCATGAGAAAACAATTGTAATTCTTACATTTAAACAAGAAAAATCCTATTTTGGGAAGAGGAAAGAAAGATAAATTCATGGAATTTAGAACCAACCAGCTGCTTGATATGCCCAAAATAGTTTTGTCTTTTGAAATAGCTTTTTAGGGGAATACTTTGGCTTCATACACGGGAAAAGATGGTTAGGTTAGGTCTTTCCTGTATCAAAAATAAACACATTTTTTCTTGGCCCTAACCCTCCCCATAGTTTTTATACTATCTTTTTCACAAGCAAATTTTTGTTTTAAGTCATGTATTCTTAAGGACTCTACCTCTTATTTTTCTCTCCAGTTACTATAATATTCTGACTTTTGCCTCTTACCTTTTCGGGGTTACCAGTAAGCTACTGATTTTTACAGACTCTTTTTAGCCCTTATCTTTATGCCTAACAGCTTTACAAAGCATTTTTTAATGCTGACCATGCCCTTCCTCTTCTGTCTTCTTTTATACCATTCCCCCTGATGATTCTTACTTTCTCCATCTGCCCCTTAAAATGTCAGTGCGCCTAAGATTCTGTTCTTCACCTTTCTCTGCTCAGTTTATCTAGGTAATCATGTCTGCTGTCATAGCTTTTACTACAATGTCTCTCAAATCTTTATCTTCTTTTATTTCTCTTTTGAGTGCCAGGTTCATATGGCCAAGAGCTTGTTATTTATCTCTACCAGGATGTTCTACAGATCACTCAAATGTAACACCTTCCCTTCCTGCCTTCAACAGATGATATGACATACCCCCAGCTGCTTGAGCCAAAAACTGGTTGTCATCCTCGCCCTTTCCGCACTCCTCTTTGTTGCAGTTAACTACCAAGTTCTATCAATTCTGACTTTTAAAAACCTGCCATTCGGGCAGATCACAAGGTCAGGAGACCAAGACTGTCCTGGCCGACATGGTAAAATCCTGTCTCTACTAAAATACAAAAAATTAGCTGGGCGTGGTGCCACGGGCCTGTAGTCCTAGGTACCCGGGAGACTGAGGCAGGGGAATCACTTGAACCGGGGAGGCGGAGGTTGCAGTGACCCTAGATCGCGCCACTGCACTCCAGCCTGGCGGCAGAGCAAGACTCCATCTAAAAAATAAATAAATAAATAAAAGCCTGCCATTTCTTGAGTGTCCATTGGTGGTAGACACATTACTAGGCACTTTTTACTATCATCTGTCTTGTAAATTCCTCTGAATCCACATTAATTCCTAATTTCTATTCCCACAGCCATTTTCTTTTTTTTTTTTTTTTAAATTTATTTATTATTATTATACTGTAAGTTGTAGGGTACATGTGCATAACGTGCAGGTTTCTTACATATGTATACTTGTGCCTTGTTGGTGTGCTGCACCCATCAACTAGTCATTTACATCAGGTATAACTCCCAATGCAATCCCTCCCCCCGCCCCCCTCCCCATGATAGGCCCCGGTGTGTGATGTTCCCCTTCCCGAGTCCAAGTGATCTCATTGTTCAGTTCCCACCTATGAGTGAGAACATGCGGTGTTTGGTTTTCTGTTCTTGTGATAGTTTGCTAAGAATGATGGATTCCAGCTGCATCCATGTCCCTACAAAGGACACAAACTCATCCTTTTTTATGGCTGCATAGTATTCCATGGTGTATATATGCCACATTTTCTTAATCCAATCTGTCACTGATGGACATTTGGGTTGATTCCAAGTCTTTGCTATTGTGAATAGTGCTGCAATAAACATACGTGTGCATGTGTCTTTATAGCAGCATAATTTATAATCCTTTGGGTATATACCCAGTAATGGGATGGCTGGGTCATATGGTACATCTAGTTCTAGATCCTTGAGGAATCGCCATACTGTTTTCCATAATGGTTGAACTAGTTTACAATCCCACCAACAGTGTAAAAGTGTTCCTATTTCTCCACATCCTCTCCAGCACCTGTTGTTTCCTGACTTTTGAATGATCGCCATTCTAACTGGTGTGAGATGGTATCTCATTGTGGTTTTGATTTGCATTTCTCTGATGGCCAGTGATGATGAGCATTTTTTCATGTGTTTGTTGGCTGTATGAATGTCTTCTTTTGAGAAATGTCTATTCATATCCTTTGCCCACTTTTTGATGGGGTTGTTTGTTTTTTTCTTGTAAATTTGTTGGAGTTCTTTGTAGGTTCTGGATATTAGCCCTTTGTCAGATGAGTAGATTGCAAAAATTTTCTCCCATTCTGTAGGTTGCCTGTTCACTCTGATGGTAGTTTCTTTTGCTGTGCAGAAGCTCTTTAGTTTAATGAGATCCCATTTGTCAATTTTGGCTTTTGCTGCCGTTGCTTTTGGTGTTTTAGACATGAAGTCTTTGCCCATGCCTATGTCCTGAATGGTACTACCTAGATTTTCCTCTAGGATTTTTATGGTACTAGGTCTAACATTTAAGTCTCTAATCCATCTTGAATTAATTTTCGTATAAGGAGTAAGGAAAGGATCCAGTTTCAGCTTTCTACTTATGGCTAGCCAATTTTCCCAGCACCATTTATTAAATAGGGAATCCTTTCCCCATTTCTTGTTTCTCTCAGGTTTGTCAAAGATCAGATGGCTGTAGATGTGTGGTATTATTTCTGAGGACTCTGTTCTGTTCCATTGGTCTATATCTCTGTTTTGGTACCAGTACCATGCTGTTTTGGTTACTGTAGCCTTGTAGTATAGTTTGAAGTCAGGTAGCGTGATGCCTCCAGCTTTGTTCTTTTGACTTAGGATTGTCTTGGAGATGCGGGCTCTTTTTTGGTTCCATATGAACTTTAAAGCAGTTTTTTCCAATTCTGTGAAGAAAGTCATTGGTAGCTTGATGGGGATGGCATTGAATCTATAAATTACCTTGGGCAGTATGGCCATTTTCACGATATTGATTCTTCCTATCCATGAGCATGGTATGTTCTTCCATTTGTTTGTGTCCTCTTTTATTTCACTGAGCAGTGGTTTGTAGTTCTCCTTGAAGAGGTCCTTTACATCCCTTGTAAGTTGGATTCCTAGGTATTTTATTCTCTTTGAAGCAATTGTGAATGGAAGTTCATTCATGATTTGGCTCTCTGTTTGTCTGTTACTAGTGTATAAGAATGCTTGTGATTTTTGCACATTAATTTTGTATCCTGAGACTTTGCTGAAGTTGCTTATCAGCTTAAGGAGATTTTGGGCTGAGACAATGGGGTTTTCTAAATATACAATCATGTCATCTGCAAAGAGGGACAATTTGACTTCTTCTTTTCCTAACTGAATACCCTTGATTTCTTTCTCTTGCCTGATTGCCCTAGCCAGAACTTCCAACACTATGTTGAATAGGAGTGGTGAGAGAGGGCATCCCTGTCTTGTGCCAGTTTTCAAAGGGAATTTTTCCAGTTTTTGCCCATTCAGTATGATATTGGCTGTGGGTTTGTCATAAATAGCTCTTATTATTTTGAGGTACGTTCCATCAATACCGAATTTATTGAGCGTTTTTAGCATGAAGGGCTGTTGAATTTTGTCAAAAGCCTTTTCTGCATCTATTGAAATAATCATGTGGTTCTTGTCTTTGGTTCTGTTTATATGCTGGATTATGTTTATTGATTTGCGAATGTTGAACCAGCCTTGCATCCCAGGGATGAAGCCCACTTGATCATGGTGGATAAGCTTTTTGATGTGTTGCCCACAGCCATTTTCATAATTATTCTTTTTTTTTTTTTTTTTGACAGACTCTCACTCTGTTGCCCAGGCTGGAGTGCAGTGATGAGATCTCAGCTCACTGCAACCTCCACTTCCCAGGTTCGAGTAATTTTCCTGCCTCAGCCTCCTGAGTAGCTGAGATTACAGGAACCCACCACCACGCCCGGCTAATTTTTATATTTTTAGTAGAGATGGGGGTTTCACCATGTTGCTCAGGCTGGTCTAAAACTCCTGACCTCAAATGATTCACCCACATCGGCCTCCCAAAGTGCTGGGATTTCAGATGTGAGTCACTGCGCCGTCCTATTTTCATAATTATTCAATAAATGTTTGATAATGTATCACTTTCATGCTACAAGAGCCAGAAACCTGGGAATCATCTTTGCCTCTTTCCTCCCTTCCCTTCCTCAATCCTCATGATAGTCATTAAGTTCTATTACTTTACCTTCTTTGTCTTATTATCCATTCTGCTATCCCTGCCTTAGTTCCAGTCTTCACAAGTTCTTAGGCAGTCTATTAGTGTTTATCTTGTCTGCCTTTATTCTCATTGCACACCATCTATTTCGTCCTTTGTTACCGCTGCCCATAATCTTTTTCAAATATAAATTAAATTATGTCACAGTTCACCTTAATTCTCCACCATCATCAAAATAAAGATCAAACTTCTCAAAACAGCACTCTAAGAATGTTGTAATTTGGTGCTTGTTCATAAAATTCATTTCTCTTTGCATACAACTTTCATTCTAGTTTACCAAATTATTTGTAATTTTGGAAAATACCAAGCATTCTTAATACCTCAGTGCCCTTTGATCTATCTGGAATCATCTCCCTCTCCCTAATCCCAACTTTTTAATTAATTTATTTATTTTTTTGACTCATTCTATCACCAGGCTGGAGTGCAGTGGCACGATCTTGGCTCACTGCAACCTCCGCCTCCTGGGTTCAAGTGATTCTCTGGCCTCAGCCTCCTGAGTAGCTGGGACTACAGGTGTGTACCACCACACCCAGCTAATTTTTGTATTTTTAGTAGAGATGGGGTTTCACCATGTTGGCCTGGATGGTCTTGATCTCTTGACCTCGTGATCCACCTGCCTCAGCCTCCCAGAGTGCTGGGATTACAGGTGTGAGCCAACTTATGTTTAAAGACTGCTTAAACGTCCTTTTAGAAGGCTTTCCTGATAGCAATCTTACCAGGCAATTGGTGTCATTCCTCTGTACTCCCCAAAAAAGATGATGTTTATCTTCATCTTATCATTTATCTCTTCTGTCTTCCTATCTAGACTGTAAACTCCTTGAAGTCAAGAACTGGGTTATGGCCGGGCGCGGTGGCTCAAGCCTGTAATCCCAGCACTTTGGGAGGCCGAGACGGGTGGATCACGAGGTCAGGAGATCGAGACCATCCTGGCTAACACGGTGAAACCCCGTCTCTACTAAAAATACAAAAAAATAAGCCGGGCGAGGTGGCGGGCGCCTGTAGTCCCAGCTGCTCGGGAGGCTGAGGCAGGAGAATTGCGCGAACCCGGGAGGCGGAGCTTGCAGTGAGCGGAGATCTGGCCACTGCACTCCAGCCTGGGCGACAGAGCGAGACTCCGTCTCAAAAACAAAAAAACAAAAAAACAAACAAAAAAAAGAACTGGGTTATATTTATAATTTTTATTTCTGCATAAGGATGATGGGGAGAGAAGGATGAGAAGGGAGAAAGGAAAAAAGAAATAAAATGAATAAATGAATTGATCCACTAAATAGTGTATAAAATTGCTAGGTATTTTTGTCTTGATTTTTATTACCTTCATTTTAAATGAGCAAATAATAACCACTTCTTTATCTGTATTAATTTTCCCTGCATGCAAAAAAAAAAAAAAAAACAACTTGCTAATGGTGTCAGTGGTAAAGGTTTAAAATTAATAAAATAACCCAGAAGATAAATGGCTGCATTTGTTTACCCTCCTAAAGAAAGGACTGTTAATCTTAGTTGCTAATTACCTTGAGTCTTAACTAAAATGCTAAAGTAACTTTCAAGTTAACATTAAAATATATTTATGTTGATCTTTTATCCTTATTAACTATTAATACATCCCTTTTAGTGAATTTTTCAGGTATCAAATGGACTATTTCAGCTATTTCTATAGACCTTAATTTCTCCAAACTTCTCTAAAGACAAAACGTAGGTCTAATTGTGGTACATCTGTAGAATTAATTGTTACTCAGCTCTATTCAGTTCCCATGCTATTTCAAGAAAATTTCTTTTAAAGAAAAAAAAAATATTTTTCATGGAAGATCCATAACTGTTGTAGTGCAGTTTTACAGATATATTCCAAAAAAAATACTCTTATCCATGAAATAGTTGTTTCACAATAAAATATTATATCTATTTGATAGATTTGCTTCATAGCTGAGGAGGATTAAAGTGAGCTAAAGTACATCTCAGTTCTTTTTAATGTTTTGTTCTCTTCTCACATATTTCAACTATTTTAATATTTCATTTGTTCTCATCTTTCCCACCTCAGATATTTCAACCAGGTCCTTCAAAGGAAAAACACAAAAACTCATCAAACTTTGAAACCACCAATCAATATGTATGCAGAAAAGAATGGTGGAGAAATGGGGTAGGGGTAATTCAGAGGTTTTCACCAGGAGGCTAGTCATCTGTTCTTTTCTTATATTCTGAATGCAAAACAATAATTTTTCTTAGAGTAAAACAGTATAGCTTGTCAAGTTTATTATAATGGAATTTTTACTTACAAAGTTGGTATGTCATAACTAAGGCTAAATGTTATAAAACTAATAAGTCTTGTGATACTTTCTAAACCTGTTTGCTGTCCAGCGTACTTTTTGTGTGTGCGTCTTCCAGCATAGCAGAAGCACTCTTAAGAGAAATTGAAAATGAAAGCATGGGACATCATAGTGTACAACTGTGTACTTAAAAACAAATTCTTTTTTGCTCAACTGCTATATAAAATGAATAGGACTAGAACCACCTGCTAGGAACATTCCTCCCAACTTAATCCATGTTTTCCTAATAAGATGGTTCTTCAGAAACCTTAACTTTACAAGGAATGCAGACAAAGTGGGAGGGAAAAGATTCACATTCACATTGAAAAGCTCAGGTCAGTTCACGTTGAAAAGGCTAGAGATTTTTTTTAACTTCCAGAAATTCAGCTACCTTCAGTATTTCTGGTTATATTTTATTGCTCAATTACCGAGATTTAGTAATATATAAAAATGCTATGTAAGATGTTTGTTATTCACAAATACAGATTACACAAAGCACTGTGGTAGTTAGATTAGTGTTCCTTCAGATACTCAGATCCTGTTCACCAACAGAAAGCAGGTACTTTTGTAGGTTTTAAGCAAATCTAGATTGCTCACTTGAAATGGCAAAAGTCTAAGACTAGGGTTGCCTTTGAGGAGAAATGGGTCCAAACATAGCATCAAAAATGACTATGTATAATAGTAAAAAACTGAACAGGCACCTGCTTCTTGTGTTGGACTACAGGGTACGTATGTCTCATGTCAGCATAATCAAGGTTTTTAAATGAAAGAAATATACAGTAATTTGTATTAGCATTTTTATGGCTTGTGGTTCATATAAACACCTTTTTGTTTAATGCCATCTTCTGTTCTGGGCTTCTAATGCTTGCTGAAATTCTCACTGGCTGGGGAAAAAGCCACTCAGACTTAAATTGTGTTTGTTCCTTGGAAGTGAGCCCTCAGCTTTCTGACTCCCAAATATTAGTATAATTAAATAATAAATTCACTCACTGGTGAATTATTTTCTGTCAATTTTGAATCTGGCATTTCACTCAATTTTCTTTATTTACAGAGCTTCCTTATGGCTGGGAGAAAATAGAGGACCCTCAGTATGGGACATACTATGTTGAGTAAGTTTGTTACCTCAGTTAATATTCTCCCAGATGTTTTCCTTTCAGCATATAGCTTTAGAGAATACTGGATACAGCACTTTATGCTTCTGTGATCCAGCTGTTGAGTTTTTCAACTAGGGGTATGAAAAGGTAGAGGCAGTGAGCATTTACTACATTGACCCTGGGCTTCCTGGAAGTTGGCTTTGAATTTCTAAATATAGAAAATAAGGGGGAAGTTGCCTAGAGGATTAATAGCTGGAGATACTGTTGTTACTAATACAGCCTCTAAAGAGAAAGTCAATTGATAGAAAACTGAAATGAGGGCAACGGACTAGATTAATTATCAAGGTAATTTCCAACACTACCCCTGTATGCTTCTGAAAGCAGTGGAAGAACTTTAGGGCATTACAACATAATTACCTAAAGTTTTGAAGCATACACCTAAAGGTGTACTCTCTTTTAAGGAGTTTTTCCAGGAAAACTTAGTATTCTTTTTAGGGGTGAAAGTTGCTTCTTAGGCAGGTGTTACAGTTAATTTTAAACATAAATATATATTGGAGAGGAGTGCCAGACCCCTGCCTATGTTAGCCAGAGAAATTAAGCTAATGTCAATGTCTAATTTTGCCTTCTCTTTTCTTTATCTAATTGCTACATTGTTATGACCATTGGGATTGCTTTCTTTCCAGATGCTAAACATTGAATTTGACCTCAAGCGTCTAGCAGCAGGCAAATAATTGTATCAGAAACATTACTATTTACCTGGAGACTAGGAGTTAAACCTGCCGCCTAGGTAGCAAAGACAAAATGTTATTATTACCTGAAAAAGTAACAAACACAAGCATCTTTAATTTTATGATTGTTGCTTAATGTTTCAACACTTACAGGCATAAACCAATGACATTTCCTGGTAATTATCCCTAAAGTAAGCATCTCTGACTCCTGTTGCAACTGTAGTCTTTATTCTGTTGTGCAGGTTGTTACTTGAGTCACTGTGGTTAGAGGGATTTTTGGAATGACTTCTTATAATTAAAGGTGTCTCCTAAGGAAATGACTCAATTAGCTTGACACTTAAGTATATAACTTCAGAATTTCAATATCTTGGTTCCTTTGAAAGCTATGCTAATTTTGTTTCCATTTCCATTGTGTTACTTAATATCTTACTGATACTGTGATATAAAAAGTATACAGCAGCTCTTTTATTATTTTTTTCCTAAGTCATATTTTGTTAAAGGAAGAAATGACCATTTTTCACATTAAAGGAATATTTGGGGGCCAACTGAAAAGGTTTTGCAGGATTTTTTTCTTCCCCTCAAAGTTTAGTCTCTTTAAATCGGGCTCTAATCAGCTATTATTTGCCATTGACACTGCTGAACATTTCTGAGATAATGATTCTCATTCTCTTTATTACCCATTCCAAGTGAATTTGAATACATGGTCAAAAGGTGAAAGTCATTTGCCTGTTATAAAACCTTGAGCTGAATGATCTGGTGCCCATTATGCAAAGATATAATATTAAAGCAACTTTAGGGCAAATCCTGAAGCGACCTGCTCCTAGTTGTCAGGGAGGTACATGAAATAGCCTGAATTAGAAGCAACAGCAGCAGCGACATGATTTTGTATGATTGTTCCCAGAATGAGCTCATTTTACAGGAGGGTTTTGTATTAGATTAAGAAGGAGCAGACTGTACTCAAGATGCACATTAGTATGGAGTCAGCTGAGCTGTGGAGTGTGGCTTGATTCCCAGATTAGTTAGGTTTTGAATCTCGACCATGGTAATCTGCAGTGAGTTTACTGATGGAGATAAAAAGCTGTTACTTGAATGGCTACTTTTTGGCTCTCTTAGTTTGTCAAACCAGATGGCACGATGATTGCTCTTGGCAGGAGCCTTATAGTAGTAACACCAACTGCAATGGTAGTTTTTCTTTGTATTTATTTTAGAGGATGGGATTCTGAAATGGATGAATTTATTTTTTAAAATAAAATTGTTCCAAAAATATAATATGCTTGTAATATGCATAAATATAAATATGCATAAGCTATAAATATGCTTATATATTTAGAAATGTGGTCTTGATTGTATTGCATTACATGTCTTTTTTAAATTAACATATAATAATTATACACATTTTGGGGGTGCATAGTGATGTTTCAGTACACATAATATATAGTGATTAGATCAGGGTAATGAGCATTAAATGTCTTGATGCATCTAGGTGACAAAGTCAAAATATATACTTGCTTTCACAACTAAAACTTTTTTTTTTTTTTGAGACAGAGCCTTATGCTTGTCGCCCAGGCTAGAGCGCAGCAGCACGATCTTGGCTCACTGCAACCTCCACCTCCCAGGTTGAAGTGATTCTCGTACCTCAGCCCCTGAGTAGCTGAGATTATAGGCATGTGCCACCACACCCAGCTAATTTTGTATTTTTAGTAGAGATGGGTTTTCCCCATGTTGGCCAGGCTGGTCTTAAGCTCCTGACCTCAAGTGATCCATCCACGTCGGCCTCCCAAAGTGCTGGCCTTGGCCTCCCAAAGTGCTGGGATCACAGGTGTGAGCCGCCATGCCCAGCCATCTAAAATTCTTTATGAAAGAATATTTTGTTGAGATAAATTTTTAAATCCAGATATTAGACATAAAATTTTAATACAGATAATGTGCCACATTATGTACTAATATTTAATCATTCTTGTTTGCTATCTTTTTTTCTTTCTGATAATCTATAATATTTTCCTCTCTTATTTCCCATAGCTGGTTATATGGAAAACAAAATTTGTTGTATCTTAATAATAGTGTAGGTATAAGTAACTAAATGAAAAGGACAGTATTCTCACTTCTTTATTTTTTGATTTTTTTTTTTTTGAGTGGCATTTTAGTCTAGATAGTCTAAGATAATGAAGATAATAACTTCCTTCAGTAAATCTTATATTCTGTTGTCAAATTTTTAGGAAAAGGATTACTCATTTGCATACTTCTACTCTCCTCTCCCACACATTACAAAGGGTATAAATACAAATTACTACTTTTTATGTTCTAATGCCTGGGTGGCAAAGTGAGTCATTCTAGCCAATGATATTAAAGTGAAAGTGAGCCAAGCTTCTTTCTGAACAGGTTTATTCTTTTCTGAGTGTCAATTTTTAGTTGTTTTTCAAAAGAATATGTAAAATATCAGTTCTTAAATAAATTTTTTAAAGTAGTTCCTAAGATTTTTATTTTCACAGAGTTAAACAGTTAACTCAATGGACAGGGTGTCCCCCTCATATTATGAAGCAAAAGCATACTTGAGTGTTAGTGAAATCAGAACCCGAAGAATGTCCAGTGGCACTTACCATATTTAGATCTCTTAAACTATTTAATAAGTAACCACATCTGTTGTGGAACTAATATGCACTAGTAGCCTAAGTGACGTGGAGAAAGCTAACTTTCCTTTTTTTGAAGGTGGTTTTTAAAATTTTAATTTTAGTCCCTGGTACCCATTTCTCTACCACCACTCTTAATGTTTGGAAATGGCAAAGCTCCAGTGTGGACAACATAGTAAGACCCCATCTCTACAAAAAAATAATTTTTTTTTAAATTTACTGGGCCTTGTGGCACACACCTGTGGTCACAGCTACTCAGGAGACTGAGGTGGGAATATCGCTTGAGCCTAAGAGGTTGAGGCTGCGGTGAGCTGTGATCAGACCACTGCATTCCAGCCTGGGTGACAGAATGAGAGCCAGTCTCGAAAAAAAGTAAAATAAATAAATAAAAAGGCAAAATAAATGTTCAACTTGTGTGACTATTTATATGTACATTTTGTAATATTCAGCCTACCTAAAGACAATCATGTTCTGAAATTCTCATGATTTGGTATTTAATTGTTGGTGTTCACTCGTGTCACCACTTTTTATTTATTTTTTTGTGACGGAGTTTCACTCTTGTCGCCTGAGCTAGAGTGCAATGGTACGATCTCGGCTCACTGCAACCTCTGCCTCTCGGGTTCAAGTGAGCCTCCTACCTCAGCCTCCCAAGTAGCTGGGATTACAGCCATGCGCTACCACGCCCAGCTTATTTTTGTATTTTAGTAGAGGCGGGGTTTCACCGTGTTGGTCAGGATGGTCTCTATCTCTTGACCTGGTGATCTGCCTGCCTTGGCCTCCTAAAGTGCTGGGATTATAGGCGTGAGCCACTGCACCCGACCTCACTTCTTATTAAAGTGGAAAACTGTAGCATATGCTGAAATGTATTTGTACTATGGAAGTGTTAGAATATGATTTCCATTGCTTCTGAATTAGACCTATTTGAGGTCCTTAACATCTTTTTTACAGCAGTTGCTTTCTTAACCAACTTCCACTTACCTGGCTTGCCAGAAGAACAGTGATCTTTTTCTTCTGTAAAACATACTATTGCCCATAGCGTGTTGAATAGTTTTGGCTAATCTCCTAGCGGCTAGTGTCCTCAGGTTTCCTGCTTTCTCTCACAGAGTTGTATGCATTCCAAGAGTCAGTAGTGAATGTTCCCAAATCATAAGTGTCAGTTGAACCTATGTTATAATTATTCATTTAATTATGATATAATTATGAAGAAATTTAAGTGTGAAAGAGTTACTCTGTACTATAATTGATAAAAGCAAGTCATTTTCTTAGTTGCTACTGAACAGATATAGGTGAGTCAGTGGAAAAGTAATAGTAATATAATTTAAAAAGGATTCTGTACACAGATTTCTTTGAAAGTGTCTTTACAGCTTGCTTTATTTTGGAGAAACAAATTAAAACCCTTCTATCATTAACTGCCTTTTTTTAAAAAAAATTAAATTACCAAGAACAAGCACTTCTGATTGCATCAGATAAGAGGCTATAGTTTTGAAAACCGTTATTGGCTATATTGGGTAGGTTTATGAAGAAGCTATAGTAAATATAATATCAAAAGCTTCACAGCTTGGCATCTTCTACAGGACTTTATTTAGCTGACAGAAAGCCCCGCTGCTATCATCTGTCAGTCTTTCTATGTTCCATAGCCTAAAGATACATATTTGTGCCCTAATCTATGAGGATGGAATGGTATGATAGACTATTTAAGAATATGTTACTGTTTCATTTTAAACTGAAATGTATATTTTTCTGCATTCTATAGTCACCTTAACCAGAAAACCCAGTTTGAAAATCCAGTGGAGGAAGCGAAAAGGAAAAAGCAGTTAGGACAGGCTGAAATTGGGTCTTCAAAACCAGGTAGGCAATCTTCTCAATCTTTTCTTGAAAGAATAACTTGTGAAATTTGTATGCTGAGTTGATAAAAGTGAGTTTGAACTTTTTATTTCTGTGGCTTTGACACTAGACAAGAATGTCTAATATTTGTTACTGTAAAGATATGAATAATCTTAATAAAACATCTGAACATTATGAGAATAGTGAGATTTTTCTCAGCAGTATATAAAAAGCATGAAGTTGTTGGGAGAAGGGATTTGGGTAGCTTTTTTGTGAATTTGAGATTTTGTTTTGAAGATTGGAATGTTTCCTTATATGTTTAAGGTGAGACCAATATTAGGTCTCTAGTTCATCATTAGCTTTTCCCAAGTTAATTGCTTAAGTATGGTATCTGTAACCATTGAGGATTCTTCATTAACCAATATTAATAAATAATAAATATATCAAATGATTTACCTACATCATCGAGTCTCAAGTGGGATGGTAGGTATTAGTAACATCAGACTCACTTAGGGAGCATTTTTTGAAAATACAGATCCGGAAATTTCAATGAGCCTAGTCATGTGTATTTTGAAAACACTGCTCAGGAAGTTCTTACATTCTACTTATCCCTCCCCATCCCTTTTCCAGTCCTCATTTGTCATTAATAACCAGGGGTATATATGGTCATATTGTAGTAATCCACTAGATTCTCCACTTCAGTTGCCCATGAGAGAAATAGTTCTTTCTTATAGTTACTCTTCAAAAACATCATCCTCCTCCTAAAGTTTTGCATTTCGTTTAGCAAACATTTTGAGTTTAACAAATACTTTTGAGCACTGACTGTATCCCCAGTGCTTTGCTAGGCACTAGGTATTCAAAAATGACTAAGAGTAAGACAGGCTTGCCCTCAAGAGTTCACAGTCTAATATAGGAAACTGATGGTTATAATATATGGAGATAGGTGCCATCCTAGAATAGTAATTATAAGGGTAAGCTGAGGAGCAGGTTTGAATCCCAGCTGTGTAAACTTGGGTACATTCCCTAAATCTCTAAATGCCCCTATTTCTTCATATATAAAATAGGAATAATAATGGTACCCACCTCTTAAGGTGGTTATGAGTATGTAAAATAACAGATGTAAAGTGCCTGCAATGGTATTAAGCGTGCGTTGGCTAATAAATGATAATAGTTTCATTGTTATTAATAGAGATGTACAAGGTACAGTGGTGGCATAACGAAGGGAGTACCCAACTCTGCTTTGGTGGAGATTGTCAAGGGGGCAGGAGAAATTTCAAAGCAGGAGAGATATGAACTAGGTCTTAAAAAGTCAGGAAAAGTTAAAGCAAGCAGACAAAAATTTTAAAGGAGTAAGAAAGCATACCAAGTAGAAGGAACAGAATGTTTAAAATCATAGAAGCGTGAAATGGTGTGCTGAAAGGCCAGAAGGCAAGTAGACGTGGTTACAGCATAGGGTATTTGTAGGGTAGTAACAAGCGATGAGTTTATAGGGATAGGCAGCCATGAGAAGAGGTTGAGTATGTCACATGTTGCTGGAATGTCAAGGAAGTTGAAGATTGAAAAATATATGTTGGATTTGACAGTAGGGAGGTCATTAGTCACTCTAGCAAGAGCAAGTAGAGAGTGAAATAAAACTGCAGTAGAATGAAGAAGGTATGGGAGGTGAAGATGTGGAGACAATGAGTATAACCAACTATTTTCATAGCTTTGACCATGAAAGATTATAGACAGAAGACATGAACTGAAGAGCAACTTGAATCCCTAATTTATACATAAGGAAATGGAGACTTTAATAAAGATTAAGCCTCTTGCTTAGAATAACAGTGAGTGTCAAGCCAGAATTTGAACTTAGTTTTACTGACTTTAAATTCAAAGTTCTTTGTATTATAATATATAGTCCCTGAATTCATGGCACATTTCAAGGGAGATCTTTCCTCCCTGTATAAACTCTAATTTCCCTGAAGTCAGGTACCATATGTTTTATTGATTTAGATACCCAGGCTCTCTCCTATAAGGTAGGGATTAAAAGAAGAGTAAACACTCAACACCTGGCCAGGTATAGTATTTCACACCTGTAATCCCAGCACTTTGGGAAGCCAAGGCAAATGGATTGCTTGAGCCCAAGAGTTTGAGACCAGCCTGGGCAACATGGCAAAACTCCATCTCTACAAAAAATACAAAAATCTGGCCTGGTGTGGTGGCACACACCTGTAGTACCAGCTACTCAGGAGGCTAAGGTGGGAGGATCACCTTAGCCCAGGAGGTCAAGTCTGCAGTGAGCGGTGATCACACCACTACACTCCAGCCTGGGTGACAGAATGAGACCCTGTCTCAAAAAAAAAAGAAAAGGAAAACAAACAAACAGAAATATTCAACACCTGTCTTTCAGGAGCTCCCAACTTAGCCAGGGAAATACACATATAATTTTAGTATAGTATGATAAGGAAGATATAAACAATAGTGGTAGACAAAAGGGAGAAATTAAATCTGAATGTAGAAGGGCAAGAAAGACTTCCTTGATGTTACTGAAGTTATGCTAGTCCTTAAGGAATAACAGCTGCCATTTGTTGAGATACTGAATCACATATAGATTTGGATACTTTGTATAATCATATCATTTAAGTCTCAAAATAGCTCTGCAAGTTATTGATATTATTATCCCCATTTAGAGGCTTTGATGGCATTAAGTTAAAATTGTCTGATTCATCTATCCCAAGGTTATCCTTTCCACAGAGTCAGAAGCACTCAAGTTTGTGAGCCATGGAACCTCCTTCCTTGGACAGTAGATAAGAGTTTGTGCTCATCTACATTGATTGTGCAGTTACCATTTGTCAAGCACCGCTTCCTCTGCTTTCTGTGTGTCACATAGTTTAATCTCTGTGACAATCCCATGAATTTTAGGTACGACTAGCCCCATTTTAGAGACAAGACAGCTGAGGATTACAAGTTTTAAACAACATACCCAGGATCACTCAACTAAATTACAAATCTTGGATTTAAAGTTGAGACTGTTGATCTCAAAGACAGTTTCTTTGTGCCTTTATGATTTTCACTTTTCTAAGCTTAATTTTGATAAGACTTACTTGTGACCAACTTTCAGTTGGCTTTGGCTGTTTTATTAATACTTTCTAAAATTAGGTGTTACTTTCCTTCCTCTTTATTGTTTGTACAACCTGGATGTCATTTATTGTATGCTAGTTTTCAAGTTTTGCCCTCAGAAGCCAATCTTATTCTAGTATTCCTGGGGATTAGGGCATGGGATAGCTAACCAGAAACATCTCAGTATTTGACATAAAAATGAAAACGGTACATTTCATATTATCATCAAGTACCTGTCCAAGTACTCAGTCATTAGAGAAATATTCTTATCTACAGTCTGGTAGGCAACACTAGTGGACGGTGTTAGTCAACTTCTGTAATTGAACGGGTATTGCATATGTCAATTAAATAATTTTTAAAAGTAATATTTTGTTTAGAGACTGAACAAAATTCAAAGTTGCTACTTTGAATGTGAGAAGCTCAATAATACAGAGGTGTCACCATAAGTAGGCTGACTGGCCATCCTCTGAGAGGCCTCACAAAATGGCATTTACTATGATCAGTGCACTGCTGTCTAGAGTCTACTTCTCTACTTTGAGAAGCCCAAAAGAGCTGGATTTTTCGTTTGTTTGTATCATGTGCTTTTTGCAAATAAAAGCAAATCTGGGAATAACATATCAAATAAGGTAGCTCCTACTTTCCACCCCGAACCTGCCACTGTCACTATTGCCAGGGCAGGCCTACCTCTTGAGAAAGCTGTTTACATACTGCATAATCTGCAAACCATATAGAACAGCACCAAGAATCGCTCTTTTTTCTGATAAGTTTTAATATATACCTGTTAGAACACTCTGCTAAGAGAGGCAGCAGCAAATACACATAAGTAACTCTGGGTGTGATACTAGTGCTAAGTGTGAAACAAGCTACCATTATTAATTCAAGTTAACAGGGAAATGCACAACAAAACCACAGTGAGAAACCACTCCATGTCCGCTAGAATGGGTACAACCAAAAGGACAGACAGGACAACTGTTGGCAAGTATGTGGAGAAATTGAGGCCCTCCTATGTTGCTTGTGGAAATGTAAAATGGCAAGGCTGCTTTGGAAAAGTTTGGAAGTTTATCAAAATGATAAACATAATTACGATATATTCATAGTAACTGCTGGAATTCCACTCACAGTATATACCCAAGATGAATGAAAATATGTCCACACAAAAACTTGTATGTGAGTATTCATATCAACATTATTCATAATAGCCAAAAAGTGGAAATAACCCGATGTCCATCAACTAATGAATGGATAAACAAAATGTGATATTTATCCATACAGTGGTATATTATTTGGCAATAATATAATAAATTTATCTTTAGTAAATACATATTTAATTTCATATTTATTATATATTAATAATAAAGAGCAATAAAGTACTGACATATGCTACAATACAGATGAACCTCAAAAACACTGTCAATTGAAAGAAACCATTCAAAACACCACATATCATCTGATTCTGTTTATATGAAATGCCTGTATTGGGCACGTCTATACATGGATAGTAGATTCGTGGCTTCCTAAGGCTGGAATATGGACGTGGGTTGGGGAGAAATTGGATAATGACTGCTAATGGGCATGGGGATTTCCTTTGAGGAGGGAAGAAAATGTTCTACAATTAGATTATGCTGATAGTTGGATGACATTGAATTGTATACTTGAAAGAGCTGAATTCTATGGTATGTGAATGATATCTCAATAAATTTGTTAAAAAATAGATAATGGCAGAACATTTAAAATCTTTTTTTTTAAGTTAATTTAATACTTAGTAAATTATAAACCTGTACAGTTTGATTCTCTCAGTTTTTGTCACTTCCCTAATGGCACGCATGGTTGAGGAGAAGAGAGAAGAAGTTCTGGAAGGAGGTTGTTATTTGCAGATGTGAATCACTAGGGTCATCTAACCCCTAAAAATGGGCATTTCAAAAGAAGATGTGTTTTTCTTTCTAAATTTTCTACTAAACACGAGTGAAAGGGATAGAAATATGAAGCTGTTTACTGATAGTAAAAAGATTCACTCCTTCCATCAGTTATAAATTAAAGACTGCAGAAAGCCTGAACTGTGAATTATAAAAATTCTCAATATACTCTCTTTCATAAGTTTGTGACACTTGGCCTCATCCTCCTGGTATCGTACTTTGCACATAAAACTCAGTAGATGCTGAGTTTTATAGTACAGTTGAATAGTATCCAAACTTTCAGCAATTGAGTACTAAAGGTTGTGTCATTTTAACTTCATATAATGGACTCTGGGTTGAAAGTAAGTGCAGACAAGGCAATGAGAAAGAGATAAAGTTGAGAATAACATTAAGTTATATTAAAAAAGATTGACTGAGTGCTATATTCATTGTAATTATTTTTGTTCTCAAACCCACTTCTCATTTTGGCACAGATATGGAAAAATCAGACTTCACAAGAGATCCATCCCAACTTAAAGGTGTCCTTGTTCGAGCATCACTGAAAAAAAGCACAATGGGATTTGGTTTTACCATTATTGGCGGAGATAGACCTGATGAGTTCCTACAAGTGAAAAATGTGCTGAAAGATGGTCCCGCAGCTCAGGATGGGAAAATTGCACCAGGTTACAAATTTTTGATAATTGTTTGAAGAGTAGTGATGCTATAACAAAAATTATAGTGAAGAGATTTTATATACATAGAGAGAAAGAATTAAATTATGTAACTAAAGAGAGAGATTCCAGTATTAAAATAGCTTATCCTCTAATTAAAAAAAAAAAGTTGTATGAGTACACAGTAGGTATATGTATTTATGGGATACATGAGATATTATACTTTGATACAGGCATGCAATAAGTAATAACCACATCATAGAAAATGGGGTATACATCTCCTCAAGCATTTATCTTTTGTGTTAAAAACAACCCATTTATACTCGTTTAGTTATAAAATGTACAATTAAGTTATTGCTGACTGTAGTCACCCTATTGTGTTATCAAAAACTAGGTCTTACTCATTCTTTCTAACTATATTTTTTTTATACTCCTTAACCATCTCCACTTCCCTCTCACCCCCCGCCAACCCCAACTACCCTTCCCAGCCTCTGGTAATCATCCTTCTACTCTCTATCTCCATTAGTTCAGTTGTTTTAATTATAGTATCTGCAAAGAAATGGGAGCATGCAAAGTTTCTGCTTCTTTGCCTGACTTATTTCACTTAACATAATGATCTTCATTTCCATCTGTGTCATTGCAAATGACAAGATCTCATTCTTTTTATGGCTGAATAGTACTCCATTGTGTGTATGTACCATATTTTCTTTATCTAATTATCTGTTGATGGACATTTAGGTGGCTTCTAAATCTTCGCTATTGTGAAAAGTGCTGTAACAATCATGGGAGTGCAGATATCTCTTCAATATACCGATTTCCTTTCTTGTGGTTATATACTAAGCAGTGGGATTGGTAGATTGTATGGTATCTCTATTTTTAGTGTTTTGAGAATCCTCCAAATTGTTTTCCATAGTGGTTGTACAAATTTACATTCCCAACAACAGTGTATGAGGGTTCCCTTTTCACCACACCCTCTCCAGCATTTGTTATTGCCTGTCTTTTTGGATAAAAGTCATTTTTAACTAGGGCAAGATGATATCTCATTGTAGTTTTGATTTGTATTTCTCTGATGATCAATGACCTGAGCACCTATTCATATACCTGTTTCTATGTCTTCTATGTCTTCTTCATGAGAAATGTCTGTTCCAATGTTTTGCCCATTTTTTATCAGATTTTTCCTATAGAGTTGTTTGAGCTCCTTATATATTCTAGTTATTAATCTCTTGTGAGATGGATAGTTTGCAAAGATTTTCTCCCATTCTGTAGGTTGTCTCTTCACTTGACTGACTGTTTCCTTTGCTATGCCGAAGCTTTTTAACTTGATGTGATCCCGTTTGTCCATTTTTGCTTTAGTTGCCTGGGCTTGTGGAGTATCACTGAAGAAATTTTTGCCCAGACCAATGTCCTGGAGAGTTTCCCCTGTGTTTTCTTTTTCTAGTTTTATAGTTTGAAGTCTTAGATTTAAGTCTTTAATTCACCTTGTTTTGATTTTTGTATATAGCAGAGATAGAAGTCAGCGAGAGATAGAAGTCAAGTTTCATTCTTCTATATGTGGATATCCAGTTTTCCTAGAACCATTGAAGAGACTGTCTTTTCTCCAATGTATGTTCTTGGCACCTTTCTTGAAAATGAGTTCATTGTAGGTGTATGGATTTCTCTATTCTGTTTCATTGGTCTATGTGTCTGTTTTTATGCCAATACCATCCTCCTTTAGTTACTATAGCTCTGTAGGATAATTTAAAGTCAGGTAATGTGATTCCTCCAGTTGTGTGTACTTTTTCCTCAGGCTAGCTTTGGCTATTCTGGGTCTTTTGTGATTCCATATAAATTTCAGGATTGTTTTTTCTATTTCTGTGAAGAATGTCATTGGTATTTTGATAGAGATTTGATAGAGATTGCATTGAATCTCTAGATTGCTTTGGGTAGTATTGAGAAGAATATTGATTCTTCCAACTATGAACATGAAATATCTTTTCCTTTTTTGTGTCTTCTTCAGTTTCTTGCATCAGTATTTTATAATTTTTGATGTAGAGATCTTTCGCTTCTTTAGTTAATTCCTAGGTATTTAATCTTATTTGTGGCTGTTGTGAATAGGATTACTTTTTAAATTTCTTTTTCAGATTGTTCACTGGCATATAGAAATGCTACTGATTTTTGTATGTCGATTTTGTATCCTGCAACTTTACTGAATTTGTTTATCAGTTCTAATAGTTTTTTTAATGTGTGGAGTTGTTAAGTTTTTCCAAATATAAGATCCCATCATCTAAAAACAAGGAAAATTTGACTTCTCCCTTTCCAATTTGTATGCCTGTTATTTCTTTCTCTTGCTGATTGCTTTAGCTAGAACTTCCAGTCTTGTGTTGAGTAACAGTGGTGAAAGTGAGCATCTTCATTTTCCAGATCTCAGAGGAAGTGCTTTCAGTTTTTCCCCCATTCAGTATGATACTAGCTGTGGCTCTGTTGTATATATGGCTTTTATTATATTGAGGTATGTTTCTTATATACCCAGTTTTTTTAGAGTTTTATCATAAAGGGGTGTTGAATTTTATCAAATTTTTTTCAGCATCAGTTGAAATGAATATAGTTTTTGTTGTTGTTGTTTTTGTTTTGTTTTGTTTTTTAGACCAAGTCTCTGTCACCGAGGCTGTACTGCAGTGGCGTGATCTCGGCTCACTGCAACCCCTACCTCCTGGGTTCAAGTGATTCTCCTGCCTCAGCCTCCTGAGTAGCTGGGATTACAGGCACTCACCAGCATGCCCGCTAATTTTGTATTTTTAGTAGAGATGGGGTTTCACCATGTTAGCCAGGCTGGTCTCGAACTCTTGACCTCAGGTGATCAACCTGCCTCAAATGATTATAGTTTTTATTCTTCATTCTGTTGATACCACGTATCACACTAATTATTTGCATATGTTGTACCATCCTTGCATTCATGGGATAAATCCCACTTGGTCATGATGAATGATCTTTTTAATGTATTGTCAAATTTGATTGCTAATATTTTGTTGAGGAGTTTTACATCAGTGTTTATCAGAAATACTGGCCTGTAGTTTTCTTTTTTTGATATGTCTTTGGTTTGGATATCAGGGTAATACTGGCATCATAGAATGAGTCTGGAAATATTCTTCCCTTTGTTTTTCAGAATAGTTTGAGTAGGAATTGTATTACTCCTTCTTTAAATGCTTGGTAGAATTCAGCAGTAAAGCCATCAGATCCTGGGCTTTTCTTTACTGGGAGACTTTTTATTATGGCTTCAATCTTGTCACTTGTCATTGGTCTGTTCAGGTTTTAGATTTCTTTGTGGTTTGATCTGGGTAAGTTGTGTGTGTCTAGGATTTTATCCATTTCTTCTAGGTTTTCCAACTTGTTGGCATATCGTTGCTCGTAATAGTCTCTAACAATCCTTTGAATTTCTGCAGTATCAGTTGTAATGTCTGCTGTTTCATCTCTGATTTTATTTATTTGGATCTTCTCTCTTTTTTTCTCTTAGTCTAAGGTTTGTTAATTGTATCTTTTCAGAAAACCAACTTTTTGTTTCATTGATCTTTTGTGTTGTTTTCTTCATTTCAAATTCATTTATTTCTACTCTTTCTGCTTTTCTTCTATTAATCTAGAGTTTAATTTGCTCTTTCCTAGTTCTTTAAGATGCATCATTAGGTTATTTATTTGAAGTTTTTCTTTTTTTATATCTATAGGCACTTATAGCTATAAATTTCCATCTTAGTACTGCTTTTGCTGTATCCCATAGGTTTTGGTGTGTTTTGTTTCCATTATTATTTGTTTCAAGAAATTTTTCCAATTTCCTTCTTAATTCCTTTATTGACTCACTGGTCATTCAGGAACCTGTTGTTTAATTTCCATGTGTTTGTATAGTTTCCAAAATTCCCCTTGTTATTAATTTCTGATTTTATTCCATAGCGGTCAGAGAAGATACTTGATATAATTTTAATTTTTTGGAATGTTTTAAGACTTCTTCTGTAACCTAACATATGGTCTATCCTTGAGAATGATGCTGTGCTGAGGAGAATATATATTCTGCAGCCATTGGATGAAATAGTCTATAAATATCTATTAGGTCCATTTGGTCTATAGTGCAGATTAGGTCTGATGTTTCCTTGTTGATTTTTCTGTCTGGAAGACCTAATGCTGAAAGTGGAATGTTGAAGTCTCCTGCTATTATTGTGTTGAGGTATATTTCTCTCTCTTTAGCTCTAATAATATATATCATATATTATGTAATAAATATATATAATATATAATTGTAATATATAATAAAATACCTCTCTCTTTAGCTCTAGTAAAGCAAATAACACTTGCTTTTATGTATCTGGGTACTCCAGTGTTGGATGCATATATATTTACAATTGTTATATCCTCTTGCTGAATTTACCCCTTTATTATTATATAATGACCTTTTTGTCTCTTCTTGCAGTTTTTGTCTTGTAATCTATTTTGTCTGATATAAATGTAGCTACTCCTACTGTTTTTGGTTTTCACTGGCATGGAATGTCTTTTTCTAGTCCTTTATTTGGAGTCTATGTGTACCTTTACAGGTGCCGTGTTTCTTCTAGGCAATAGATCATCAGGTCTTGCATTTTTTATTCACTCATCCTCTCTGTGTCTTTTGATTGGAGAGTTTAGTCCATATGGATTCAATGTTATTAATAATGATCAATAAGGACTTATTCCTGCTATTTTGTTATTTGTTTTCTGATTGTTTTGTGATCTTCTCTTCCTTCTTTCCTTCCTTCCTGTCTCCCTTTTAGTGAAGGTGATTTTATCTGTGGTATGATTTAATTTCTTGCTTTTTATTTTTGGTGTATCCATTGTGTGTTTTTTTTATTTGAGGTTACCAGGAGGATTGAAAATACTATATTATAACTCATAATTACAAACTGATGACAAATTAACACTGATTGTATAAACAAAGAAGCAAACAAGCAAAAAGAAAATGAATAAAAACTCTACAATTTAACTTCATCCCTTCCTTTTTAATTTTTTGTTGTTCCTCTTTATGTCTTATTGTACTGTCTTTGTCTTGAAAATTTGTTCTAGTTATTATTTTGATTGGTTTATTGTTTAGTCTTTCTACTTAAGAGTATTTTGCACACCACAATTACAGTTTAATATTCTGTGTTTTTCTGTGTGCTATTACCAGTGAGTTTTGTACCTTCAGATGATTTCTTATAGCTCATTAATGTCCTTTTCTTTCATATTGAAGAACCCCCTTTAGCATTTCTTATAGGGCAGATCTAGCGTTCATGAAATCCTTTAGCTTTTGTTGTCTGGAAGGTCTTTATTTCTCCTTCATGCTTAAAGGATATTTTCGCCAGATACACTATTACAGGGGTAAAAGGTTTCTTCCTTAAGCATTTTAAATATGTCGTGCCACTCTCTCCTGCCCTGTAAGGTTTCCACTGAAAAGTCTGCTCTTAGACATATTGGAACTCCTTAGTATGTTATTTGTTTCTTTTCTCTTACTGCTCTTAGGATCCTTTCTTTATCTTTGACCTTTGGGAGTTTGATTTTTAAATGCCTTGAGGTAGTCCTCTTTCGGTTGGTGCTCTATCTGCTTGGTGCTCTGTAACCTTCATGGGCTTGGTATCTTTCTCTAGGTTTGGGAAGTCCTCTGATACTATCCTTTTGAATAAACTTTTTACCCCATTTTTTCTGTACCTCCTCTTTTGGGCCGATAAGTCTTAGAATTGCCCTTTGGAGCTATTTTCTAGATACTGTAGGTGTGCTTTATTGTTTTTTATTCTTTTTCTTGTCTCCTTTGACTGTATATTTTCAAATAGGCTGTCTTCAAGCTCACTAATTCTTCTGCTTGATCGATTCTACTGTTAAGAGACTCTGATGCATTGTTTAGCATGTCAGTTGTATTTTTCAACTCTAGATTTCTGTTTGATTTGTTTTAATTATTTCAGTCTCTGTTAAATTTATGTGACAGGATTCTGAATTTCTTCTGTTATCTTGATTTTTTTGTTGTTGTTGTTGTTTTCTCAAAACAACTATTTTTAATTTTCTATCTGAAAGGTCATGTATCTCTGTGTCTCAAGGATTGGTCCCTAGTGCCTTATTTGGGTCATTTGGTGAGGTCATGTTTTCCTGAATGGTCTTGATGCTTGTAGATGTTTGTTGGTGTCTGGGCATTGAAGAGTTAGCCATTTATTGTAGTCTTTGCGGGCTGGGTTTGTTTGTGCCCATCCTTGTTGGGAAGGCTTTCCAGGTATTCAAAGGAACTTGGGTCCTAAACCCAATAACACTGTGGTTCCTGCAGACTCATATAAGGACCACCTTGGTATTCTTGGATACGATCCAGAAGAATTATCTGGATTAATAGGCAGAGACTCTTGTTCTTTTCCCTTACATTCTTCCAAACAAATAAAGTCTCTCTATCTTTCTCTCTCTCTCTCTCTCTCTCACTCTCTCACTCTCTGTCTCTCTCTTTCTCTCTGTGCTGAGCCTCCTGGAACTGGGGGTTGGGGGACATAAACATCCCTGTGGCCACCACCACTGGGACTATGCTGAGTGAGACATGAAACCAGCACAGCACTGGATCTTGCCCACAGCTAGCTGTAACCACTACCTGGCTGCCACCTAAATTCACTGAAGGCCCTGGGGCCCTATGATCAGCTGGTGGCAAAGTGAGCTAGGTTCGTGTCCCTCTCTTCAGGATGGTGAGCTCCCCCAAGCCCCGGGTGGATTCAGAGATACTGTCTGGGAGCCAGGGACTGAAGTCAAAAACCTTAGAAATTTACCTGGTATTCTATTCTACTGTGGGTAAGCTGGCATTCAAACCACAAGACAGAATTCTTCCCATTCTTCACTTTCCACAGACAGAGGAACCTCTCCCTGTGGCCACCAACACTGGCCTATGTGGGGGTGTGGGGGTGTTGCCAGGCCACTGCTAATGTTCACCTAAAGCACAACCACTCTTCAGTCAGTTTGTGATGGGTGCTGTCAGGCCTGGGACTCACCCTTCAGGGCAGTGGGCTTTTCTCTGATCCAGGCCAGGTCCAGAAGTGCTGAGCCAGAGCCTAGGCCTGGACTCAGGGACCTCAAGAGCCTGCTTGGTGGTCTACCCTACTGTGGTTGAGCTGGTACCTAAGCTGCAAGACAGAGTCACCTTTACCTTTCCCCCTACTTTTCTCAAGCAGCAGTGTTTCACCATAGTTACCACAGCAGGGAATGTGCTGGGTCACGCCTAAAGCCAGCATGTCTCAGAGCCCAGTGTCTGTGGTGTATTTATTACCTGGGTATTGTTATTGGTTATTCAGGGCCCAGGGGCTCTTGAGTAGGCAGGTGATGAAATCTGCCAGGTCTCTGCTGTGACAGGGCAGCACTGAGTTCAATGAAGAGTCCCTCAGCCACTGTACTCTCCCTTTCCCAAGCACGTAGATTTCTCCATACCAGGTGGCCGCTGCCAGGAGGTAAGGGAGAGGTGGCATAAGCACTCCCTTAGCTGCCCTGGCTGGTGTCTCATAGGTTGCAGTCAGGTGTCTCTGATCCCAGCTCAGCACTAGGACTTGCCTAGGAATTGCAGTCCTTGTGGCCTAGACTGCCCCTCTTCACTCAGGGCCCCAGAGCACTACAGCCCCCAGTGGAGAGGCTTGCCGGAACTCAGTCTCCAACCACTGGGATGGGCAATTCCTCTCTGACTAGGGCCGGCCCAAATGTTCCCTTTGTTGGCATATATCAGCTGATTACAGCCTGGTTCTGCTTTCCACTGTGACAGGGCAGCACTGAGTTCAATGCAAATCCTCACAATTGCTGTGCTCACCCTCTCCCAAGCATACAGATTCTCTCCGCCACTGCAGGGAGGATGGGGGAGGGGTAGCACTGGCAATTCCAGACTGCCTTTCCTATCCTCTTCAGTGTCTCTTTCAGTGATACGAAGTCCAAACCAGACACTGTGATTGCTCACCTGCTTTTTATCTCTTGTAACAGTACTTTTAGTATGTAGTTAGTTGTTAAAATTTGGTGTTTCTGTGGGGGCAGGGGGATGAGTAGTGTAGGCTTCTATCCCACGACCTTGCTCTGCCCTCTGTCACCATCTATCCTCTAAACTAAATGCCTATTATCTTTGATGGTGGACCATTTTACAAATAGGTGAAAACTGTTGGAGAAAACATTAAGTTCATTAATATTTTGAAATATTTTATGTAATTTTGAGATAATCCTTTTACTATATAAAACTAAAGATTTATTAATCATCTCAGAAAACTATTTGTTTGATTTTCTTGAATTATAAAGGATACTTTTGGAGTTAGCATTTACCTATAATCTAATTTGAAAAAAGGTCATTTATGGTATTTATCATGGTATCAAATTGTTCAATCTTGCAGTTTTTCCCAAGTTTGTTTTCTTCCTTAATCTTACTGGTTATTAAATTGAACTCCTATGTTAAGAATTATAGGCATAAATATTACCATTTTTATAAAGTTGTATAAACTTGTCTTTTCTGTAGTTTCCTAAAGCCTTTACTTGGTAATTGCTGGATATTTTAATATGGCTGGCAGTGTTTGTGGCTCAGGCACTTGGAGAAAGTTGAAGACTAATTTCTGATTGCGGGGGGAAGTTTAAGCATTGTTTTCCAGAAAGATTTTAGTATTATACTGAGGTTGCTTTTTTCAGTGTTTGCTAGACTTTTCTAATCCTCTCTTATTTCACATACCATGAAAATATGGACCAACATTCGGATGGTTGAATTGTCATAGTATTTTTTGATCTCTCATATTATGCTTTCCCACTGAGGTTAACAAAAACTTAAAACAAGAAAACTTAAAATAATCAAAAGTTATACTTGTAAAGGAAATTATTTTTATTCTACTTTATTACTTTATAAAGTTAACAAACTTTAGAGATTAAAATTAATAGTAAGGTTCTTTTGTCTTCAGTTTTGACCTTTTCAACATTTTGTCCATGAAACACGTGTTAGCTATTGTGTATGCTGTCAGGATTTCAAAATATAGTTTCATATTTGTCTAATATGCTTATCTAATTTGCATGACAATACAATATTTCCATGAAAATTCTGGGAGCTTTAATACCAGATTGAGTTTCTTAAAACCCATCAGAACAAATTAAAGCACTTTTATTTGGCAATAACCTTTTAAATAATCATATTCAAATAAAAGCAAATTGATGAGACAACAGGGGTCAAATTTTAAGTCAAGACTGTGTTAAAAAATACCCAACTGATGACCGTCGAGTGGTAATGATTCTACAACCAAAATGTTCATACTAATGTAAAATCAGGAAAGCAAAACCAACTTTTAGAGGGATTTATTAAGCTGACTTTTCAGTGTCTTCAATAATGCATTGTTTGCTTCTGTTGAATTTTTTGTTGCTTGTTTCACCATTTGAAATCTGATTTATAAATCAAATTCAAAATTGCTGCAAAAAAAGGATACTATAAGAAAATACATTCATAAATTAACATCATTCTAATCTTCAGTTCAATATTTCTCAAAGTAGAATGAATTTTTAAAGTACATTGTAATCAATGGCTTTTGTTTTGTTTAATTTTTTTTTGTTTTTTTTTTGAGACTGAGTCTCACTCTTGTCGCCCAGGCTGGAGTGCGATGGCAGAATCTCGACTCATTGCAACTTCCGCCTCCTGGGTTCATGTGATACTCCTGCCTCAGCCTCCCAAGTAGCTGGGATTACAGGCGCACACCACCACGCCTGGCTAATTTTTTTTTTTTTTTTTTTTGAGATGGAGTTTTACTCTTGTTGCCCAGGCTGGAGTGCAGTGGCGTGATCTTGGCTCACTGCAACCTCTGCCTCCCGAGTTCAAGCTATTCTCCTGCCTCAGCCTTCTGAGTAGCTGGGATTATAGGCATGCACCACCACACCCAGCTAATTTTTTGTATTTTTAGTAGAGACAGGGTTTCATCATGTTGGCCAGGCTGGTCTCGAACTCCTGACCTCAGGTGATCCACCTGCCTCGGCCTCCCAAAGTGCAGGGATTACAGGCGTGAGCCACCGCATCTGGCCTAATTTTTAAATATTTTAGTAGAGATGGGGTTTTGCCATGTTAGCCAGACTGGTCTCGAATTCCTGACCTCAGGTGATCCACCTGCCTTGACCTCCCAAAATGCTGGGATTACAGATGTGAGCCACCACGCCTGGCCTGAGCTACCACGCCCAGCCAATGGCTTCTTAAACTCAAGACATAAGGTGGTATTTAAAGATAGACTGTTTGACCCCCGTCAAAAAGAGGACAAAGGATATGAACAGATTCTTCTCAAAAAAAGGCATTTATGCGGCTAACGAACATATGAAAAAAAGCTCAACATCACTGATTATTAAAGAAATGCAAATCGAAACCACAGTGAGATATCATCTCATGCCAGTCAGAATGGTGATTATTAAAAAGTCAAGAAACAATAGATACTGGCAAGGCTGTGGAGAAACAGGAACACTTTTACACTGTTGGTGGGAGTGTAAATTAGTTCAATGAATGTGGAAGACAGTGTAGTGATTCCTTAAGGATCTAGAACCAGAAATATCATTTGACCCAGCAATCCCATTACTGGGTACATACCCAAAGGAATATAAGTCATTCTACTGTAAAGACACATGCATACGTATGTTTATTGGCAGCACTATTTACAATAGCAAAGACAGGAACCAACCCAAATACCCATCAATGATATATTGGATAAGGAAAATGTGGTATACACCATGGAATACTATGCAGCCATAAAAAGGAATGAGATCATGTCCTTTGCAGGGACATGGATGAAGCTGGAAGCCATCATCCTCAGTAAAGTAACACAGGAACGGAAAACCAAACACTTCAGTTCTCATACTGGGAGTTGAACAATGAGAACACGTGGACACAAGGAGGTGAACAACAAACACCAGGGCCAGCTGGGGGTTGGGGGACAAGGAGAGGGAGAGCATTAAGACAAATAGCTAATGCATGTGGGGCTTAAAACCTAGATGACGGGTTGATAGGTGCAGCAAACCACCATGGCACACGTATTCCTATGTAACAAATCTACATATTCTGCACTTGTATCCTGGAACTTAAAGTAAAATTAAAACATTATATATATATATATGTATGTATCGGGGTGAAGGAGGATTTCTGGCTATTATAGGGATGTGACAGGATTCTTGCTGAATGCAGGCTGAGGCGATCAGATAATCACCTGGAGAATGGTGGGGAGTGAGGACTTAGACCATATATCAAGACTGGGTGATTCTGGCTAAACCAACTTAGCAGAATTCTTGCTAAAGCTGGGCTCTGGAGGACATGCCAAGGATGAGGCCTGCTGAAAAAAGAGCTCAGAGGAGCCTGTCTAGAGTTTGGTTAAGGATAGCATCTTTGTCAGTGTATGTATATATACATACATACAAACATACATACACATATATAAAAAAATTAATGTATTCAAAAAATATAATACAGTTTGTACAAGTAGTCAGTGGAGTTATTTGCTCCTGTACTAAATACCTGCTACAATGTGCATAGCTTTGCGTGGCTACTTAGATACGACTCAGAGGGTATACTAATAATGATAATATAAATTATCAGGGTTTTTTTAATGATTCACTTGAGCTTGAAGTGAAAATTCTTTGCTACTGAAATAAGTAGGATTTTAGACATACATACTTTTTAGAGAGGAGTTAGAAAAGGGAGAATGTCTGTGTTAGAAATCTGTCTTTTCAGCAATTAATAGAGGTTTCCAAAATTCAAATTTTGTTACTAAATTGTAGTTATTTTTGCCCCTCTAGCAAAAATTTAACTTATTTGTTGATTTTAATATTTTTAATATGATTATGTTTTACCAGGTGATGTTATTGTAGACATCAATGGCAACTGCGTCCTCGGTCATACTCATGCAGATGTTGTCCAGATGTTTCAATTGGTACCTGTCAATCAGTATGTAAACCTCACTTTATGTCGTGGTTATCCACTTCCTGATGACAGTGAAGATCCTGTCGTGGATATTGTTGCTGCTACCCCTGTCATCAATGGACAGCCATTAACCAAGGGAGAGACTTGCATGAATCCTCAGGATTTTAAGCCAGGAACAATGGTTCTGGAGCAGAATGGAAAATCGGGACACACTTTGACTGGTGATGGTCTCAATGGACCATCAGATACAAGTGAGCAGAGAGTATCCATGGCATCGTCAGGCAGCTCCCAGCCTGAACTAGTGACTATCCCTTTGATTAAGGGCCCTAAAGGGTTTGGGTTTGCAATTGCCGACAGCCCTACTGGACAGAAGGTGAAAATGATACTGGATAGTCAGTGGTGTCAAGGCCTTCAGAAAGGAGATATAATTAAGGAAATTTACCATCAAAATGTGCAGAATTTAACACATCTCCAAGTGGTAGAGGTGCTAAAGCAGTTTCCAGTAGGTGCCGATGTACCATTGCTTATCTTAAGAGGAGGTAAGTAAAAGCACCACATAGAAAAAGTTTCAGTGTTCAAGCATTTATATCCATTGATTGTCCTTCCTTACAGTTTAGAATATGTGTTCCCAGCAGACTTAACTAGTAATTAGTGCACATTTTCCTTAAGGTTCTGTCTGATTGTTTCCATAAGCAGTATCTTTTTCAGCAGTTTTTAAAAAGTTATTAGTGGTTTCGTTCATGTCCATTATGGATTTATTTCCCTCTGTATTCTTTTGAAAATCTGATTCTTGGCTTTAATGATTAGAGAGAGTCACAGCATTGTGATACTTCAAATGAAATACATCCTGTTAATTTCATTTCTCTGTTGATGACAGTAATAGAAATTGACTCTTTCAACCAATGGTGCATCATCTGGACCTCTGTAATGCACCAAAGATGTTTTGAAAGAGCTAGCATCTCTGTGGATAAGTAAAATGTTGGATGGTGTGCTAATCTGTTCTGCAGAGGCAATCATGATAGCTTGTGCTCATAAAGCTTTTATCTTAAGCTCTAGTATCTGTCTGTAGATGTTAATTAAACCGCACAGTGCTTATGTGAGAGAAATAGAATTTTTATTTTTCAAGGTCATCTGCTGACATGAACTGCTCCCAGACATTTACAAATCCAGTTCCAAGGAATAATCACAAAGTTTAATTTTAATAGGCTTTCTTAAATCCATACTTATAAGTGACTAGTATCTTAAAGAATAAAACTTAACCACTTACTCTTTTATCTCTCTGGATTTTACTTTTCACTATTGAGGCAAATGAGCACTTCAGCTTCTTTGGGAGTTTTTTTCTTATTCTCATTTCTTTGATTCATATGGGTTTCTTCTCTGAGTGATGGTGGAATGTGCTACGAGTAAGGTAGAAATCTCTATGTGAGTGCTTGAGAGTAAGCCAGGGCTTCAACAAGTGTAACAAAGACACCAAAGTTCCATGTCATACAGGTTTGATGTCAGTCTCCTGCCTTGCCACTTACTGGTTCTCTGGTATAGGAAAGAATCTTAGTTTACCTTCTCTATAAGATGGTCATAACATTTGTGCCTTCAGATTGTTATAAAAATGAAATGAGATAATATATGTATAATACCTGCTACATAGGAGGTTAGACACAGAATTTACTAGCCTACTAAAAGTTGAAGCTAGTTTTATCATAAACATCAGCAGTATTTGTGATCTGGGAATGCATCCTCTGGTTTTAAACTTTGGCTCATTTTTTTTAAGGTCCTCCTTCACCAACCAAAACTACCAAAATGGTGAGTATCCACTGGTCCTCAAATCCTTTCCCCAACACACTGAGAAAGATGCCACATTCCCCTCTGTAAGAGGGGCTCACTGTGGTGATGATTATCGACCGGGAGAAGTTAGGAGGCATACTGCCCTTGGCTTGTATTTATCAGAAACTAGGGAAGCATTTGAAAAAGCCCCCTAGTGAGGAGATGTGCTCCACTGGGTAAGTATTGCAACTGGAGGACTGCTGAAGGCCTATTGTACCAACAATCCTGTTCTCTAAGTTATAAAATGTGAACCCATCAAAGAACCAACCTAGAGGTCTTTTTACTTTTGTGTTTCAGAGAAACAAGGTAGGAAGGACCTAAACATTAAGACAGATGATAAATTATTACATCGTCTTGCCCCTGCCTGAAGAGAAGACGTAGTAGTTCACATAATTTTGTGGGGACTATAAATGTGCATGCACCTTTAGATAATCTTCTTACTTTTAAGACTAAATTAGGCTTCTTTTTATTATTTATGTATTTATTTATGTATTTATGTATTTATTTATTTATTTATTTATTTTGAGACAGTGTCTTGCTCTGTCGCCCGGGCTGGAGTGCAGTGGCGCCATCTCGGCTCACTGCAACCTCTGTCTCCCGGGTTCAAGCAATTCTGCGTCAGCCTCCCAAGTAGCTGGGACTACAGGTGCACACCACCACGCCCAGCTAATTTTTTGCATTTTTAGTAGAGACAGGGTTTCACCATGTTGGCCAGGATGATCTCGATCTCTTGACCTCATGATCTGCTTGCCTCAGCCTCCCAAAGTGCTGGGATTACAGGCATGAACCACCACATCCTGCTAACTGAACAAGACTTCTAGAGTAATTGTGGCCTTCTGTGCTAAATGTGCTTGTTGTCAAAGTGAAAGACTTGAAACAGTGTCTTTGGCATTCTTCTGAATGACCACGTAGCCTATTTAAGGACCTGTGCAGAAAGTAAGAACTTTAAAAGGGGTGCGTCAAATACTGCTTTGTGGAAGAAACTCTACGAGGTGCACATTTGTAGCTATTTAAATATCCGCAATGTTTTGGATATAAAGACAATTTTATTTAAAATTCTAATTTAGTTCTAGTTTGCTCATTTGGAGTCTTTTATCTCAAAATCGAAAGATGGCCTTCCATAACCATAAACTATAGATGGTTATATTAAATGAATTAGTTATTTCTAGCCCACCAAGTAGGAATCCTCTGCAAATTTGCTGTTTTATGGATTAAAAAGAATCACTCAGCTTCTGGGGCCTTTCTTTTTTTTTTTTTTTTTGAGACAGAGTCTCACTCCATCACTTAGGCTGGAGTGCAGTGGTGTGATCTTGGCTCACTGCAACCTCTGCCACCTAGGTTCAAGCAATTCTTGTGCCTTAGCCTCCCAGTAGCTGGAATTACAGGTGCACGTCACCACACATGGCTAATTTTTATATTTTTAGTAGAGATGGAGTTTCACTACATTGGCTAGGCTGGTCTCAAATTCCTGATCTCAGATGATCTGCCCACCTCGGCCTCCCAAAATTCTGGGATTACAAGCGTGAGCCACCATGCCTGGCCAACTTCTGCCCTTTTCATTGACTGCTTATACTACTTGGGTCTAGTGTGAACAGAAATTGTTTTTGTCCATCCAGTTCAAATTGCACATATTCTACATTTCTCTGGTTCCTCTAGTAATCATTTTTAATTCCTGTGCCACCATATCTATTTCATAATGGATGCCACTGCAGCCGCAGTGGCCCTAATGCTTTATAATTGATGGAAGGGTCTGATGAACTTTAACCGCTTCTGACAGAATGCTAAGATGTGTGGGGAAATGGTGGGAGACTACCTTTAGCTTCTCTCCCTTTTCACTGGGTCCGGGAGATTGAAGGGTCCCCTCTAGGCCAACACTTTGTAGTGGCTGACCCCTGATTACTCCCTGACAAGCCGGTGCCCCTGCATTCTAGTCATTGTTAATGATCACAAACATCCATAATCTCCCTCTCCTAACAATAATCCAGGAAAACAAACTGGTCTCAAAACCATATTCCTTGGGCTATTTATTGGATTTCATTGTTAACATTTTATTAAATAAGTCATTTTGCTTGACTATTATCTTGGAAAAGTGCTATCTGAATAGGAAAAATATCAAAATATGCTACTGTGTTTTCCCTTATCTAATTGTCTCGCATGGTACATTTTCTCTTAATATGTATGAATTGGCCAGGCAGGGTTTCCACAGTGCCATCTTTATAACCTAAATTAGAGTTAACCTCTCCTGTTTTCTTAGAAAGAGTATTATCTTAAACATCTTCCTTAGAAATTAAACTCAGTGAATGGGAAGTGGGCCGGGCCAAGAATTTTATGAAGATATTCTCTGAATCTTCCTCCTACTTTACTTAGAAGTGCCATATTGTGTTGTATTTTTATTTATCTTCATCTCAAAGTCAATTTGTGTCTTGGTGGTGGAGAAAAGGGCAAAATTGTTTAAACATAGGACTAACTAAGGCTCTTCAGTTGATATTACTGGAAACCTTTTTCTAATTTAAGTTAAATACGTTTCAAATACACCTTGCTATGAAAATGAATTCCTGTAACTGTAAATTTGCTGTGTCTTTGATCCTGCCACCTTTACAACTATAATCAGTTGACATATCCATTTCAGATATCAGTTTTATGAATTAATCAACCATCTGATTTTTAAAAAATACTAAGTAAGGCCCTTTTCCATTTCAGAAAACAGATAAAAAGGAAAATTCAGGAAGTTTGGAGGCCATAAATGAGCCTATTCCTCAGCCTATGCCTTTTCCACCCAGCATTATCAGGTCAGGATCCCCAAAATTGGATCCTTCTGAGGTCTACCTGAAATCTAAGACTTTATATGAAGATAAACGTAAGTAGTTGTGGAATACTTCAGGAAAGCATGTAACAAGATAAATTTGGATTTATTTTAGACTAGGGCCTTCCCATCTTTCAGAAGCATATTGAAAAGTTATTCCTTCATTACCATTTTAATAGAACTCTGGACTTCTTCCATGTATATTCAACATTCACACATTCATTTTTTTCAAAATCATGTTTTAAGTGCTAGTTATCTACCAGATGCCATACTAGGTAACTAGAATACAGAGATAAATAGGTTACATAGGACCTGCACCCAAAAATATTATTAGAACTAAATGGAAAAAGGCAAATATGTAATCAAATAGTATACAAGTAAGTACACGTAATAAGCCTAACAGGTACAGTGATAGAAAGATGAAAGGATAAATTGGGATCCAAAGAAGGAATACTCAGTTTTATCAGCGTGGGCAGTAGGAAGTGTCAGGAAAAGCTTCATACTAGAAGCAAAGCTAAGTCATCAGGGATGAAAAAGTGTCTATCAGGAAGATAAAAGGGAAAGACAGAAGGAATAGCACGTGCACACTGGTCTTGCATGACTTGGGTTCTGCAAGTAATTCACTTTCGCTGGGTGCAATTGGCAAGGAAAGTCACAGAGGAGAGTAGGAACAGATTGAGAAAGGCCAGTTATGCCCCTCAAGGGGAGCTGGAGTTGGTCATACAAATAACAGAGAACCACAGAATGCCTTTAACTGTAAGGAAGACATAGTTTTGTGTTTTAGAAAGGTTTCTCTGGCAGGAGTATGAAGGATGAATCAGAGGTGAATGCAATTTGAGGAAGAGTGTGCAATTTGAAGAGGAAACTAAAGAATTGACTCCTTAAAGGAGTACAGCTGAGAGATAAAAAGAGAGACCACATAAGGCAGAAATTCATGCATGTTCCTACTAATTCACTTACTAATGATACATCTTTTCCAAAGTAAAATTGCAGATTTAAGTAGGTATAATTTTTTAAAATTTGTTTGTTCTTAGAAATAGACGTAAATCTACTTTGGAAAAGATATGTACAAGTGGAATATATGTGTATTGACTTAATGCTTATTTAATTAATTGCAGAACTACATCTTGATAATACCAATCCATATTCAGAAAGATGAAAACCAGTTGTATGCATAGCAAAGCAATCATTTCAGTTAGCATAACTATGTAGAATCCCTTTCTTCATACTTTCCATTCATAGCCTGATACATTGTTAATACTGGTATAAACTCTGCAGTCCCATCAGGCTTCACCCATAAAAAAGTGAGTTGAACTCAAGACTTTTTTTTTTCCCGAGACAGAGTCTTGCTTTGTCACCCGGAGCTGGAGTGGCAACTGGAGTTGGCTCACTGCAACCTCTGCCTCCTAGATTCAAGCAATTCTCCTACCTCAGCCTCCCGAGTAGCTGGGACTACAGGTGTACGCCACCCCGCCTGGCTAATTTTTGCATTTTTAGTAGAGACGGGGTTTCACCATGTTGGTCAAGCTGGTCTCAAACTCTTGACCTCGTGATCCACCCTCCTCGGCTTCCCAAAGTGGACTCTTAATCTCAAAGTTCTACAATTTTAATAGGAAGTATATATCAAAAGATATTGCCTCTATAGAATATTATCAGGAATTGACTAATCTCACTTTTTATATAGTTCCCTGACATGTTTATTTCTTTTCTCTTTATAGTAAATACTTCTTACCTATAAATAACATTAATATTTTCCCAACGAAAAAATTTTAGTCATGAAATAGATTTTTGTGACTTAATATTCTTTTTTTTTTTTTTTTGAGATGGAGTCTCGCTCTGTTGCCCAAGCTGGAATGCAGTGGCATTATCTCGGTTCACTGCAACCTCCGCCTCCCAGGTTCAAGCAATCCTCCTGCTTAATATTCTAAGGAATACAACCTACCCTTTCAGAGTAGGATAGTATGGGTTAGGAGATTAGACCCTGGAAATCAACCTGGATTTAAATCTTAGCTTCACCACTTGCTGTGTGGCAATGGCCAACTTACTTAGACCCTGTTTTCCCACCTAGAAAACGGGGCTAATAATAAATGTTAGTTCTTAATTATTTTCATTTAAAATGCTATCATTTTGCAAAACCAGGCTGGGTAAGTAGTTCATATGGAATACTTTTCTGAGAGAAAGGTATTAGCTTGAGAGCAGGAATAAGGTATTTTATAGGCACTCTTTTCCTAGGATTTAATGTACCTTACCCAAGTGTTAAGTTAGGTCATTTGCACCTGTCAAATATCAAACTCAAGTTTGATCATTCTGAATTCAACATTGTTATATTGATTGGACAGCATTAGAAGTTAATGACAGTGTAATACTGAGTATATGGAAGTGAGAGTAAATGCTTCTAAACAGTCTTGATACAGTTTTGCTTAGAGCTCAAAACAAGGATTTATAGTTGAATTGTGTGTGTGTGTTACACTCCTGTGCAAATTTTCACATATTAAAAAGTTCTGAGATTATAGTTTATTGTCTTACTCTATAATGTCCTACTAAATATTGAACTTTGTTTTGTTTTAGTCCTTTTAAAATAAATCAAAATATTTATATTTTCTGATTTTCCTTAGCACCAAATACCAAAGATTTGGATGTTTTTCTTCGAAAACAAGAGTCAGGGTTTGGCTTCAGGGTGCTAGGAGGAGATGGACCTGACCAGTCTGTAAGTGTCACTTCTTTGGAACATGGCTGTTTCCTGTTCAAACGTGTTGAGTGGTGATTTGGTGGATTATGGTGTGTTTTGTTTTGTGTTTTAAGTTTTTTTTTTCCTCTAACAGTTTCATTAGTATGAGGAAGAACTGCATTTCTATTAGTATCATAGTCCCTCAGTTATTGGGGTGTAGCTGAGGCTAAAAACTGTGAGTAAAAACTGAATATGTCAGCTGCAAATTAGACAGTGATTAATTTATTTGCTTCTCTATGTGAATAACTACATAAAGCTTATTTTAAGTTTGTATTTTCCTTTGCCCTCATTAAACAGAGTCTAAGACATTTTCCTTCTCTAAGAAACCTATAATCCCATGTCCTCCTTCCCACTATTACTTCTGCTGAATGTTCCATAAATGGTTGGCATGAGCCTGTGTATATTGTTTCACCTCATTTTATTAATAGGTTGGCATTTTCATGCTCAGTACTTTGCATGTCATTTCATCTGTTACTTTGAAACTAGAGGAATATAAAATAATTAATATTTTTGTCCAGAGGCATAAGGGTTATATTTGCAAAGCATTTGAAGTCTAGGATTTTGTTTACATATGATACTCACATAAACTTGTTTTAGAGAACAAATGTAGTGGGTTTTGTTTCTAAGTTTTGCTCTTGGTTTGAATAACAAAGAAGTAATGTGTTCTATAGAATTTTTAAGAACATATTTGCATTTTCTTTTATATAATATCAAAAAAGACTATATTATGGTTGGAAGTTAGGTGAAGAACAATAATCTTTAAAAATTACAGGCTTCTTATTTCTGAATAGAACATTTGATTTTTGTAGTATAAATTTGTTCTAATTGGTCATATTGGTTACAGTTACAACAGTCATTGGAGACACATAAAGCTTAAGGCAGGTTGCCCTATGTAGAACAAATAGTAGATACTTTAATTGTTCTTGGTGGTATTTGTATTTTTGTTTTGTTGCTTCCTATTTTGTTGATACTCATAATGTTAACTTAGACATTTTAAGAATTTGTCTCAAACAACTTAGAAGAAACCTTTCTTTTCTCTTGAATGTCAGATTTTAGCAGCTCTGAAACTAGCCCAAACATTCAGAATTGCCTAATTAATAGGATTCTAATGCTGGTGAGCAAAGTGAACCAGATTTGTTCACTTAGATACAAGTGAGCTTCAGGCCACTCTGTTCCCATTGAGATTTAGAAAGAAGAAATGTCTCTGTGCTGTGTATATTGAACTTGTACTGTTAGTCTTATGTGATGGGAGTACCATTGAGAATGATCTCAGTTGCTGTGAACAGTATGTAGAAAATCTTGCCTGATGACATTGAACAGACTTTTAATAGCTACTATGCAGATTTATATTTTCTGAGTTTAGTGTTTTGTTTCATTGTAATGATGGGGATAATGGTGGTGCATTTTGAGTTATTGAACAACTTCGTATTTTCTATTTCCTTTGTACACAGCCCTGAGGATCTATAAGGGATTACATAATACAGTGTGGTTATTTGAAGTGCCGTTTTGGAGAATGGGCACTTTCCCAGATAATACCTTTCTAGAATATGACTGTTTTCATAGTTGAACTGCAAAAATCTGTTGGTTTGCACAATGCTAAGTTAGGAATCCCTTAACTCTTCAGCTAAACTTTACGCTGTGGACCAAACTATACTTTGTTATCTTATCAGATATATATCGGGGCTATTATTCCCCTGGGAGCAGCTGAGAAAGATGGTCGGCTCCGTGCAGCTGATGAACTAATGTGCATTGATGGAATTCCTGTTAAAGGGAAATCACACAAACAAGTCTTGGACCTCATGACGACTGCTGCTCGAAATGGCCATGTGTTACTAACTGTCAGACGAAAGATCTTCTATGGAGGTATGTGAACTTGTTCCTGCTCTGGAAAGTTAAAAAAGAAACAAAGATACTAATCTACCTCTTGTGTAGTTTTGTTATTTTATTACATTCAGTAGTATCTGAGATAACTCATTTGATGTGATCCAGGCCTCACTGTGGAAGGCCATGCAAAGACAAAAGGATTCAGAAATAATACTACTATAAAAAAATACATTTTGGGTTTCTATATTAAGATTATTTTCATATATTGATGCATTTCGCAAATGTGGTATTATAGGTGGGAGTATTGATTTAAATCCGGTTTGGTTTTGTTTTGTTTTGTTGAGGCAGAGTCTCACTCTGTCACCCAGGCTAGAGTGCAGTGGTATGAGCTCAGCTCACTGCAGCCTCCACCTCCCAGGTTCAAGCAATTCTCCTGCCTCAGCCTCCTGAGTAGCATACCACCACATGGCTAATTTTTGTATTTTTAGCAGAGATGGGGTTTTACCACATTGGCTAGGCTGGTCTCGAACTCTTGACCTCAAATGATCTGCCTGTCTCAGCCTCCCAAAGTGCTGGAATTACAGGCGTGAGCCACCATGCCTGGCCTAAATTTTTTTTTTTTTAATAGCAAATAAAAAGTTATTTAGTCATACCAAGATATCCCACTAGCTGAATGTACAAAGATTTTTGGATCCCAGTGAAATCTGAACTACTAAGGGAAAGTGGGATGTTTCTACTTGGGAAGTTTTAGTATAATTTAACATTTATTGAGTGCTTACTATGTCATAGACGCATGAATTATTTTATTTAATCTTCACAACACTATGAGGTCATTGTCTAGTTCTATGACTACTCAGAGAAAGGTTGAGAAACAAATAACTGGTAAGAGGTAGGGCCTGGATTAAAACTTGCAGTTTAATTCAGAGATCAGGGTTTAAACTATAACATTAGGATATGAATATCTCTTATAGTTTCTCATCGGTAGCTTTATGAATAATTAGGAAGTCTTATAAATGAATTCTTGCCACTTTAAAATTAGAAAAATATAACTCTGTAGCACAAGAATATAAGCCTCATGAAGCTATGATTTTTTTATTTGTTTAGTTATCTCCTGTATCCTCAGCACCTAGAAGAGTGCCTGTCTGGTACAAAGTGGACATTAATAAATTGTTAATCGGATGAATATTTACCTCACTCTCAAAAATGAGGCACTGTATTTGTTATTGCAACATTCAAAGTAAACGGCTGCCTCCTTTGGTAAATACCAGCCTTTTAGAGATGCATACAGATTTTGTAACGCAGTACTGCCTCAATTTGGTTGTGTTGGAGGCCAAATGTAACTACTTACAGTAAAATTGTGATGTTATACAACCTACAAATTGGCTCTTCCCTGGAAAGAATCATGAAGAAGTTTCATAGTAGTGTGGTATTGTTGGAGACGTTTTAGCTAATACATTCTAACCATGCATTTTGGAAAAAAAAAAAAAGAAAAAAACATATTATTAAAACCATGTGAATTTTCAGCCAAAAAGAGAGCTTATAAATATGTACATGACTGCAGTGTGTTGTGGTTATTATTAATGATGGTTTGTACCAAATTATGGCAAAAAAAAATGCCCTTTTTAAAAAATCAATTAGGACTTTGTGCCATTCTCAAGTTCTGATAAAAGAGCAGAAAAAGGTGTAGGTTAATTGGCCATTTATCAGGAATTTCATATGACCCTGCCTATGCCTAGAAGTGTTTGCTGTTCATGTGGACAGCTTGTTATGTGTCCCAGCAAGTTGGGGGGTGGGGGTTGGGGAGGTGGAAGGCTGAGAACTGCTAATGATGAACTCATCTTATATCATCACTCAGGAAACTGCAATTGCAAAACACATCATATGAGACAAATCCTGTACAGGTAGCAAACTGTTACAATGGGGCAACATTTCTGCCCTGATGCTTTAACCTCTAAGACAGACATCAATGAGTATCAGTCACTGAACTAAATTATATTTATAATTGATTTTAAAAGGAAGTTCATTGTGTCATTCCTCATTATGTGTTTCGTTAAAATTATTGGTCCATGTTATAAACCTTGATGGAACTAAAACAGTTTTAAGAAGAATTTTTTACTATCAAATCTCACAGAAGCTTTTAAAAGCTTCCTTTAAAATGAGATCACAAGGTCAGGAGTTCAAGACCAGCCTGGACAATATGGTGACACCCCATCTCTGCTAAAAATAACAAAACTTAGCCATACATGATAGTGGGCACCTGTAATCCCGCCTACTCGGAAGGCTGAGGCAGGAGAATTGCTTGAACCCCGGAGGCAGAGGTTGCAGTGAGCCGAGATCACGCCACTGCACTCCAGCCTGGTTGACAGAGCAAGACTGCATCTCGGTGGGTGGGGGGGAAGAAAAACGACAACTTGAGATTGTATGTATTTTTCAGTAATCCACTCTGAGTATCTGGAAAGTCGGATGGACTGCTGTTGCCTAAATCTGCACTCAGATTACACCCGAAGCTCACATGTGGGGCTGCTTTTCTAGTCTTCATGTTATTAGAAACTGAATTTTTCTGTGAGGGGCTTAGCATAAAAACACTTGAGTCACCAGAAATTATGATGTTCCAGAAATATCAAAACTGATCATGTTTATTATAGAAAAACAACCTGAGGACGACAGCTCTCAGGCCTTCATTTCAACACAGAATGGATCTCCCCGCCTGAACCGGGCAGAGGTCCCAGCCAGGCCTGCACCCCAGGAGCCCTATGATGTTGTCTTGCAACGAAAAGAAAATGAAGGATTTGGCTTTGTCATCCTCACCTCCAAAAACAAACCACCTCCAGGAGGTAAGGGATATTGTATCTTATTGTCTCTGCCTGCAAGTCCAGTTTTCTGAGGCTCCCACTGGAGTTTATGAGATAATTAGGAGCTACGTATAAAATGCCTTAGGTACTTATCTTTTTGAGAATGGTGAATACTTTCCTTATTTTCAAAATTAGGTAATCTGAACCAAACCTTCTAGGCTTCAGGTTTATCTATTATCTCACATTCTATAAAATATTTACTAAGTCTCAGTAGCTCCATTTGCATCAAGGTTATACTGAAGATAATATGTAATAGATATGGATTTAATGAAAGGTATAATGCTGACTTTTAAAAAAATGGGGGCTCTTGTTCTCACTCATAGATGGGAATTGAACAATGAGAACACTTGGACACAGGAAGGGGAACATGACACACCGGGGCCTGTCGTGAGGTGGGGGGAGGGGGGAGGGATAGCATTAGGAGATATACCTAATGTAAATAACGAGTTAATGGCTGTAGCACACCAACATGGCACATGTATACGTGTGTAACAAACCTACATGTTGTGCACATGTACCCTAGAATTTAAAGTATAATAAAAATAAAAAATTAAAAAATGGGGGCATAGGTTTTGAAAATTAGGATTAATCATGTATATAGAAAAGAATTAAAGACTAGAAGCAATTGAGAACAAGCAAAGCAGATTAATAGAAAAATCTTGACCCAAATATGTCTTTATTTAATGTTATTATTTAATAATAATTGCTGTAGTCCAGCTATAAATTACCCTTGTGAATAAGAGGCATACTTTTTATAAATGTTTCATTGAAAGGTAAAAATTTTGTCAACAATTAGAAAATGAATCTAAATATCTTGAACCGAATTTAACAGAATATTCTAATCCAGAAGATGAATGTATTTATATCAGTTCCATGATCAAAGGAGGAATTACATCTGATATATTCAGGGCTGTTACGATTCAGCAAATGAAATATTTGTCTTGATGTTTCTATAAAATAATAATTTTTAATATAATTATAAAATCCAGTTGAATATAAGAACCCAGCCCCAAGTCAAATAATAAAAATCTCTGACTACATGAAAATGTGCCCTTGCCTTTACAAGTCAGTTTGATTATATTTTGAATAGTGAGATCCTTTTAGACCAAGTGGTTGCTAAAACCTTAGTTTAAAAAAAAGAAAACAGTTTTAGGAAAGTGTTGTGAGCCAAAGCAATTTGCAAAAATCTTGCTAAAATTAATGGAAGTGTGTAAGGGAAAAAGAGTCCATGACATGGATGAGTTATTGCTATAGTATTAGGTCACTGCTCACTGATACTAGTTTCCATTTTCCCAAAGCAGTTGCCATGGAAACACTTGGAACTGGAACTGTCACTGATGCTGTGAGGATGATAATATGGCCTGTGTCAGAAAAATGAAAGGAAAGCAGCTTTTAGGTGGTTTTCATGTTATGTCATTGGAATCAGTGTTTCTAAAAACAGATAACCATTTAGGATAATGATATTGTCATTCTTGTAACATATGATAACCCCAGGCATTCAGATTAACAAAAACAGTGAAAGAGTATTACTCTAGTAGATAGATGCTAACCACTTTCTGTATTGAAGATATTCCCTTTCTAGCACTACAGAAATTTGGGGAGAGTCTGATGTTCACCATAAAACTAACCTATATAGAGAAATTCAGTAAAATAAGTTTCATTGCTTAAATATGTTTGAGCATATTTTTACATTTGTTTACATTTAAAATTTGTTATATTAAATTTTAATAATATTAAAATTTAATTAAGTATTTTTATTTGTATATATTTTATTGGTAAATTTTTAAAAATTTAAAAATCTTTAAGTAGTTTTATATTTCCTTGTTTCAATCATTTTTTACTATTTTGATGGTTTTACCTATGGAGCTACTTCATCTCTGTATAAGATAGTGTCATTAAGGGTTGGGTTTTGTAATCCAACAAACTTGGATTCAAGTCCTGCTTATATCTTTTAATAGCTGTCTGATCTTGGGCAACTTATTTTCCCTCCAAGAGCTCCAGTTTCTTCCGTAAAATGAGGATGATAGAGACACTCCCTGTCTCACGAATGTGAGGATTAAAGGAGACAGCGTATGGGAAGCCCTTAGCCAAGGCCTTCAGTAAATGTTAGCTGCTGTCGCTTGTTGTAGCTTCTGCTGCCGTTGCTATCATCATCATTATTATTTAGAAAATTGTAACCATCTCTTAATTTTTCTTTTAAAAAACTTTTAAAAGTTCGTCAATACTTAATAATGAGATAGGAAAGAAAGCCCAATTAAAATGTAAGATTGAGGCAGCAGCTCACATGTGGCAGGAAATGAGTAATTGCAGCTCATTAATTATCAGGCTGAATGGTAAATTAGGCTCAGGTTGTTGATGAATTTTATGTAAAGTACTTGAGATTTTCAGTCCTAGTGTAAAACCAGAATTGATAATTTCACTGAAATGCTCGTTAATAATCTCATCAAATGTTGAGGCCTGAGAGTATTCTTGTTAGAATTTTATTTTCTAACATTCTCAGGGGAAAGCTCAAATGAGGAGCTTTCACTCACAGAGACTGAATACTTGCTGCAAACTGTATGATAGAGAAGGTTTGGTTCAGAAAGGAGTTAGCACAGGTGGAAAGGCAGGAAACCTGTCTGTCAGAATAGATCTTTTTTTTTTTTTTTCTTTTTTCTTTGAGACAGTCTTTCTCTGTTTCCCAGGCTGGAGTGGAGTGGCGCGATCTCGGTTCACTGCAACCTCTGCCTCCCAGGTTCAAGTGATTCTCATGCGTTAGTCTCTCGATTAGCTGGGATTACAGGCATGTGCCAACACACCTGGCTAATGTTTTTTGTATTTTTAGTAGAGACAGGGTTTTGCCATGTTGGCCAGGCTGGTCTCGAACTCCCAACCTCAGGTGATCCACCCACCTTGGCCTCCCAGAGTGCTGGGATTATAGGCGTGAGCCACTGTGCCTGGCCAGATCATTCTTTATGGACCTTGTCTCAGGTATTTTCTGATGACGTATGTCTCAAGAAGAGTTCCTAGTAGCATCTGTGGTACCAGTTATGGAATTCTGAGTTTCTCTACTGTTGACTTTTTCAAAGATCAGGGATCCAGGTCCAGCATCCTCAGAATTTGTCTAAGTGCTGAATGAATGGAGTATTTAGAAAAGGCCTCTATTTAAGATTAAAAAGACGTGGCTAGTTTTTGCTTTACCAGTACTTCAGAGCTTTTAGTGTTATTCCTTCTTATCATATAGTTTTCAGTTCCGGTTGCAAAGGATTTCTTTGAAAAGGGAACATTTCCAGTTACTGTTCTTTGTTTTCCTGAAAAGAAGTGTTTTAAGAGCACTAAAGTGATCTCAGGATCTGGACAAGCCAGGCTATGAGACAGATTTAGGCCAAAGATGAATGAAGATGGATAAGTTGGCTTTATGGCAAATGCCTGTAGACTTTGTGTATCAACAAAAATCAGGCAGGACTGAAGGCTTTTCCCTAGCTATGTGAACTCTAAGGGGTTACCTTGAACAGTTTCCCAGTCCGTTTAGAAAATGTTCAGAAGTTACCTTTCTACTGGTCTGTTTGCTATTTTTAACTGTTCTAGTGATACTGCTATAAATACTAAGACAGTAACAATCTGACTACTTTTACCTTCCCTGATCCAGATAACCAGCCCTTTAGGAAGTTGTATACCACCATGCACCAATTCTTTTTACCACATTGCTCACAGGCTGAGAAAGGGGACCACTAAGATTTCAGAGATTAATTCTATTTAATGCTTTCCCAAGTCTGAACAAACTCCTTTTAGTGAGCCAAGGAACTGAATGATTTTCTTCTCAGGGGATCTAGAAAGAACACTATGTTTAAGTAAATCTTTTGTAAAAAGGAGAATAACTGAGATATTGATTTAGAAGGTCACCACAGGGCCACCATATGACCTGCCATATGTTTCTGGTATGCCACCTGTTGTAGAATTAGTGAATCAACTCATAATGCCTGGCATACGACATGGCCCTTTCTGCACTGGCATTTCTCTAATTACATTGTTTGTAAGGAAAATAGAATAATAAGTGCTTGACATAATTCAGAGCTAAAAGGCACTTCCTTCCAACACTGACTTACTCTATTTTAAGATAAAATCTCCCACTGTGTATTCCTAGAAGAGCCAGGGCACTGTCTGTAGGGAAATAAATTATCATCAAGAATAACTTTTCTAGTCCAAACGAAGGTCTATTAAAATGTCCCTTACATACTCCTAGATATGATTCAGACATACTAGTAAGGAGCGGGTTTTACTATGGAAATTAAACATCATTCACAGTGCCATTCAAAAATATGAAGTATCCCTATTCAAATCAGTTAGTAGTCAGCAGGAGCCCACATATCTGATAAGTTTAAAGTTGACTGACCTAGGCTAGGAAATTCTCAGAGAACACAGAAGGAACATTTGTTTCCTAATACAAATGCTGCCTGTTGCATGGTGGAAAATATTTTGACAAGATTTCCTGAATATATGAGAACTCATTTCAAGCTACAATTATAGCAGAATGTCTTAATAGTTAGTCCAGGAAGGCCCTTAGCATTATAAGCTAGAGATACAGTAGAGCTGCACAGAGCATCTTTGCAATTGTATGAGACTCAGCTTTGTGTATTTGGTTTAGAATTTGATCCATGAGTCAAGTAGTCTTAACACTTAACATTTAATGTTCTAATTCCACTCAGCTTTTCAAATTTTAAAAAGAACCAAAGGCATAAATAAGAGGAATTAATTTACCTGTGGAATTAAGTATGATTCATTTTAATTGTCAGTCATTTCACTGTACCTGAATTTCTGACCAATAACTACTGAGTGCTAAACCTGAGTTTGACCTGCATTTATTTACAAGATTCCTTATGGGAGCAAGTGCCCCTTTAACAGAAGCAAAGCTTATCTTATCGTTGCAGTTTTTAAAATAGCTAAAAACTTGATGCAGCTTAAATGATCAACGATAAACAATGAGACATCTGATCAGTCAGGTGGTATCAGCGAGATTAATAACTCTTAGAACAGTTAGGATGATAATGTAAAAATTAGAACAAGGTTTCTGGTAGGTAGAAGATAGCAAAGAGGTTTATATACTATGATTACAACTGTGTCAAGAGTATGTATGTGGGCAAAAGTGAGAAATACGAAAATACTTGCGTTTGGATGGGATGATGACGTGTGGTACTTTTCTGTTATGTTTTTAAATATTTTTCTTTGATGTTATGTTGAATTTTTAAATGATGATGATTATAAATCTAATACTAGCAGAAATCTTAAATAATTGAAAAACCTGGTTTTTTGTTTTTTGGGTATTTTTTCCCATAGTTATTCCTCATAAAATTGGTCGAGTCATAGAAGGAAGTCCAGCTGACCGCTGTGGAAAACTGAAAGTTGGAGATCATATCTCTGCAGTGAATGGGCAGTCCATTGTTGAACTGTCTCATGATAACATTGTTCAGCTGATCAAAGATGCTGGTGTCACCGTCACACTAACGGTCATTGCTGAAGAAGGTAAGGAGCCAGTAGACCCGCCTGCCCCAAGCTGATCTGAGAGGCGCAAAACCTGTGGGAGGCAGTGGTCTCCTCCAGCACTGCCAGAATCACTGCAGGGATAGAACTGTGTATGCACGCTGGAGTCTCATTCTTCGCCTTTTCCATTTAATGAACTTAAAAGACAACTTATTATAAAATTATCAGCAGCTCAAGAAAAATAATCCAGCTAGTGAGTGTGGACCATTTATTTCTGTGCTAGAGAAGCAAGCACCCAGAAGTGAAAGAGACTGGTAATACTTTTCAGATCTTATTTTCTTAAAATAATGTCTTAAGTCTTGGCTTGAGTGAGAGAAAATCCTTTAAACAGTTCAAAGAAAGTCACTGTTGATATCAAGTCTTTTATGTCAGGCCGATGCCACCGTGTGCCTTTCCTTGGGGACAAGGCTTTGTTCTGGGCAGCCGCTTTGTAAACAGGGTAAAAGAGTGTGTGGGAATGGCTAGTAAGTGGGGCATAAAATACATACTGGCAGCCCTGGAGTCTTACAAACATGTTTAATGTCTTGCCTTGCTGTAAAGCTGCCTTTTGATCATTAAGAATTTCTAATTAGGAACCATCTTTAACCAGTTCATATTCTTTGTGAATTACAACATAACCACTATGTAATGCTCTCATTTTTCCTGATTTTGCAAAACAAGAAGCCAAAAACAGAATTATGAAGGGTCAGTCTTTGATGTTAAAATTCTTCATACTATAATGTGTATTCATGTTCCATTTTCCCCCATGACCCTCTGATCTAGTTGGTTTCCAAGTCTTTTATACTTCCCGGTTCTACCGTTTGTTTCTGTTCCTACCACACCACTCTCATCCATTTATTTCTAAGGTATTACATAAATCTGTTCAAGATGCTGTAGGGGGTATTTCTGCGTGGACCTGAATTGACTTTACTGCTCCCTTAGGTCCTGTCGAATTCTGGGCAGAATTCCAAGATGCTGTGACATCCCTGCCTTTGTTCTTTCCCTTCTCCATTTCCGTTCCTACCCTCTTCTCAGACTCTGCTGATTCTTTTTAAAAATAATCCCTTGTAGAAGCTCCACTGCTTCCCCACTCTCTGCCCAGAAAGTGTTCTGTGATTTTGCTCTCAGCCTGCCTTTTAAATGTACTTCTCAGTATTCTCTCCACACCCTCTCTGAGCTGGGCCTCACTGGCCTCTGTGTACATGGCCTCCGCCTGACCCCAACTCCCATGGCACCTCCTGTCTCTGCACTTCATTGGACATCATTCTTATATAACTATATCCCTGTTTAAATGGTCTGCTCTTTGTAAACAAAAAACATATTGGTTGACTATGATACTAGATGCTCAGCATTTTTTTTTTTTTTTTTTTTTTTTGAGACAGGGTCTCACTCTGTTGCCCAGACTAGAGTGCAGTAGCACAGTCGTGGCTCACTGCAGTTTCAGTCTCCTGGGCTCAAGTGATCCTCTTACCTCAGTATCCTGAGTAGCTAGGACTACATCATTTTTAATTTCTTTTTTTTTTTTGAGATGGGGTCGCACTGTGTTGCCTAGTCTGGTCTCGAACTCCTGGGCTCAAGTGATCTTCCTGCCTCAGCCTCCCACAGTGCTCGTATTACAGGGGTGAGCCACTGTGCCTTGCCAGCAAATATGTTTTGAATGAAAGATGAGTAAACGAATGAGTGAACAAGTAAAAGTTAGGAGATTTTAGTTCTGAGGCCCTCTATCCCATTACCTAAGCAGAGGCGATTTAAACCCAATAAGAAGTAAGGCTTTTGACAAAGGTCACAGATATCTATTAGCTAGTTATATGACAAAAAAGCTACTTAATATTTCTAATCTTCACTTTTTTAACTGTAGAATTGGAGTAGTAATATCTGTTTCAGGATCATCATCAGGGGTTAAAGGTGAAAATATGCAGAAACTACATAAATACCCTAGGGTGCTCATCTAATATCATTATTTTACCTACATGACTGGCTCCCTCATTCAGGTCTCTGTTTAAATCTCACTTCCCAAGGAAATAATAATAGTATTTAATAAGGGTGTACTATGTGACAGACACTGTCCTAAATGCTTTATGTATATTAACTAATACAATAATCCTAGGCAGGCACTATGGTTTTCCAATTCTCGTAGATGAGGAGACTGAGTCATAGAGCAGTTAGATGAATTGCCTGTGGTTAAAAAATGTTCTAAATGCTTACTCTCAATATCTATGTATCTCGTCTGTGAACCACACTTTGGGTAGCCTTGGGATAGATTGTTAGAAAAAAAACTACTTCTTTCTCCAGTAACTTTTCCCCAAAAATTACTGTTTACTGTTGATGGTGTTTTCTCTGAGAGATTATCCAAGATTGTTCATAATTTTTCTTAGAATGAAAGTTCCCTTTCACATTCTGGCCCAAACACTTGTGGACTGACACTTGAGATTTCCTGTATAACGTCAGTTCGTGTTCAGAGAAAAGAGAGCAGGGTGGAGGGAAGCTCCCTAGCAGATATATACTTAAAGTATATTTCATATGCAGCCACAGCCTCTTAAAATACAGTCACATTTTATATGTTAAATCACATTGCAGTGATCACACATTATTTTATTATACTCTAGGTTTTTTTAAACTATGAAAACATTCAGAATCTCTTATTTTTCTTAGGAAAAACCAGAAAATCTTCCTTCTGTCTATAAAGATTTCATTCATGGAGTTTGTAAGCCTTCCAGGTTTCTCATAAAATTCAGTATAAAATCTATCAACTGCACTAAAGAGTCAAATGAATATTTATAACTCTAAAGCTATTTTCAGAAACCACACATTCAGATCAATACCTCAGGGCAGCAGAGCTTCCCATCTGGTACTTCTCCCCTTCTCTCCGTCAGCCATTCCCCGTTAACAGGTAAAAGACAGTTACCTAGAAAAAGAACAACTCTTGGTCCCTCCATCCTTTTTATCCCCCTTTGCTAGATGCTGTTTAATATTTGTGCCTATGTTGCCAAGGAAATTGTAAGGCAAGTGTCATATTTCATAAAAGACTTCCAAACTATAGCCAGGACTTGAGACTGTTCTCTATCATATGGCATTCCCCACAACACTACCGCCTCTTCCTCCGCCATGGTATCTTGTTTTAAAATATGGAACATAAATTTACTATGTCTGATAGTTCCTGCTTACTGTAAAAATATATATATATATAATTTTTCAAAATTAATTTCTAATTTTTTGTCAAGTCTTGTTAATTTTAAGAGTGAACATGACTTACCAGAGGCTACCAAGCACTCCTATTGGAATGATTCTGGTAGTGTTGCAATACTTTTGTTTTGTTTTCAATTTATTTATCTGTTTATTCCCATTTGTCTCCATTTTCCATTCTCATTTCTCTCACTGCTCCCATTGGCAAACATTCTAGTATGTTTTATGTACTGCATTTTATTTGCACGTCTTTTAAAATACATTTTTGTTGTGTGTTGGCATTTATTTTTGAGTTATGTAAATGTTATAGATTTTACACTGGGTTTTTCTCAGAACCATGTTGTTGTTGTTTTCTTTTAATGCCATTTTACTGAACAGGATCCAATCCAGGATTCCTCGTGGCATTTAGTTGTTGTGTCTTTTTTTTCTTTTTAATTGGGATAGAATTCATATACTATAAAAGTCATTATTCTAAAATATACAGCTCAGCCTGGCACAGTGGCTCATGCCTGTAATCCCAGCACTTTGGGAGGCCAAGGCGGGCAGATCACCTGAGGTCGGGAGTTCGAGACCAACCTGACCAACATGGAGAAACCCCACCTCTACTAAAAATACAAAATTAGCTGGGCATGATGACATGTGCCTGTAATCCCAGCTACTCAGGTGGCTGAGGCAGGAGAATCGCTTGAACCCAGGAGGCAGAGGTTGCAGTGAGCTGAGATCGAGCCATTGCACTCCAGCCTGGGCAACAAGAGCGAAACTCCATCTCAAAAAAAAAAAAAAAAATATATATATATATATATATATATATATATATGCAATTCAGTGGTTTTTAGTATATTCACAGGATTTTGCAATCATTACCACTAGTTCCACATTTTATTGCCCCCAAAAGAAACTTCATACCCATTAGAAATCACTTCCCATTATCTTGAAACCCCCATCCCTAGGCAACCACTAATCCACTTTCTGTCTCTGTGGATTTGCTGGGTATTTCATATAAATAGAATCGTACAGTATGTGGCCTTTTGTGTCTGGCTTCTTTCACTTGGCAAAATGTTTTCAAGGTGCATCCTAGTTATAGCATGTATCAGTACTTCATTCCTTTTTATGACTAATGAATAGTATTTCATTATGCATACATATATTTTGCTTACCTATTAATCATTTGATAGACATTTGAGTTGTTTCTACTACTGTGAATAATGCCACTACAAACGTTGTTTTATAGGTTTTTGTGTTGATGTATGATTTCATTTTTCTTGGTTGTATACCTAGGAGTGGAATTGTTGGGTCACATGGTAACTATGTTTAGCTTTTTGAAGAACTTCAAAACGGTTTTCCACAACAGCTGCACCCTTTTATATTCCCACCAGCAATATATGAGGCTTCCATTTCCCCATAACCTTGCCAACACTTATTTTCTGTTTCGGGGGTTTGTTTTCTAGCCATCCTAGTGGGTGTGAAATGGTATTTCATTGTGGTTTTGACTGGCATTTTGCTGATGAGTAATGATGTTGAACATCTTTTCATGTGCTTATTGACTATTTGTAAATCTTCTTTACATAAATGTCTATTTAAATCCTTTGCCATTTATAACCCAGTTATTTGTCTTTTTTATTGTTGAATTGGTTTCTGAATACTAGACCTTTATCAGATACATGGTTTGCAAGTATTTTTCTCCCAGTCTCCGTTCGTGTTTTTACTTTCTTGATACTATCCTTTGATGGACAAAAGTTTTAATGCTGAAGAAGTCTAATTCATCTATTTGCAGGGGCGGTGCTTGTGCTTTGGTATCATAGCATCATATGCTTTTAAGATTTATCTGCATTGCTGGATGAACATAATTGATTGCTTTTAACTGCTTGATAGTTTTCCATGAATATTTACAACAAATAACCTGTCCACTTCCCTATAGACAGTCACATTGCCTACAACACTACAGTCTTACAAACAATTCTATAATACACATCTTCACATATCTATGTTACAAAACAGTGTGAGAAGCCAGGCATTGGTGGCACATGCTTGTAGTCCCAGCTACACAGGAGGATCACTTGAGCCCAGAAGTTTAGGCCAGCCTAGATAACATAGCAAGACCTTATCTCTTAAAAAATAAAAAACAGTGTGAGAATTTCTGGGAGTGAAATTACTTGATCAGAGGGTATACATGCGCTTGATTTGTTACTGTCAGATTGTTGCATCCATCTATTCCCATCAGCAAAACATTGAGGATTTTTATGCCTTTACTTCCCCACCAGTACTTGTTACTATCAGCTTTTGAATTTGCTAGCCTAAAGCATGAAGGTATTGTCTCATTATTTAATTTGTATTTCTCTGATTGCCCATGAATTTCAGCATCTCTTCATATGCTTGAGTTTTTTTCTTGTGGGATTTCTGTCTTGTTGATATTTAGTGGTTGCTCATGAATTATATGGACTTCAGTAGTACAGCTTTGTTTTAGAGACTATAAATATCTTTTTCTGCTATCTGTATGTTCTTTGACCATGGTACCCTTTATTATATAGAAATTCTTAATTTAGATGTAATCAAATTTGTCACTTTTTACCTACAGCTTAAACTATTGAGGTTTTATTTAAGATAAGTCATTTTTCCCCACATCACAGAGATCTTTCTTTTATACGATCTAATACCAGATTTGTAATTTTGATTTTTGTACCTAGGTCTTTAATCCATCTGGAGCCTACCTTTGTATGTAGTTTTAGGAGGGATGTAGTTTTATTTTTATTCTTAACATGAGCCAGTTTTCCCAACACCAGCTATTAGACAGCACTTCTTTGCCTTATTTATTTGTGATGTCATCTCTCCTATATATCAACTTCCCCTTTAAACATGAGTCTCCAAATTCTCTATTCTGTTCTATTAGTTTATTTGTTCTTGGGCTGATGATATATGTGTGTGTATTTTTTATTTTTTTTTTTATCTGTGATATATCCTAATATATCTGCCTATTAGGGCAAACCTGTCTCTCTGTTTCTCGAAATTGACTATATATTCATGGAACTTTTCTATATAAAATTTTAGAGCAAATTATTAAGCTCCTCCAAAAAAGTCTAAGTGCAGTTTTTTGGGGATATATTGTGTCTATGTGTATATAAATATACATGTGTGTATGTATATATATTTTTTTGGTGGGGGGAGAATATCTGTACATATTAAGTCATCCCACCAAAGATCATGGACTGTCTTTCCAATTACTCAGATTATCTTTTATGTCCTTTAATAAGAGTTTTAGAATGTTGTCTCATAGGGTTCTTATTTACTCTTGGTAAGGTGATTCTCAATAGATTATAATGTTTATTGCTGTAATCTAATTGTGGATTTTGTTTTTATCTTTTGAATATACACTTTCTCTTAAGTGTATTATTATAGGCATACCTTGGAGATACTGCAGGTTCAGTTATAGGCCACTGCCATTAGGTAGTGAACATTGCAATAAAGTGAATCACATGAACTTTTTGGTTTTCTAGTGCATATAGAAGTTATATTTACACTATTCTATAGTCTCTTAAGTGTGCAATAGCAGTATATCTTAAAAAACAACATACATACCTTAATGAAAATATACTTTATTGCTAAGAAATGCTAATGATCATCTGGGCCTTTAGTAAGTCTTAATCTTTATGCTGGTGGAGGGTCTTGCCTCGATGTTGATGGTTGCTGACTGATTTGGGTGGTGGTTGCTGAAGGTTGAGGTGGCTGTAGCAATTTCTTAAAATAAGACAACGATAAAGTCTGCTACATTGAGTGACTCTTTCTTTCACTAAAGATCTCTCTGTAGCATGTGATGCTGTTTGATAGCATTTTACCCACAGTAAAACTTCTTTCAGAATTGGACTTCATCCTCTCAAACTTTGCTACTACTTTATCAACTAAGGTTATGTACTATTCTAAATCCTTTGTGGTCATTTCAATAATGTTCACAGCATCTTCAGTAGATTTCATCTCAAGAAACTATTTCTTTGCTTATCGGTAGGAATAAAATCCTCACCTGTTCAAGTTTTGTCATGAGATTACAGCAATTCAGTCCCATCTTCAGGCTCTACTTCTAATTCTGTTCTCTTGCTATTTCTACCACATCTGCAGTTACTTCCTCCACTGAAGTCTTGAACCTGTCAAAGTCATCCATGGGAACTAGAATCAAGTTATTCCAAATTCCTGTTAATGTTGATATTTTTGACCTCTACCCCATGAATCACGGATGTTCTTAATATCATCTAGAACGGTGAATCCTTTCCGGGTTTTCAAGTTGCTTTGCCGAGACCCATAGAAAAATCATGATCTGTGGCAGCTATAGACTTACCAAATGTATTTCTTAAATACTAAGACTTGAAAGTCAAAATTACTCCTCGATCGATGGGCCACAGAATGAATGTTGTATTGGAAGGCATGAAAACAACATTTATCTCCTTGTATTTCTCCATCAGATCTCTTGAGTGACTAGGTGCATTGTCAGTAAGCAGTAATATTTTGAAAGGAATCTTTTTTTCTGAGCAGTAGGTCTCAACAGTGGGATTAAATTATTCAGTAAATCGTGTTGTAAACAGATGTGCTATCATCCAGGCTTTATTGTTCCATTTTTAGAGCATAGGCAGAGTAGATTTAGCAAAATTCTTAAGGGCCCTAAGATTTTTGGAGTGTAAATGAGCACATGAATTCACCAGCTGCATTAGCCCCTAACGAGAGTCAGCCCGTCCTTTGAAGCTTTGAAGCTGGGCATTGACTTCTCCTTTCCAGCTGTGAAAGTCCTAGATGGCATCTTTTTCTAATAAGAGGCTGTTTTGTCTACCTTGAAAATCTGTTGTTTACTGTAGCCACCTTCACCAAAGATATTAGCTGAATCTTCTGGAAAAGTTGCTGCAGCTTCTGTATCAGCACTTGCTGCTTCACCTTACACTTTTGTTATGGAGATGACTTCTTTCCTTAAACCTAATGAACCAGCCTCTTCTAGCTTCACACTTTTCTTCTGCAGCTTCCGCAGCTCTCAGAATGGAAGAGAGTTAGGGCCTTGCTCTGGATTAGGTTTTTACTTATGGAAATATTGTGACTGGTTTGATCTTCTATCCAGACCACTAAAACTTTCTCCATATCCAGCAATAAGGCTGTTTCATTTTCTTATCATTCATTTGTTCACTGGCGTAATATTTACAGTTTCCTTCAATAACTTTTCTTTTGCATTCACAACTTGGCTAACTGGTACAAGAGGCCTAGCTTTCAGTCTGTCTCGGGTCTCAACATGCCTTCCTCACTAAGCTTAATCATGTCTAGCTTTTGATGTAAAATGAGAGATGTGCAACTCTTTCTTTCACTTGAATACATAGAGGTCATTGTAGGGTTATTAATTGGCATGATTTCAATATTGTGTGTCTCAGGGAATAGAGAGGCCTGAGGAGAGGGAGAAAGATGGGGAAAGGCTCGTTGATGGAGCAGTCAGCACACACATATATATCGATTATGTTTGCCATTTTATATGGGTGTGGTTCATGGCACCCAAAAACAATTAGAGACAAGTAACTTGAAATTGACATACCCATTAAGCAAAGGAATTTCCAGTGGGTACAAGAATATAAATATCAAAGATCACTGACCACAGATCACCATAACAGATATAATAATAATGAAAAAGTTGGAAATATTGGAAGAATTACCGAAATGTGGCACAGAGACATGAAAGTGAGCACATGCTGTTGGAAAAAATGGCTCCAATAGACTCGCCCAATACAGGGTTGCCACAAACCTTCAATTTATAAAAATGCAGTACAGTGAAGTACACTAAAATAAGGCATACCTATACTTACAGACAGAAAGCCCAGCAAAAATTTAATTCTCATCAAGGGAGAGATATACTTAACCCATTGCTTTACTTTTTTAAGAATTTTCAAATAAAATTCAGAGAGAAGATAGGCCTGTTTGACATTATGGAATAAATATTTGACTTTGTGAAGTAAAATAGCTTATAACAGAAAAAAAATGGAGAAGCCACGTAGCATGTAGCACGGGTTGAAGGACTAAAAATGAAAAGAATCCCAGTGATAGGAAGTTTTACTTAAATTTGATGAAGACAACAAAAAACATGTAACTTTAAAAGTAAGCACCAATTTGTGGTACATTTTGCCTAAAACTGAAATGTGTCATCTAGAGTGGAAGGTAGAGGAAAACTTGAAATTGATCAGATTACTTGTGGTGTCCTGCTCTGATGTTATGCACTCATTACAATAGCCAAGCTAGTAATGCTGATAAATTATCTCTCTTGGCCACATGCAAAGGTACAGGTATCTCCCAGTCATCTTGTTGGCAGATGGAATTTTCCCCATCATTTTCCATTCCCTTAATGTTAACCATGAATTTACAGTGACCGAAAAGAATCCAACTCTATACTGGGCAGTAAAGTTTAGAGACAGGTACCTTGAAATTGACATACCCAGGAAGCAAATGTGGAAGAACTTCTGGAAATTTCTAGTGAGTACAGGAATACTGAGATAACTGAGGTGTGATTCTTGCAATCAAGGAGTTCAGAGTATGGTAGGAGAGACAGGTGTTCTGTCAGCTCTGACACAATGTGGGAAATGCTGTGAGAACATTGTGATCACAGTGTGCTTAAGGAGCCAGGTAGGATTTCACAGAGGAGGTGAAATTTTCAACACGAGGTGAAATGGAAAGGCAGGAGTGCCTAGGTAACAAGGTTGGATAGTATCTTATGAGCAAGAAAACGTCACCATAGGTTGTTTTTGTTTTTGTTTGAGATAGAATCTTGCTGTGTCACCTAGGCTGGAATGCAGTGGCATGATCTCGGCTCACTGCAACCTCCACCTCCTGGGTTCAAACGATTCTCCTGCCTCAGCCTCCCAAGTAGCTGGGACTACAGGCGCATGCCACCACATCCAGCTAATTTTTGTATTTTTAGTAGAGACAGAGTTTCACCATGTTGGCCAGGCTGGTCTCAAACTCCTGACCTCAGGTGATCCGCCTGCCTTGGCCTCCCGAAGTGCTGGGATTACAGGTGTGAGCCACCACACCCAGCCTGCCATAGTTTTTTTACACAAGACAGTGGCATATTTCAACTCGTGTGTTAAAACTGGAGTCTTCAGTGGGAAAGAGAGCAGTTAGGAGGTCAGTATAAGCAACTTGTTAAAGTTACTCAGGAAAAATAAAATTCATGATAGCAATATAAAAGAGCAACCAATGTCCAGGTCTCCAAAAAAAAAAAGTTCATAGCCCACCCCACCCCCACCCTCCCTTCCTGGAATACTTGACTTTAAAGAGGAAACACAACCCTCTGGATAAGTTCTGGTCCAGAGGTTGGTTCTGCATCTCCAGGTCTGGTACACGTTGTTAAATCCATGTTCGCACCTAAGCCTAGCAGCCAGAGGGCGTAGAAATCCTCAGGGGCCACCTGGCTTGGCCATATACCATTTCTTCCTCCTGCCACTTTCTACTCTCTGGCCTGTGTTTTTAGAGTACTCTCTAGCTACAAGAAGTTTTTCAATAAAAATAAGCAATTTATCTGTGTTTTTAGTCTCACAGAACTTTGGAAAGTAGCAACTTAATGCAAGCCATAAAATAGTGATGCATGTATTGTAGTGAAGCCTGAAGTTTCAGCTTTCTCAATGGAAACTGCTTCTTAATATTCGTATCTTTTATCTTTAATGTGAGATTTTCTCTATTGTATTCTAAGATTCAGGTTATATCAGCTTCCACATGGTTTTCTAACTTAAAATATCCTCTACATTTAACATTTCTGTAAAGCAAGGTAAAGATTTCAGAATATATGCTTAAGGAGAAATGCAATACCAAGTGAGAGATATTATTTTGATGATGATGAAAATGATGATAGTTATAACAGAAACTGTTATATTGTGACTGTTATATGCCAGGCACTATTCTAAGCATGTGCATTTATAAGCTCCTTTGATACTATAACCCAATGAGATAACTGCATTTCCCCTTTCATAGACAAGATGATTCAAAGCACAGAGAACATAACAGATTTGCTCAAGAACACACAGCTAGTAAATGATGCGGTCAGGCTTAAACTCTGTCCATCTTGCTCAGAAGTTCATGCTCTTAATCATTAAGCTGTGTTTGCTCTCTCCGATACTTTAAATATCCTATGCTTTTATATTTAAACATAATAAAATGTGCAAAAGTTTCAACTTCAAAAATATGAGTCTGCCAGCCTTAGGCATCTCGTTTAATTGTCCCCTCCTTGCCATCTAGTTCTAGGTGCAGGCAGTCACTATGCTTAGCTGTGAAAGCTACCTTCAAGGAACAGCAGGGAATCCAGAGCTGTTAGGAATGATACAGAAACAAATGTAATGTTTTTCACCTATATTGGTGTTCTGAGAAAATAGAAGCAGTAGAGTATTTATAAACATTTGTTAGCACTCAGGATTCTATAAGTTTGTCTTTGGTTCTCGGTGTCAGGCAAAATAACTGCTCCTATATTGAGGATGCAGGTTCAAAGGTGTGAGTTTGGTTTGCAGACTGGCCTCCGTGTTCCAGCATTCCTGAGACCCGACTTTGTTATCTAGAATGGGTTACCAATTATCAGGTGTGTGCTCTGGAAACTCATAGAATAGGCAACAGTATAGTTCCTGGAGCTCTGTCTTCTGGATAAATATTATATTCATTTCTGAATTTTATGTTATATGGATGACTAAAACAAAGGTGAAAATGGGGACATGATATGATTCCTGTTCTCCTGACACATAAACTTTAATCAAAAGCCACAGGGAAAAAAGATGTTAATGTGCCAGTTCCAGACAGCTGATAATAGTGCTGCTCATGCTAAAGCCACTAAAGTCAGTATAGCAGTAACCATCTGTTATTGTCTCACTTTCACAGATCCACTTGGTCTTCACATTTTTATGTACAAATTCTTATTTCTTTTGTTTTCTCATTTGAACAGAGCATCACGGTCCACCATCAGGAACAAACTCAGCCAGGCAAAGCCCAGCCCTGCAGCACAGGCCCATGGGACAGTCACAGGCCAACCACATACCTGGGGACAGGTGGGGCTATTCTCAGGTTTTTTGTTTTTGTTTTGTTTTCCTTATTCTCTCCTTATTGCTCTGCTATTCATAACCCCACTCCCCATCATCCACCCCCATACAGTAATGCAGATGCTAGCTGTTGAGGTCAAAATGACAACTCTTGCCTGTTCCTCAAATACCGTCCCCATTGCTTCCACCCACCCATTCAGTACCTTCGTCCCTCTTCCAGCCTCCATCCCAGGCACAGCATAATTATCCAATCTTGCCTGACATGTGAGGATTAGAAAGAAATGACAGTAGCATCTGGCTCTGCTACTCTTGGTCCTCCTAGTTTTCATAGGGAAACTGCAGACCCATATGGATTGCTGTCGTATCAGGCCACCTGAGCAGAGCAGGTTTCTGTGTGTATTTCTGTCCTCTTTCATTGAAAATATTAGCCTTGAAACAAAAACTAGATTTCCAGAAATCCAGCATCTTCACGGGCGTTGGTGCTGCAGGAGAGCCATTTTTCACTGAGACAGGGTCAGCTTAACTGCCCTCTGGTGTAGTTATTTGGTTGCAGTTTCCTTTGATATAAACTGCTCTGAGATGTCCTTAAAAAAATTGGGGATATTGACAGATTTCAAGATATGTTGGAATTAATGGCCAGGTTTCTCCTAGCGCCCCTCTGATTTTAGATATAGTCTGTCTTCACCGTGGTTTGTCAGAGGGAAAAATGGCAAGGTTGAGCTTTTAAAAGAAAAGAAATTAATCTGCCTTTAGACTGCTTTTCATTTTCTCAGATCAGAGAGTGACTTGATTTCTCTCTCTTGTAGAAGTGGCCTAGAAGGTGAAATTGGAAAAGATGTCTCCACTTCTTACAGACATTCTTGGTCAGACCACAAGCATCTTGCACAGCCTGACACCGCAGTAATTTCAGTTGTAGGCAGTCGGCACAATCAGGTAAACAAACACTCCCCAAGACGGGGAGTGATATTTTGAGTTGCCATTCCACTGGCATTGGTGAATTTTTATTACAAATCAGTTCAGATAAATTTGTTTGCAAAACTAATAATTCTCAAAGACCTGCCATGTGTTTGGCATTCTGCTGGCATCCACAGGAGACTGTCAGGTGTGAAAGAAAAGTTTCCCCTATAGCAAGAGAATTTTGAACCCTTGGTTAAGTACTTAGCAGTAAATAGTATTTTATATAATCAAATTAGGGTTTTTTGTTTGTTGTTTGTTTTTCAGGAAAATTAGTCAAATGCTACTTAAAGGAAGCACTTTCCAAAATTCTGTTCTCTGTTCCATTGCACATTGACCAACTAGAAAGGACACGTAACCTTCAGATTAGTTTAGGCCACATTTATAAAAATTAAGGAGCCCTTTAACGAAAACCTACATTCCTTCTTTACAATATAGAAATGCACATTGAGAGTATAAATCATTTCCCCTAGCTATAGAAGTAATCTTTCTTCAAAATGTAAATAAACAGTCCATGAGAACTTGCTTTTCTTATACTTCTTTCTCTCTAGAGCCTTGGTTGTTACCCAGTAGAGCTGGAGAGAGGCCCCCGGGGCTTTGGATTCAGCCTCCGAGGGGGGAAGGAGTACAACATGGGGCTGTTCATCCTTCGTCTTGCTGAAGATGGTCCTGCCATCAAAGATGGCAGAATTCATGTGAGTTGGTTTCTGTCTGTAACCTTAGGTTCAGGCTCTAGACTAGAAACTTCAAAAGATATTAATAATTGATTTAAAGGGATGCAGGAACCTCCTACATCTAAAAAGCAGGATTTGTCGTCACTGATACCTCAAAAAGGCAAGTGCTTGTCATTTTGCTTTTCTAATGCCCTGATGATTTCATTTCTTCTCTTCAGTGTGCTAAACTGTATTACAGTTATGCTACTTTGCCTTCTTGACCTTGGTCAATAAGAAAATTCATTTCTTATTCACATAGTCAACATCTGAGGGTAAATGAATTAATAAATACACTTTTCATCTTAATAAGAGTCTTGAGAAAGCAAGGATCAAATAGAATCTTTAACTTCTTCCAGGAAACAATAGGTCCAGGATTTTTACCCCCCTCTTAGCTACCTGGAGAGGTAACTAGAGGCTGAAAAGCGTGGCTCTCAATACTTCTTACTGTTTGAAGGACTAGAATTCACATCAGTAGTATTCCATCACAGATGTTCTCACTCTGAAACACTGTGACTTCATATAGGGCATTGCAGACCAAGTTGTTTCTAGATCTGCATAAGATAGTTTTTCCCTCTTCCCTGGTTGTTAATTAAAGAAGAATCTTATGTAGAAGACATTTGCTGCCAGGCGTGGTGGCTCACGCCTGTAATCCCAGCACGTTGGGAGGCCGAGGTGGGCAAATCACCTGAGGTTGGGAGTTCGAGACCAGCCTGACCAACGTGGAGAAACCCTGTCTCTACTAAAGATACAAAAATTAGCCAGCTGTGATGGCACATGCCTGTAATCCCAGCTACTCGGGAGGCTGAGGCAGGAGAATCGCTTGAACCCAGGAGGCGGAGGTTGCAGTGAGCCAAGATCATGCCATTGCACTCCAGCCTGGGCAGCAAGAGCAAAACTCCATCTTAAAAAAAAAAAAAAAAAAAAAAAGACATTTGCTGTCCTTGATTTAAAAAAAAAAATAGTTAATTCACTGGTATTCAGTTAGGTGATACACTAAAAATTTTTAATTCTAGATACCCTTCCCCCTACTAACTCAAAAAAAGTTTGGATTTCCTTTCTCTGCCACCAGTAAGCATCAGGGAAAAGGAACTTTTTTTTTTTTTAACTTTAAGTAATTCAGTGAGAAAGGCAAATGACCCTGGTAATTATTAGCTGGTATATTCTAGTGATGATTAGAAAAGGTGCTTCTGGGTGATTTTGCAGTTTTGCATTTTTCATTTCACTCCCATTACTCATTTCAGAAACACATACTGAGTGTTTGCATTACCCAAAGCCTTGTGCACGCTACTGAATTAGCTGGGAGAGACAGTGACCCAAAACAAATAAGATACTATCCTCCCTCAGAATGACCAGACACATGCACAAGTTCAAAGGGGTGAATAGAGAAGATTTCACAGAATAGGTGGCATTGACTGACAGGTGCACAGGATTTCAATAGGGAGAAATTGAGGAGAGAAAACATTCCAGGCTGAATAAATGAGCAATGGGGTAAAACTAAGGAAGTATAAGTCATGTACAGGGAACTTCAAATGGTTGAGTTTACTTAGATTTTATTTAGAAAATACGTAGAGGAACAGAGGAGATGAGAATATAAAAGCATATGGGTCACAGGCATAAAAGTCCTAGACAGTGGGAAGCCACGGCAGGCTTTTTAGCCAGGAATTTCCCCTCGGAGCAATCTGCTGATAAAAATCTGTTAGTGGTGTGCAGGATGGATGAAGGAATCCAGGTAGCTGTAATTTATGCATACAGTGGTAGTGGTGGGAGTATAACTTGGTAACGCTTTGGATGGAAGATAAGAGATGCCTATGAGTTCAACTGTCAGTGAAGAAAAGACCAGACTAGATGACCAACAAGATCCTTTAAATGAGGGATGAAGGAAAAGGAAGAGTAAAGGATGACGCAGAAGCCTCGCCCCATCTGTACTACGAAAACCATTAGGGAGGCCAAGGGGAGAAAGGATATGGCAAAGACTGATGGTGTAGTCAGTTTGAGTCATGTTGCGGTGAAGGGAACAGCTAGTAGAGCAGGTGTAAATGTTCAGCAGGCAATTACTACTAGTGGTGGAAGCCCAGATTGTGACATTACTGAGAAGTGATGATGGAAACCTTTGTGGTAGATAAGATCACTAAAGAAGAATATTTAGAGAGTAGTGAGCCAAGGGCAGAGCTCTGAGCAAGGCGTGTAGTTAGATAAGATAAAGGAAATGGGAAGGCAGAGCATGCAGAGCCACAGAGCCAAAGCTGCAGTGTTTATGACAAGGAGGGACTGATGGCCAAATGCTGTTAGTACAGCTTGTCAAGAACTCAAGAACTGGATCTACTTTCTCGTAGAGACAGTTTCATATGGTGACACGAACATGGGTTTGGAAATCAGACAGGACAAGAATCTTCTCCTAACCTGAGTTTCCTCATCTGCAAAATGCAGAACTATATGTAAAATACATGGTCCAAGTAAACTTCTTAAAGTCTTAATAAGAACATCCTGAGACACTGTTTACAGAGCATGGCATATTTATTCCTGGTTTTCTTGGTCCTTTCCCCTCCCCTCCCCTCCTATCTTCTCTCTCTCTCTTTTCTCTCTCTCTCTCACAAACACACAACCTCTTCAGTTACTTTACATCTGTGTTTTTAACACTTCCATTGTATATATTGTCACCAAAATCCTAATTACATGATAAATTAGGATAACATTGTTTTAAATGTTGGTTCCAAATATAACCCTCAGATCCACTAATGTCAGTAAACAAAAGGCAAACAGGCCTTAAAGCAGATAAAGTCTAGTTCTAAACATGTCATTCTTAGCCAAGAGTGGTGGCTAAGAGTGGTAGCTGGGATTACAAGTGGTGCTTGTAATCCCAGCTACTTGGGAGGCTGAGGTGGGAGTGTCACTTGAGCCCAGGAGTTCAATACCAGTCTGGGCAATACAGCAAAACATCCTCAGTTAAAAAATGACAACATGACATGCTTTATGAATGAGCAGAAACTTTAGAATCTAATGATGAAATCAGCTTTTATTTCAAGAATAAACTCTGAAAAACAAACGCAAATAAGCAATTAACTGTTAGACCCTAGTGTGCTCTAACCTGTAAGAAAATGTCAGCTTTTCAGAGAAGTCACTTTTTGGGCTGTTAAGTTATCAAAATCTTGACTTGATAAAGCTCATGAGGGCTTTGCATATAACTAGTGCTCAATAATATGTTATTGATGACAACTTTCTCTGGTGGCCACTGTCCAAATGATAAGAGTTTATCTCCAGCTGACACTCGCACCACGGAGCTACCTGAGTGCCCCCTCTGCCTCCCCCGCTTGCCTCTCCTCTTCTCCCTTTATTAGGGTGACCACTGTGCTTTGTATCCTATACCTCTTACTCTGTATTTCCAGCACCTGATACAGTGCCTTGAATATTCACACCAGATGCTCCATAGGTATTTGTTGAAAGAGTAAAATGGATGGATCATTCTAGATACTGAGAGAATTACTGTGTTTTTTTTGTTTGTTTGTTTGTTTTTTAAGATCAGTTCCCAGCACGTATTACTGGGTGAACAGGAGTGGGGATATATGAAGTAATTAGCAACAATCTTAGTGTCATTAAGAAAACAAGAAAATGTTAACTTGTAACATAGATGGAAGGGTATTGAGAATCGTTGAGAGGTTTTTCCTTTCAGTCTGGTTAAAATTTAGAGAGGAGGGAGAAAAAAGTGTTCTGGGATAAGGAACTGAGAAATAGCTGAATGGAAAAGGTTCATATTAGCAAAGTGTCAAACTTAAATATTTAACATAGAACAGAATCAGATTTAGAAAATATTAAGAGTTTGCTGTCTTTGAGGCAATATGTGTTTTCCTACACGTGTGTTTTTACTTACATTAGTTTTATAGTCTCTCAGAAACTCTGAAATAGGTGACATTATCCCCACTTACAGATTTAAAACTGAGGCTCAAGGAGACCTAGTCACTTGCAGAGATCACTCAGCCTGTGAAGGCCACAGTGTGACCCAGGTGTGATCCTGGTCCGTCATCCTCGAAGCTCAGTCCGTGTCCTTTCTGCTATGTCAGGTCTTGGCTTGTGTCCAGTTTGGATTGGATTTCATTGAGAGGCAGATAGCTTCTTAACAGGTTGTGAGATAATATAAGCCATGTGGTAGAAATATTTTGTCATTTTAATACATTTGTAGTGGATGTTGTTTTTAAAACGACAAGACTGCCTAAAAAGATAGTGATTTGTTTAAAAAAGGGAACATTCTTTTTGTCTATTCTTCCTACTTCTTTTCTTTTGGTTCTATTTTTTTCTCTCTCTTTTCTTTCCTCTCTCTCCTCTGTCCCCATAATTATTTTTCAATAATACAAAACCGAACTTAAATGTTTGTTCTATTTATCAAAAGATGTTTTCTCCAAATTATTTTTTATCACATTTTTAAAGTGACTCAAAATGTTAAAAGGATGTTTACTGGGTGAATTTACTTCTCTGAATTTCCCTCTCAGGAGAGTCTTTTGCATCTGTAGTTTTGTGTATGTAGGTCTCTGCAGAATTTCTCCTGCTCTGAGGGGCCTACCATAAATCTCAAAGCAATGGCTCCCCCTCCTTCCCCTCATTCAGTTTTAAAGTTAAACAGAAATGACACCTGGTGGCAAGTCTGTTCAATTACAAGTTTTGTTTTGTTTTGTTTTTTGTTTTTTTTGCAGTTTATTGCAGTAAAAGAATAAAGAGTGTTACAGGTTTGGAGAGCTTAAGCTAAAGAATGTGACTGAAATAAATTATAACCTCAAACACGTTTTACAAGATATACCCAAAGCAGTGTCCAAATACTATCCACTTTAATTTTCTTTAGTTATCAGCAGGATTATATATCTAGTGCTAATTTATTACCTACATTGCCTCATGAAAGTAATTCTTCTTCCATCACTTATCAAGGGAAATCTAAGTACTGGCTTTTGTTTCACTTATATATTCTGGATAGTAAGGGGTTTCAAATTACTCTCCATCCTATTGTCTTACTTTGGTTTTATTAAGGTGTTTTCATCTTACATATTAAATCCATCAATCTTGTTTCTGATATCCTCCATTTCTTCAAGAGTAAGCCTCCCTTGTTTAAAATAAGTATGCAATAAGACCCTTAGTCTATTTCGTAGTTGACTTGAATTTTTTTTTGCATTGTATAGAATGGAGTACAGTCTACAGTTAAATCTTCATAATGATACACTTGAAAATAGCTTGAAAACTAATATTTGTACTTGGTATATAATCATGTTTTATCTTAAGTCCTCCCAGAAACCCACGAAGTAGGTACTAATATTATCCTCATTTAACAGATGAGGAAAATGAGACCACAACACTAGAAAGAGGTGGAGCACAAGATGGGAACCACGGCCTCCTGACCGCCTGTGCCGTGCTGTGTCTGTAGAAAGCGTTGACCCACTGACCTTTGTTAAATATTGAGTCCTTCTGTTTTGTTACTTCTGGATTGGCTTATTTTTTTTTTTTATTCTTTAGTCACCTTGCAGCTAGCTAGCTTCAACTCAAAGGAACTTCTGGATTGCTTTAGTAAGCTCTTACAAACATTTGAGTATTTGCTTTTAGGAATTTCAGTAATATGCCATTGTTTAATTTTTCTGTTTTGAAGCCAGTATCCTTCATTTACATGTCACCTTGAAATAGTTTTCAACTTTTTAAATAAATTCAGGGGGGTACATGTACAGGTTTTTACACAGGTATATTGCATGATTCTGAGGCTTAGAATATGAATGAGTTCCCATCTCCCAGGTAGTGGGCATAGTACCCAATAGGCAGTTTTTTAGCCCTTGACCCTCTCCTTCCCTCCCCCATCTTGTATTCCCGTGTCTGTTATTCTCATCTTTGTGTCCGTGTGTACTCAGTGTTTAGCTCCCACTTACAAGTGAGAACATGATGTGTTTGGTTTTCTGTTTCTGCATTAGTTTGCTTAGGATAATGGCCTCCAGCTCCATCCTTGTTGCTGCAAGGGGACATGATTTCGCTCTTTTTTTGGCTGCATAGTATTCTATGGTGTATATGTACCACATTTTCTTTATCCAATCTGGCATTCATCAACATGTGTTTGCTTGAAATAGATTTAAAATCAGTACCATCACTATCTTTAATTAGGTCTGTTCCAAAGTTATACTTGACTTTTACATATTTTCCCTTTTTCTTTTAAAGTAACTCAGACATTTCTAGTAAATCACAATGGTACTAAGGTAGATCTTATTCTGATCCCTAGTTTTATGTTTATTTTCCTAAGAAATGATTTTATTTTTTTATTTTTATTTTTTTGAGACAGAGTTTCGCTCATTGCCCAGACTGGAGTGCAATGGCGTGATCTCGGGTCACCACAACCTCCACCTCCCGGGTTCAAGTGATTCTCTTGCCTCAGCCTCCGGAGTAGCTGGGATTACAGGCACGCGCCACCACGCCTGGCCAATTTTGTATTTTTAGTAGAGACAGGGTTTCTCCATGTTGGTGAGGCTGGTCTCAAACTCCCAACCTCAGGTGATCCGCCCGCCTCGGCCTCCCAAAGTGCTGGGATTACAGGTGTGAGCCACTGCCTCTGGCCCTGAGAAATGATTTTACACTAACATCACTAAGTTTAACATCACTGAGTTACTGGTTTTAAATAACTGTTCATATTAATCTATTCTCCAAGCTTAAATTTTTAAGAATTTTAATCTACAAAGATGTCATTTATTCAAATGCCTCATGTATGTACAGGACATAGCAGCAGCTCAAAGGAATGAGCAGTTCTCCCTGGAGGCCAGAAAGGCTTCAAAGATAAGGAGCCCTCCGCCCAGGTTTTAGGAGATACATTTCGGATTCAGCTCAACTTTGAAAGTACCCTTCACATTCCGACATAACTCTGTAGTATCATTTGGATTGTTGTTTTTAAAATGCCTAACGTGTACCTAGTGCTCTCTTGTGTGAGAGTTGATAAGAGGACAGATGGCAGCAACAGGAAGAGACAATGTCCAGGTTTACTTACGTATAAAAACCCTACACAAGAAGTGCTCAGGTTTACTTATGAAAATCCTACACAGGGCCGGGCATGGTGGCTCACGCCTGTAATCCCAGCACTTTGGGAGGCCAAGGCAGGTGGATCACGAGGTCAGGAGGTCGAGACTATCCTGGCTAACACGGTGAAACACCGTCTCTACTAAAAATACAAAAAATTAGCCGGGCGTGGTGGCGGCCGCCTGCATAGTCCCAGCTACTCCTGAGGCTGAGGCAGGAGAATGACGTGAATGCGAGAGGCGGAGCTTGCAGTGAGCCGAGATCGCACCACTGCACTTAAGCCCAGGCCACAGAATGAGACTCCCTCTCAAAAACAACAAAAAGAAAAAAAGAAAACCCTACACAAGAAAGTTTTATATGGCTATTAAAGATCTGGGCATCTTCAAATCAAGAACCAAATTCTAGAATTTAACATTCTAAATTCGATTTTTATAAATTTAGAAAATTCCAAATCTGATTCTAGAATTTGATTCTTGACTTCAACATGTCCAGATCTTAGTTACTAGCCATATAAAACTTTCCTGTGTAGGATTTTTTGTGAGTAAACCTGGACATTGCCGCTTCCTGTTGTTTGTTATCATTGGTCCTCTCATCAACTCTCGCAGGGCAGCACTGGGTACACGTTAGGTATTTTACAGACGAAAGAATCACTTAGCAAGGTTGAATGGCTCAAGAGCTGACAAAAGCAGAATTTACAAAGGATGCATAGTTTCATGTTGTCCCTGTGAATGTTCTCTGTCTAGGTTGGTGACCAGATTGTTGAAATCAATGGGGAACCTACACAAGGAATCACACATACTCGAGCAATTGAGCTCATTCAGGCTGGCGGAAATAAAGTTCTTCTTCTTTTGAGGCCAGGAACTGGCTTGATACCTGACCATGGTAAGTAAAGTAGCCCACTAGTAGCTGAAAAGTTGTATATTATGGAGGGGGGGCAGAAGAAAAATGAATATATATTTGCAGAGGATAGATATTTTACTAGTTAATTCAGAGATGAATGCCGGAACCATGAAAAGCTAGTTACATAGCAGAGTTATCATAAATAGTATTAGAAAACAAGTGACTTAGGCAGGACTTTCGTTGGAATGGAATGTATTTTAAATTTAATCAGAAAAAACATAGTTGTTTTTGTAGAAAAATGTGCCTATAAAAAAAGTGTATTAGAGGCAAACAATTTAAATATCATAAAAAACATTTTAAATCTCTGCAAAATATCCCAGCTTTTCCCCTTACTTAGCTAATTACACATTACCAACCAATATTTTTATTTCTGTAAAGCAAGATAAGTTTATATTATAATGAATATGTAGCATGAAAACTTTAGGCTTTTCTGGTGACTCGGCAAAAACAAGTTGCTATCACCCTACCTGGAGACACGGAGTTGGACCTGAGACCATGTCTGTCTTGTATTAATGTTAAACTTCCTGGGTTTCCATTGCATGTTTTGAAATATCATGGTATTTGAAAGTCACTGTTTTTCGAGTGCACTATTCTAGAAATAAAGGCAGTACGACACCCACACAGTACTTGCCTCATCTAGCTCCCCACTCCCTGCCCTACCCAACCGCACCACTTTTGAGGGATAAGTGTAGACATAACCTCCTACAGTAGCCTTCCAGCTTATGATTCTCTGACTGTATTATCTTCCACCATCTGCTTGTAAATCATACGTTCCCAGTGACATCTTTGCTAACTGCACTGATTTTTTTTTTCACATAGTCCTAGGCTTTTTCTCTTCCCTCTTCAGGTTTGGCTCCTTCCGGTCTGTGCTCCTACGTGAAACCCGAGCAACATTAAGGCTTTCAGGGCTTTTCTTGGTCTTTCCTTAAAAAGACTTGGTAAATTTGCATGTCTTGTAAATCACTTTCTTCTTTTGTTTTCTTTTAAATTAAAAATGATGCTATTAAATACATCTATTTCTATCTTCTGCACTTTTCAGTCTCCTTTTGACATTAAATTTGACAGCTTAATGCAAGAAAATTATTTACAAATGCCCATGAGCCTCATTCTGGTTACCACAGTTTGGTTTCCTTTATTAATTAGCGATTTTGCCATATCCTAAACTATATCAATTCATAATAATTAGTGAGCTTCTTGGGCCAGGTAATTTGGTTCAACTTTATAACTTGTAAGTTCTAATTGGGCTTTACTAATAGAGAATTTACAGAACATATATTATCTCACTAATTATATGTAATTGGAAAAAAATGAATATTATTTTATGTATATAAACAACCTATCCTTTATGTATGAACAGATGTTTATACACATCTGCCTATATTTGTAGAGAGATATGTTGTAAACATACACAAACTGTATAAAATACAGGCTTTTTAAGCAGTTAGTACAATTCAAATGGCTGTCAAAGTTCAAACGTACTGTTCCTATTTGTAATTCTAAAAATAATGTTCCATTCAAATCACTTTTTTAGGTGATTGGGATATTAATAATCCTTCATCGTCAAATGTGATTTATGATGAACAGTCACCATTACCCCCATCTTCACATTCTGCTTCCATATTTGAAGAGTCTCACATGCCAGTAATTGAAGAATCTTTAATGAGAGTTCAGATATGTGAAAAGGCAGAAGAATTAAAGGACATTGTGCCTGAAAAGAAAAGCACTTTCAATGAAAATCAACCTGAGATAAAGCACCAGTCTCTTCTCCAGAAAAATGTGAGTAAGAGGGATCCACCCAGCAGTCATGGGCACAGTAACAAGAAAAATCTATTAAAAGTAGAAAATGGTGTTACACGAAGAGGTAGATCGGTTAGTCCCAAAAAGCCAGCCAGTCAACATTCAGAGGAACATTTGGATAAGATTTCTAGTCCTCTAAAAAATGACCCCAAAAGAAGACCCAGAGATCGATCCCTCAGCCCCAGCAAAGGGGAAAATAAAAGTTGCCAGGTCAGCACCAAGGCAGGTTCTGGACAAGATCAGTGCAGAAAAAGCAGAGGTCGGTCTGCCAGTCCAAAAAAGCAGCAAAAAATTGAAGGAAGCAAAGCTCCATCAAATGCTGAGGCCAACTTGTTAGAGGGTAAGGGTCGAAGAATAGCAGGCCATACAGGCAGTAATGCTGAGCAGATCCCAGATGGGAAGGAAAAATCAGACGCCATCAGGAAAGATGCAAAGCAGAATCAGGTGGAAAAAAGCAGAACAAGGTCTCCAGAGAAAAAAAGCAAAAGAATGGTTGAGAAATCTCTTCCATCCAAAAAGACTAATAAGACTACAAGTAAAGAAGTATCTGAAAATGAAAAAGGAAAGAAAGTAACCACAGGAGAAACAAGTTCTAGTAATGATAAAATAGCAGAAAATATCCAGCTATCAGAAAAGAGGCTGAAGCAAGAACCTGAAGAGAAGGTAGTTTCAAACAAAACAGAAGATCACAAAGGGAAAGAACTAGAGGCAGCTGACAAAAACAGAGAGACTGGAAGGTTCAAACCTGAAAGTAGTTCTCCAGTTAAGAAAACACCGATAACTCCAGGGCCCTGGAAGGTGCCAAGTGGAAATAAAGTCACAGGCACTATTGGTATGGCTGAGAAACGGCAGTAACCTTTAGTATAAAACAAAAACAAGTTGTAATCTTTTCTTACAGCAGCATTTTTCCAGAAAAAGCCTTTTTTTCCCCCAGATATTCTGAAACAGGTAAGTACATGTTAATGTGAGCATCAAGTTACCTAGGCTGCATGAAGGGCCTTTAGGATTGCTAAGAACCAACTGTCCCCCTGGCCGGCTGCCCTCCCTCACACTCAGGAAGGAGCTGCATCCACATGCTCATCTGACCCGCCCTGCTCAGGCTGCCCAGCTCATCTTCACGAGTGTCTGAACAAATGACATATGTTGATATTAACAGTGTGGTCACAACTCACTTTGTATTTGTGCCAAGTTATCTACTGTATCATGTCTGTTTTTATCCTTCTTGTTCAGCTATTTCCACAGTAATGAAAAAGTTAGGTTTGGCTTGGAAGTTGATGTTCTCAATAGCATGTTGCATGTTTACAGAGAGAAATATGTGAGTCCTTGCAGAAGACGAGACTGTTAACTCATCGTTAAAGATGGCAGTTGTCGTCTAACAGCTACTGATGATGTCCCACTTTAAAAATAAAACCCCCAAACATCACTACTTTAAGGAAAAAAATGTAGTCCAATACTGATGCTTTCTTACAGCTTTTTATTTTAATTTGGCTGGATAAGTTGTTTCAAATAACTGTTAAAAGATATTACTTACAATTGAATGTTCAAAATGAGAAAGTACTTTAAGCAATAGAGTTCATCTCTTGCTGTGTTATCCAACCTCGATGTATACTTACAGCATCTCAGGTCACGCTTTTTATTTCACTTATTTAATTATGAAACCATAAAGAAGCATGTGGAAATAGTGTTTATTGCTCTTTGAAGAAAAAACGCCAACTATTTCTGGATATTTTGGCTGTACCTACTACTAAAGTCATTAGTCTTTAATACATAATACATATTTGAAAAGTAAAATTATTATATAGATTATGTGAGGGACTTAATCATGAAACCAGTTTCACAGTCCAGGTACCAACTCTTCTGGTAGCAGGTGCACAAGCTTGGGTGTTTAGAAACAACCTGTGTAGGGTATGCTGCCCAGCAAGTGAGGACAAATGTGTAGACAGTACTTACTGGATCTTATTTAACTTTTAGCTACATTAACTTTCTTATTTAAAAACAAGAAAGGGAGACTAAACATCTGCTTAACTTGTACACATTTTCAGAATTCTTTTTAAAAGTCTAGTTAAAGATGTTTCTTAGAAGTTGGAGACTGTTAACTTCCATAAAATAGATCCAGGTTTTTCAGTTCCCTGAAGCAGCATTCGGTAGCATCTATATAAATAAAGGCACCTTCGGAGAATAGACTATTCCATGGAGTGTGTGAACACACTTGCTATGTCACCTGGGTTCATCCTGTTGTGAAGCACATTACGTCCAGGTCCTTCCCTCTGGGAGTCTGACTGTGAAACTCTTTAACCCAACAACTGTATTAGCCCCTGTAGATAAGACATGCTTCCCAGAGTGAGATTTTTGAAATCCCCTTTTCATCCAGAACTATATTTACCCACCTATTGTAACTATTCAAATAGAGCAAAATTAGGAGGCTTGATAAATGCTAAGAATTTAGTACCACAGAAATTATTTATTTCCCTGTAGTCCACAATTAGTGATAACAAATCCTATTTTTGTTAACTGTGACATAACTTTGATGTCATATGTTGTCCTATGTGGTTCTTCCTTTCTAAGTAACCTCTGTCCTGATTATATACTGACTTAGCAATGTGGCCTTGGAATGCTGAGCAAAATGTGGATGTACTGGTTGTAAATGTTTATATATTGTACAGTACCTTTATATATACACTTGAGGTTCTGATTAGAGAAAGATCTGTAAATTGCTCGTTATTTTTTATATAGATATTAAAAAAAAAAAAAACAAAGAGTTCCTGGCCTGCATTTCTGTGACTGTCACATTGGTTCAATGTTGCTTTCTACTGGTGGAGCAAGGTTCCATCATAGTCTGAGTCCGCAGACAGATTTTGTCCCTCCAAGTAACAAACAAACATTCAAAGTCCTAAAATCAGGAAGATTCTTATAATAATGATTTTACCTGTATAGCTACACTTCTTTTATTTACACATAGAGTTTGAAATTGTTTAGAGTTGAATATCATTATACCCATTTTTCATCTTTCATTGTAAAGAAAATAGCTTTGGATAAATAATTTGCTACTAAAAATCCTTTCTTACACTGTTGGGGAGAGAAGAAAATTTCTTACTGGAAATTCAGCTACTAGACATTTATAATGGCTATAGTAACATAAGTCCAGTTACCACAAGGTCACAAAATTCCATTTCAGCAGACTAACGATCCACATTATCTTTAAAGGTCATTTATTTAGTTTTATACTTACTTTTAGAATAAAGCGTTTTGATTTAACTCGGTATGAAAAGTGCCTAAAACCTACTTCAAAACCATGGTAAATTTTATACTCTTAAGGTGAAATATAAATTCCCACCTACCATTGCAAGAACTCATACTAAAAGTAAACCCACGGCCGGGCACAGTGGCTCATGCCTGTAATCCCAACACTTTGGGAGGCCAATGCAGGCGGATCATTTGAGGTCAGGAGTTCGAGAGCAGCCTGGCCAACATGGCAAAACCCTGTCTCTACTAAAAATACAAAAATTAGCCGGGTGTGGTGGCGGGTGCCTGTAATCCCAGCTACTCAGGAGGCTGAGGCAGGAGAATTGTTTGAACCCAGGAGGCAGAGGTTGCAGTGAGGCAAGATCACACCACTGCACTCCAGCCTGGCTGACAGACGAGACTCCATCTCAAAAAACAACAACAACAACAAAAGTAAACCCAAACTTCTAGTTCCCAGACACCACAGTGAAGATGTGCCATAGCAGAGGCTGCGGAAACTGGCAGTAAAATCGTTTTGTTGTTTTAGTGAACATATTTCCTTAGTGGTCACAACAGGGAGAAAAGCTTTGAGATACTATTACATTGTCTCACTAGTGAGATGAGAAGGCTAAGATCCTACGATACTGTCTTCTAGTTACATCAGTCTTGGACCAGGTAGCTTTTGAACAGGGTCAGCTGTTATTTCAGAAGTCTTGGACCCAGAAAGGCACTTGGCTTTTTACTCAACATAAGAATACCTTGTTATTTCCCTTTTTAATAGCAAGATTTAAAAGAGAAGCAAATGTAATCATGTAGAAGCCAAATGCTTTTAAACATGTAGACAAAGAATTTTATGTTTAATATGTCCACTATTCAAAGAGTAAGGATTTAATAAGGCAAGGAGTATTCAGATTAAACTGTATAACAGTCTTACTAATGACTTCCAGGAAGCTGTATTTGACACTTAGTCCACAGTGGAGCTAAGGAACATTGATATAAATAAACTTGTTACAAAATGTGACATTTCAGTCTGGTAAGAGAAATACATCAGAGCAACTTATTACATCATCATGGCATGCTCCAAGGCCTAAAAACTATTTGTGCTTTTGAAACAACAATGTTTATTTATTCAGGTGGCTCTTTTCTGGTTCTATTAGAGTTTATCGGGAATATGATGACTTGTTTAAAGCATGTCATTATTACATGGAATCTATAATTTTTGCTTTTAGTTAGCTGAATTACAACATTGATAGGCAAGTAGCCTTAAGAATTATAAAGCCAGACATGGTAGTATACACCTGTAGTCCAAACTACTCAGGAGGCTGAGCTGGGAGGATCACTTGAGCCCAGGAGTTTGAGTCCAGGCTGGATGACACAGTGAGACCCCATCTCAAAAATTTTTTTTTTCCCTTGAGATGGGGTCTCACTCTGCCACCCAGGCTGGAGTGCAGTGGTGCGATCTTGGCTCACTGCAACCTCTGCCTTCTGGGTTCAAGCAATTCTCCCACCTCAGCCTCCCCAGTAGCTAGGACTACAGGTGCGCACTACCACACCTGGCTAATTTTTGTACTTCTTGGTAGAGATGGGTTTTCACCATGTTGGCCAGGCTGGTCTCAAGCCCCTGACCTCATGTGATCCGCCCACCTCAGCTTACCAAAGTGCAGGGATTACAGGTGTGAGCCACTGCGCCCAGCCAAAAAAGAACTTTTTTTTTTTTTTTTTAGTAGTATAAGAAGGGAGTATGAAGGCTTATAAAGAGAATTCTGGACAGGTGCGGCGACTCACACCTGTAATTCCAGCACTTTGGGAGGCTGAGGTGGGTGGATCAGGAGATCAAGAGATCAAGACCATCTTGGTCAACATGGTGAAACCCCGTTTCTACTAAAATACAAAAAATTATCCAGGTGTGGTGGTGCATGCCTGTAATCCCAGCTACTTGGGAGGCTGAGGCAGGGGAATCGCTTAAACCCAGGAGGCAGAGGTTGCAGTGAGCTGAGATTGTGGCGCTGCACTCCAGCCTGGTGACAGAGCAAGACTCTGTCTAAAAAAAAAAAAAAAAAAAAAAGAGAGAGAATTCTATTTAATAGAAAACCCTGAATCTTTCTCATTTATACATTAAAATAGGAAAACATAGCCAAGAGCTTTAATTTAGCCTAAACCTATATTTTGACAAATAATCCTGTGGGTATTTTGCAATATTGCATTCAAGTAAAGCTTAACTATTAGCAAATACACAAATCAAGAGACATATTTTGCCATTAATAAAAGATAACTGGCTGGGCATGGTGGCTCACGCCTGTAATCCCAACACTTTGGGAGTCCAAGGCAGGTGGATCATGAGGTCAGGAGATCGAGACCATCCTGGCTAACACAGTGAAACCCCGTCTCTACTAAAAATACAAAAAATTAGCCAAGCGTGGTTGTACACACCTGTAGTCACAGTTACTCAGGAGGCTGAGGCAGGAGAATTGCTTGAACCTGGGAGGTGGAGGTTGCAGTGAGCCAAGATTGTGCCACTGCACTCCAGCCTGGGTGACAGAGTGAGACTCCGTCTCAAAAAAATTAAAAAAAAAAAAATAGAAAAATAAAAGACAACCATTTATTAACTAGAGTAATACCCTATTATACCTTATAGGCTCAGGATATGCTGCAGGAAAGGTACAGAATTACTGCACATTTGTGAAACTCACACTTCACTATTCAACATGGGTCCCCATAACTGCAGGGAGTAACAGATTACTAAACTAGCCAGTACATGAATAGATTAGGTTTAATGAATTAACTTGATATTCCCAAGTGACACACTGTATTTGGGAGAGAAGCTCATCTAGCCTATTATAAGTGTGTAGATCTAAAAGTTTTCAAACAAATTTCATTAATTTGAAAGGTTATTTTTATATTGCATAGGTCCACTTGCCTCTAAATAAAATGAACCTAAAATAAAAACAAACTCATACTTTGTGAGACATCCTGGTATTTAGAATTTTTCTACCTGTCTCTGAAAGTCAGAACCATACTCCAGTGAGGCAATTATTTGGTTATTTAACTTCTCAAAGTGTTTATATTATACACAGGTCATATTGTACATATTTAGAAAGTCTGTAGATCAGCGGTCCCCAACCTTTTTGGCACCAAAGAGTGATTTCATGGGAAGCAATTTTTCCACGGACCTGGGGGCAGGGGGAGGGGGTGCAGGGAGGGGATGGTTTCAGGATGATTCAAGTGCATTACATTTACTGTGCACTTTATTTCTATTATCATTTCATTGTAATATATAATGAAATAATTATACAACTCACCATAATGTAGAATCAGTGGTAGCCCCGAGCTTGTTTTCTTGCAACTAGACGTCCCATCTGGAAGTGACGGGAGACAGTGACAGATCATCAGGCATTAGATTCTCATAAGGAACACGCAGCCTAGATCCTCACATGCACAGTCCACAATAGGGTTTGCGCTCCTCTAAGAATCCAATGCTGCTGCTGATCTGACAGAGATGGAGCTCAGGTAGTAATGCAAGCAGTGTGAGCAGCTGTAAATACAGATGAAGCTTCACTCTCCCCTGCAGCTTACCTCCTGCTGTTTGGCCAGTGGGGGGTGTGGGTGGCTGGGGACCCCTGCTGCATATTATACACCCAGCTTTCAGAGAGAGAATTTTTCCCAACTGCAGATTATAAAATTAAGTCAACAGGTATTTTTCTTACCCTTCTATGGTTATTACTATTCCAACTAAATGTGTGAATGGCCTAATCTAATTGTTTTTACATCTTGGTTTAATTTCTCAGTAACAAGTAATTAACACCAAAATCTCATTTCTTTTTTGAAATCAAAACAAAAGCCCAAGTTCCTAGAAATTACTATACAGGGATAAATGAAGCACTGAAGGTGGGAGAACCATGAAATTACAGTCAATTCTTGGACAACACGGGTTTGAACAGTGTGGGTCCACTTATATACAGGTTTTTTTTCTGTAAGTATATTGGAAAATTTTTTTGAGATTTATGACAATTTGAAAAAAGAAACCATGTAGCCTAGAAATACAGAAAAATTAAAATGGTATGTAGATACTAGCCTATTTTATCATTTACTATAAAATACACACAAATCTATTATAAGAAGTTAAAATTTATAAAAACATACAAACACAAACTGTACATGGCACCATTCACAGTTGAGAGAAATGTAAACAAAGATACAGTATTAAATCATAACTGCATAAAATTAACTGTAGTACATGCTGAGCTACTATAATTATTTTGTAGTTACCTCCTGTTGCTATTGTGGTGAACTCAAGTGTCGAAAGGTCTGTTTAAAACACCATGTGATGCTACCCATCTCTGTGTGGGCAGTTCATCTCTTCATAAACTGTGGATCACAGTAAAAAGTGATCCCTTGCGGTTCCTGCATATTTTTCGTGATTAGTGCAATACTGTAAACCTTGAGGACATAAAAACTGCAAGACCCATATGAAGTACCACCAGTGATAGAAGTGCTCCCAAGAAGCACAGAGGAGTCACGACATTAGAAGGAAAAGTTGAATTGCTTACATACCATAGATTGGGGTCTGTGGTTGCCCACCATTTCAAGATAAATGAGTCCAGCATAAGGACCATTGTAAAAAAAAGAAAAAAAGAAAGAAGGAAAGAGAAAGGAAAGCAAAAAGAAAAGAAAACTCATGAAGCTTTTGCTGCAGTTATGCCACCAGGCATGAAAACCTTACACTTTTTGTGAAATAGCTTTTTAACTTGCACTTAAAATGCAGCTTCATGTGAGTACAGGAGTGCTCTAAGGCAGATCTATAGATTCCAATGTGATTCAAGAAAAAGCAAAGTCATATGAAAATTTAAAGCAAAAGGAAAGTAGCTTTGCTAAGAAGCAGCAGACAAGTTCATAGATGCCATTCAGAAGATAAATGAGAAGAAAAGAAATCTGCCTTAACAGGTTTTTAATGCAGTAGAAAGTGCCTATTCTGGGAAACAATGCCACAAAGGAAATTTATTAGAAAGAGAAGCAAGCACCATGATTTAGGCAGGAAAGGGTAAGCTAACACTGTGCAAATGCTGTTGTGTTTGCAATCAGGACTACACATATCTGTAAAGCTGCTAACCCCCGAGCCTTGAAGAAAAAATAAAAATAAAAATAAAAAACACCAGCTGCCAGTCTTTTGGTTGTATACCAAGAAGTCCTAGACAGTAAGAACCCTTTTTCTGGATTGGTTCTGTCAATGCTTTGTCCCTAAAGTCAGGAAGTACCTTGCTAGTAAGACACTACCTTTTAAAGTTCTTTTGATACTGGAGAATGCCCCTGACCACCTAAAACCCCATAAATTCAACACCAAGGCAATGAAATGGTCTCTGTGCTCCCAAACACAACATCTTTAATTCAGGAATAAGGGGGTCATAAGGACTTTTTAGATCTATTACACACAGTACTCTGGAAAGGACTGTCAATGCTGTGAAAGAAAAGCCCAAGAGAGAACATTATGCAAGTCTGGAAGGAATGATTATGCCATGTCACTGAAGATGCCATCATCAAGCCCAAACACTAAATTCTGGCTGGAGAAAACTATGCAGATATTGTCATAACTTCATAAGATGTACAAAAGAGTCAGTCAAGGAAGTCATGAAAGAGATTGTGGATGTGGCAAAAAGGTGGGGTGTGAAGGGTTTCAAGAGAAATTCAAGAGCTAATAAACACCACACCACAGGAATTAACAGATGACTTGTTGATGGAGATGAGTGATTCCAAAGCAGTGCAAGATGATAAGGAAGAAAACTTAGAAGCAATGCCAAAGAACAAGCTGATGTAAGACAATCTGGCAGAAGGGTTCCAATTATTCAAGGCTGCTTTTGACTTCTTTTACAACATGGACTCTTCTATGATATGGACACTGAAACTAAAGCAAACAGTAGAAGGATTGGTACCATATAGAAACATTTTTAGAGAAATGAAAAAAGCAAAAAGTCAGGCAGATTAAAATGTATTTCTGTGGATTTAGACCAAGTGTGACTGCCTCTTGTGCATCCCCTTCCACCTCTGCCACCCCGAGTCAGCAAGACCAACCCCTCCACCTCCTCCTCAGTCTACTCAATGTGAAGATGACAAAGAGGAAGACTTTCATGATGATCCACTTCTACTTAGTGAAGAGGAAATACGTTTTCTCTTTCTTAGGATTTTCTTTATAACATTTACCTTTTTTCTAGCTCACTTTAAGAATACAGTATATAATACAAATAACATACAAAATGTGTTGATTGTTTGTGTTACTGGCAAGACTCCCAGTCAACTGTAGGCTATTAAGTTTTGGGGGCATCAAAGTTATACATGAATTTTCGACAGGACAGGAGGATGATGCCCCTAACCCCTGCATTGTTCAAGAATCAAATGTACAACCCTCTATCCTAACAGAAAAAAAACTACATGAATGGTAAATTACTTGAGGTCTATTCTTCATTCAACACATTTTTATGGAACACCTATTATATGTTCTGGGGACAAGAAAAAGTCTCTGCCTTCAAGGGACTTACACTCTAGTGGGAAAGGAGACAGACAGTCAAAAAATAAACACGATAAAATTGTGGTAAGTGCCATGAAGGAAATTAACAAGGCGGTATAACTGATAATGGATAAAATGGGTAACTACTTTAATTAGGGTCATGAGAGAAGGCCCTCTAAGGAACTGACAGCTGACAGCTGAGAGATAAGCAGCAGCCAGCCAGAGATGAACCTAAGAAAATACATTCCAGGCAGATGAAACAAAGCTTGCACAAGCCTGATATGAGAAAGAATAATAGAAGAGCAGAATAATAGAATAATTGGACTAATAGAAGAGCAGAGGGAGGTCAGTGTGGTGGTGAGGTAAAGGAGTGAGGCTGTAAAGGAGGTAAAGCTGGAAAGCAAGGCAAGCATGGTAATGAAGGGCCTTGGAGGCCACCAAAGAGAAAGCCAGGAAAGGTTTAAGTAGGAACAATGTTAGTTTCCAAATTTTGAAGCTCATTCATGTGGCTATGAAAAACCAACTGTAGGAGACAAGAATGGAAACAGACCAGTGGGTCACACAGTAGTCCAGGTGAGAGTGAAGGAGGCTTAACCTAGTAGCTGTGGAAATGCAGAACTGGCATGACATAGTAGTAGATTAGATATGGAGCTTTCGGCCTGAGCAACTGGAGAAACTCACTTACTAAGGTAATGAAGAGTTGTTTTACTCTTCAAATTTCAAACAACTGAAAAACAATTTTAAAAATACGAAAAAATGGATTTTAGATATTAGACACCAGGCAGCACAGGATAGTAGAATTAAACAAGGTGAGTCCCATAACTGCTCCAAGATTATTTCATTCAAGCAGTTTTACAAGGAGGCAGTTTCTAGGCTGTGGTGCAAAAAGGGAGAACCCAAAAAGAACCAAGTAGTCTTGCTGAGTTGAGGAGACAGAATTGAGAATTTGGAGAAGGCCTGGGGTCTAGAATTTATAAGTAGGAGTACCAGAGAGAATGCAGCTGCACAGAGAAGGGAGGGTTCCAGAGACATGCAGAGGGCTCCTTTCAAGTCTTTAGCTGAATATTGATCAGCACAAGCATATGAGGGAATACCCAAGAACAGGTTAAGAACCTCCAAGAAGCAGGCAGAAAAATTCCAGAAGTTCACACAAGTCTGGGAATAGTTCACGCTACTACAGCCAAAGAAAAAACCTCATAATGAACAGAGCATCAGGTAGAGTACTCAGAAGGATATTGCTTCAGTGAACGGAGAAAAACTAAAGGCTGCTCTTGCCCACCTAACAAAGCTTAAAAGCAAGCCTTGAAATAATCAGACTATTTCCAATAACTTTACAGTGTTCCAAAACAAAGTCTCAAGAATATTTAAAAGACTACCAAGAAGAATACATACATACACACAAACACCAACAGTATAAAATTCATAGCCAATAAAAAATTACCAGGCATGCAAAACAGCAGGAAAATGACCCAAAATGGGGGGGGGGGGGGAAGTGACACAATAACTGTTTTAATATCCTTATATACTATTCCTATTATAAATGTATTATGTTACATGAGGTAGAGAAAAGAATACTCATGTTAAAGAGAGACATGGAAGATATAAAAAAGACCAAAATCAAACTTCTAGAGATGAAAAATGCATAGGATGGGATTAATAGCAAATCAGTGCAAAAAAGCAAACTTGAAGGCACAGCAAACGAAATCATCCAAAATTAAAACAAACATAAGGCTGGACAAACATATAAAGCATCAGTGAGTTGAGGAACAACTTCAAGCAGTCTAATATACATGTAAATTTGAGTCCCAGAAGGAAGTAGGTAAGAGTAGACTATAGAAAATTTATTTTAAGGAATAGCAAAAATGTTTCCAAATTTTATATGAAAATAGAAAACTCTATATAAAATATGAAAATTACAAAACCAAAGATCCAATAAGTTCAACAAACCCCAAGCACAGAACACATGAAGAAAACTAAACCAATGTACACTATAATTGAATTGCACAAATTCAATGGTAAAGATAAAAATCTTAAAAGTAGCCAGAGTTAAAAAAAAAAAAAAAAAAAAGACACTTACAGAGGAGCAAAGATTAGAGTGACTGTAGACTTCTTGTCAGAAACAATGCAACCCAGGAGGTAACAGCACAACCACATCTTTAAACCTAGAATTTTATACCCAGCAAAAGTATCTTTCAAATATGAAGATTCAAAATCTTTCTCAATAGGGTAGGCCTATACACCTTGCTAAAAGAATTTTGGATTTTCATCTTCATAGTGCTAGTAAGCTACTAATGGATTCTAAATGACGAAACTTACATTTCAGGAAAGACATATTACACTTCTGAGATGAGTAGGTTAGGCATGGGGGAAAGAGGAGTCAAGCATACATAAGAGCAGAGATAGCAGAAACTTGTTCAAAAAACCAAGGATGCTGACTTAAGAGCAATGGCAGTGGGGAGGAAGAAAAAGTGGACTGATCAGAAAGATACCTAGAAGATAATTATTCAAAGACTTGGTGATTGATTGGATGTGAGGTATGAGGAAGAAAAATGAGTCAAGAATCATTCCTAAGTTACTGATATGATTAACTATACTTACATATAATTTTACCCATCTGAAAAATAATTTAAACCAATATACACCATCAAAACCACAACTGAAGCAATCCACACAAGTGAATTAATATACTCTAAACACTGCTTTTAAACTAAGAATTCACTGTGTAAAAGTTGTACATAAAAATAGAACAGCATTTTTGTAGAAGAAAAAGATGAAGGCATCAGTTTTCATTTGAAATCTGCAGTGAGCTCAATTTTGGATTTGAGATTACTGCTACTGTTCCCTATGGAAATAGTAAAAGCATGGTTTCTATGAGCCATCTGTTGAGATGCTGAAGTGCTTCTACAGAACACTTCCTTCTAAAGGTAGATCACTATAATGGAGTTTTACCATTTAAAAAATTGTAACTCATGTATAAAAGGTTGCATATTTTTGGTAATCAACTTCTAGTTCGGCAACCTTGCTTTCTATGTTTCTATCTTCACAGGAATTATCAGTGAGATTTTTTTTAAAGGACTTTAAATAGTAACATATTTATTGTAGATTTGCTAAGTATTAAATACTTTACACTGTGCAAGTACCTTGCATGATAACCTCATTTAATCTTAACAACCCTATTATGTAGTTATTATCCCCACTTGTAGTTACTATTCCCATAAATGGGTTAAGAAGTGAGGAAATTAATATACAAAGAGCTAATAAGTGGCAAGGCCAAAGATTTGAACTCAGAAAAGTCTGACCTCAATCCCTGGACTCTTCAGAAATCCACCTCTAAAACTCACAAATCTTCCTGCTTATTAGAAAATATGCAACTGATACTCTGATTTTGAATGAATACATGCTTTACATGTAATAACCAAGTTTCTAAATTATGTTTATTTAAAAGTTCACAAAACCTTATCATTAAAATGTTCAAGCTTTCAATTTGCCTCAAGAGATTCTTCAAAATTAGCCAGGTGTGGTGGTGGGCACCTGTAATCCCAGCTACTCAGGAGGCTAAGGCAGGAGAATCACTTGAACCCAGGAGGTGGAAGTTGCAGTGAGCCAAAATGGTGGCACTGCACTCCAGCCTGGGCAACACAGCAAAATTCTGTCTCAAAAAAAGGAAAAAAAAAAGAGATTCTTCAAAGCAGGTAACTTAATGAGCAAGAATTATAAGTAGACTATTAGAGTTTCATTAACATATGTATATGCATGTGTATAAGAGGATGCTGCATTACAGAATCTATATCATCAGAGGCATGGCATGGTCGACTATAGACACTGAGGACCTGAAAATGTACTGAGGGTTTAATACATTAAGTTGCACAACAGATAAACTATCAATGATGCTTGTGATAGGACACATAACACTGTGTTAGGAACCACAACTCAGATGACCTATATGGAAACCATGCTTCCATGACTTCCACATAGAACATGGAAACCATGTTGTATGATGGAAATGGATGAGTAGGCATATACTTAAATTTTTCATGCTGAATTACATGGCATATTGTGTGCATGCATCGTTCACCAACAACTATACAGTTATTAGGATTAACTCAACATTGTAAACTAACAAAACATTTATCCACAGTTCAACAGAAACTCAGAGTTTAAAAGTTATTTTTCTTCCTTCAACAACAAAGAAAACCTAGAAACTGAAAGTCTCCAGTAAAGTTCTTTTATTTGGATTTAACCTAAAATAGTTTGATCTCTCTTTGATAGAGAAATGAAATCTCCAATTCTATAGACTATAATGTAAAAATATTGAATTTGCATATTTCCAATAAAAGACATTTGCTTCATGCTTTGGGCATCTACCATAGTTGCCCAAAAGACTATGGCCAGTAAACGTAACTGTCACAGTACAGAAGTGCACATAATAAATTTACTAACTTACAAAATTGTCCTTGTGTTACCAAAACACACAGTGTCTTTAGTCGGCTGACTATTCGTGTTGTTTGAAAAGCATGAAGATACAGGTTTTTAGCATGCACGCCCAGTTGGAAAAGGACTTGTTCCTCTGGAAACACCATTCATTCACTTTGGCAGAGCTGAGAGCACCTGTGCATGTGAACAAGCAGGTGGGTATCTCACTGGTTTCTGCAGTCATCTCTTTCCTTGATAGGTAAGTTTTGATACCAGTCAGGGGAGAGTCCAGGCATTTAACTCAGCTTATGATTTAATTTTCCACAACTAAGAAAACAAAATCACCAAAATAAGTTAGTTCTAGGAAAACCAGGTGGGATTTATAGGTACACTTACATGACTATAAACAAAGAATCCTTTATAAAAGAAGAAAAGGTATCAAGTCTGGCAATAGCAACCATAGAACATCATAGAGAAAAAACATTTAAAACTTCCAGGATCAAAAATAATACAATGCAGTTCATGAACTGGTTTTCATTCATTCTACCTCTGTACATTTCCCAGGATAAGAGTAAGACCGTTACCCAGCTCAGGCTATTAAACTGATGTGAAATTCAAACTTGATTTTTTTGTTCCATTCAAGAGCACTGTCTGTTATACTTGTGTAAAATGAGAACACCAAAGCTCTGAAAGAAAAGCCTGTGGAGCACCAATCAAAATGCCTATTTCTTTACCTCAAGAGTTATTTCCATGCTAGAAACACTCACACACACACACACACACACGTGTGAAGAACACAGATTTCTGTACATAGTAATTTTTAAGACTAAGATGCTACAGAGTGGTGGGGATACTTACTCTTATATTAAATCCTAGAAGATCACTTATAACACCTGAGACAGCAGAAAGGATAACTACTCTTGTGATATTGTAGATTAAGGGATTCATTGTCAGTCCATAGAGTCTAAACGGTGTGTCCAGCTCCTACAAAAAACATCAAAGAATTGAAATGAGACACATGTTTTCTCATAGCTACTCAGTGACTTCTTGCTGTGTTTTGTCTTGGGTATAGATGAATGCTTAAGGCTGCCTTTCCTTAATATTCAAAGAGCTACCTTCAAAACATCCATAACGCGTTCTCACCTACTTTTCTACTAACTAAGATTTTTTTAGGTGGATTTGAGCAATATGTCATTTGTGGTTTAAAATATATAAAATATGACAGACATCAGCAATCATCAGAACCTGGGTAACAAAATTGGAAACTTTTTCATAGTAGTTATTAACCCAAAATCATCAGGTCAGCATTTTGAATCTACACAGCCTAGCATCTATCTCTTACTGGGTTCTGAGAAGTAAAACATTAATTAATTTATTTAAAACAGGCTAACTCACTTTATTTTTCTGGTATAAAACCACCATGTGGTGGCCACAGCTAGAGCCTGGGTCCTCTACATGGAGACTCTGGTATGGGTCTCTAGGCCATAGTCAGTGAATTCCAGATAGGGAGATTTGGTGAACATGTCTCTTTCCAGAGGTTGGGGCTGAAATAGCTGTAGGTATTGGAGATGGCATCAAAGGTGCCCTTGGCAAAATTGGTCAGGGTAGCAGCGCAGTCCCCAAAGTGCAGCAATGGTGGGTATCCACCATCAGCAGCAGGTTCTTGGGCACAGGGGCTAAGACGCTACCAATGCCTCTGGAGGCAGGGATGAGGCCACCAGGACAGAGATGCAGGCTGCCAGTCACCTTGCAAGGGCAGTGTGAGTATGGGGCTTGCTAATCTTGTTTCCCCAGTAGCCTCCTCACACAGGGAGGATAAAGAGCTTGACCATGATTATAGCCCCATGGAGGGTGCTGGCTACCTACGTGGAGCACTAACACCCAGAACAACATAGCCACTGTAGTCCTCGATGGTGACAAATGCCTTGAACCTGGTCCTTGATGCACAGGGAGAAGAGGCGTATCTCCTCCAGGGGCTTGATCTTCATGTCCTTGACCAGATGGCCCAACTTGGTGATGGGAAGCCACTCTTTGTCCTTAACCTTGCCTCCAGGAGCTCTGTGACCTCAGCTCTGGTCCTAACCACCACTGTGACCCCTACCCCTGATGCCACTGTGGAAGAGTCCACTTCCAGGACTCCTCCCAACCCAAGGTATCATCTGCCATTTAATGTTTTCTCAGAGAAGAGACTGATTTAACTTAAATGATAGTAAAAGTGTATCACAACCTATGACTTACTTTCAACAACTTGGTGGACAGCTTTAATACATTGTTTACTAGAGTAAGCTGTTCTTTCTTATTTGGCTTTTTTTCCATCTTAAGATATAAATTAATCTAAGGGAAGGAATAGAAATTAAGGTAAATTTCTTAGGAAAAAAATATGTATACTGCATAAAATCTGGCATATTTCAAAGGTCATGTTTTCAAGTAAAATAAATTTTGAAATTCCAATAACTATTGATACAGAGAACATATGTCACATACTCTAGCCCCCAGCCCTGATCAGTCTCACTCTGGCAAAGAAAAAATACTTAGTGATGAAAAAATTATTAATGATGAAGCAATTTAAATATCAAAACAATGAAAAATTTTAATATTACTTGCAATATAACATAATTAGCACATAAGCACCTTGAGTTCAAAACCTATATCTTATTCATCTCACTATCCCCCTAGATAATCTAACATCCTCATTAAACATGGAAGAAGATAGCTCCTGTTACTTTACTAATTCCTTATATTTTGCCTTGTATGAAGAATTCTCCAGTATGATTCTAAGACAAAAAAAAAAATGATAAATGTTTTTATTCAAAGTTTATGGAAAAACTTGAAATTAAAAACAAAATTACAAAAAAAAACACTTTATACTACTCTGTATTTACAAGAGATATTTCTCAATCTTGGTATCTATTCACATACTGAAAACCAAGTATTTTCCAAACATTGAATAATGTATTCTATGTCTGATACAGAAGAATTCAAGAAGCTTATTATACATGCTAAATGACACGTACTCTAAAGATCTAATACTTGACATAGAGTATGAGATTAAAAGCATGCTCCATTACCACCAATAAAAATCTCTCTATAGTGTACAAAGTCTTTTCAATCCATTAGATCTTAATTCTCATAATCCTGGGAGCAAGAGGAGATATTACATCCATTTTATTAGGGATAAGCAACTACAGAGCAGCAAAGTGACTTGTGAGGTCCTTTAGCTAGAATGTGATAGCTAGACAGTGATTAAACCCTGAATCCTCTGCAGGGACCTTACAGTGTATTATGCTACCCCTAACCACTAAACCCAATTGACAGGACTGATCAATACCTGTTCTGTAAGTAATATCGAAACATTGCTGTATTTCTTATTGGTTTCAGACCCCAATGAGGCCAGACGCAATAAGAAAAGTAGTAAAGCTGTTTCCCAGATCAAAAACTCCCAGTTATAAGCATCATTCAGGAAAGTTTTGTGTCCTTGGAGAACCTATATAAAGGATCAAAAAAAGTTTAGTTTTTCATTTACCTTAAAATCATATCATTACTTTTACTCTGTCAATTTCAGAACATTTCCAAAAATCCAGTATTTTAATACTCAAAGCAGAAGAGCTTTAATACCCAAAGTATTACCTATTTATTTAATCATCATATATTTAAGTTTCCTAGATTTTCTCCTTTAGCAAGGGTCTAGAAGTAACAAAGAAGGAAAATACCACAAATAAAATAAGACAAATGCATTTGCAACTACTTTAACTATCAGTGTGTCCATTCACAACGATATGGCAACCATTACTCAAAGTAATAACTTTGCATTATGTCAAGTGAGCTCCCTAAAACATGTGGCTCATCCCACTGGTATGACTAGAAAGTCCTAACGATCAGTTCTTTATTCTGTTTTAGGCTCCAAATAACAATAGCAGAAGGAACTATGCGTCAAATTTTCTGGTAAAAGGTTTCTGTTTTTGTTTTTAAATTTGTTGATTTAAAAGTAAAGAAATTTACTCAAACAAGCCCAAAGTAAGATGGAATTTACTGAAAAACATACAGATAATGCTCACGGAAACCTTGTGAAAAACAGGAAGTCACCAAGCAGCTGCCCTCTGCATCTCGCTTCCCCCAGGGCTACGTAGGCTCCCATCTCCACTCCTCTTAGCCAGCTCCATTGCCTTACAAGACCTTTGTTTTCTGCCTCCCCACTGAGTTTGACTCATATTAGCTTTGGCTTGTCATGGCACCCTAGCAGCAGACTTCTCAAGATAAAATGTGGAAATCAGAAAGCAATAGAATCCTAAAAGTGCTGAAAGGAAATAACTGGCAACCTGGAATTCGATTCCTGATTAAAAAATATATATATTCAAAAGTGAAAGTGATAAAATATATTTTCAAACAAGCAAAAACTGAGGGAATTCATCACCAGCAGACTGTCACTAAAATAAATACTAAAGGAGTTACTCAGGTAGGAGGAAAATAATCCCAGAGAGAAACACAGAAATTCAGGAAATAATAAAAAGCAATGGAAAAGGTAAATATGTGAGTAAATATAAATGATTAATTACACACAACAATAATAATTACATCTTGTGGTTTTAAAATATATGTAAAATTAAGGTGAAGGACAATAATACAAAAGGTGAAAAAGTAAATGGGATGAACTGTTCTAAGGGCCTAGCATTATCAAGAGAGTGATAAATTAATCATTTTATTAGACTATAAAAAATTAAGCATGCATGTTGTAATCTCTTTACTACTTAAAACAATAGTAAAAGAATATATAACAAGTTAATAGGATTAAGTGGAATATTTAAAAATATTTGGTTAATAAAAAGATGGTAAGAGGAGTGAAAAAGGAAAATTAGCAGGTAGCAAAAGTAAGAACCAAATATATTTGTGGTTATAGTAATAACATTAAGTTTAAATGGGCTAGACACTCCAAAATCTAAGACTGTGAGGATGGATTAAAAAACAAGCAAGCAACTGGGCACAGTGTCTCATGCCTATAATCCCAGCACTCTTGGAGGCAGAAGCAGGAGAATCCCTTGAAGTCAGGAGTTCAAGGCCAGCCTGGGGAACAAATCCAGACTCCACTTCTACAAAAAATTAAAAACTAACCAGGCTAGGTAGCATGTGCCTGTAGTCCCAGCTACCAAAAAAAAAAAAAAAAGAAGAAGAAGAACGAACAAACGAACACCAAGCAACCATAAGAGGACATGCTGATTATGAGAGACACAACTAAAATATAAGAACAAAAGAATAAAAACAGGTAGACAAAGATATAACATGTAGAAATGAATCAAGACAGCTGGTGCAACGAAATTAACATCAAATCAATAAGAAACATTACAAAGAGAGACATTTTATAGGGTCATGAAAGGCCAAGCCTGACATTTTTCCAGATTAAAGGAGACTAGACACATGACAATTAAATGCAATATGTAATTCTGAATTGGATCCTGGACTCAGAAAAAAAAAAATAAATCACTATAAAGGACATAAAAGTCAATTGCCCAAAAAGATGGATAACAAAACTAAATCTGGTTGTACCCCGTTACACATAAAGCAAAAATCGACAGAAGAGGACACATAGACAAATCCACAATCAGACTTGAACACACCTCTACCAATGACTGACAGAATAAGCAGACCAAAAAATTCAGTAAGGATGTAGGTAATTTGATACATATAGGACACTGCTCTCAACAATGACAGAATATAAATCTTGTCAATGTGCTAATGGAAAATTTAATGAAACTGAATATATGCTGGATAATAAAGTAAACCTCTACATATTTAACAGGACTGAAAATATTCAGAGTATGCTTTGACCACAGTAGAATTACATTAAAATTCAATAAATGCAAAAGTATAAGATAAACCTGTAACTTCTTTTAATGCAGAAAGCACAGAAGTGCTTTACAAAAAGGAGACCCTATCAAAAGGATAAAGGAGGGGGTTTCTAGGGGCTCCCACTGGCCAAATTTGGGACAATGTAGGCATCAAAGCAAATATAGTAACAGATTTTTTTTTTTTGTAGAGATGGGTCCTCATTATGTGGCCCAGGTTGGTCTTCAACTCCTGGCCTCACACAATCCTCCCACATTAGCCTCCCAAAGTGCTGGGATTACAGGTGTTAAGCTACTATGCCCAGCCTATAGTAACAGATTTTAACCCACTGTATAAAAATGAGAATACATGATTCCACAGTATAATAAATAAATGAATGAATAAATGAGAGGGAAAGAAATGAAAGATCTACCTTGGAGTGACAACTAATAAATACAGAAGGAATAATGTAGTTGGAAAATCAGTATTTTACAATCATACGATAGTTTTATATCAATTAATAATTACCAACTAAAATTAGACTGATCTTACAGTTTGAAAGGACTTCAAAATTACTTGTATTCCCATTTTGAAAAGTTAGAAAAATTACCAAATATCCAAAATAGTAAAAAATGTAGATGTACTAAAAATACATACTTAAAGACAGTGACCTAAGTCTAAAACAGAAAGCGAATCCTATATTAGAATTTTCATTTTTCCTTAAAGCAGATGTGAAACTTTTACCTGAGCACAACAAATGAAAGCAATCGAAAGTGTCAGTAGGAAGACTGAGGATACAACCACATCAACTGAACGCTGTGGCCCCCGTCTCTGTGGAGTGAGACACATGTTAATGTTTTAGATTACTGGCAGACAGCAACCGCCCTCACATCATTAACACTCTGAACTGTACTACGTTCGTGTGAAAATGTTTATAAGAAGTTTCTGAGATAGGATTTTAACATATTCAGTACATAAAGTCATCAACTTTAAGTACTGAAATCCATGCATTTTCAAATTAAGGGTGACTGATTCATTAACATACTGGAATATTTCCCAAAAAAGCTGGAATATTTTCCAAAAAAGCTGGAATATTTCCCAAAAAAGTCAGAAAAATATACACTATTTAATTATCACTTTGCCCCTAGGAAATTTAGATTTTCTTTTCCCTTTCTAAGCTCTTCTTTACCTACCCCTACCAGCTTTGCAGAGAGATGACATCCAACTTGCTGTCCAGCAAGTTTGTCGGCTGCTGATACGATCTGCCTGACACCCAGAACTACACTGTCTACTGAGTAACTGCTGCCAGGAGCTTCAGTGAGCATATTCTTGCATATACTCTATTGTTAATCAAATAAAACTCACCTTTAGATAGGAACGCAGTGATAACCATATTTTAATATTCTCCACTTTCTTAAGTCTGAAATGAGGTATTTCATATTTCCTAGCTTTCCTGGCAGAAGTAATATGGCTGAAGAGTTTTGCAAATAAAAATCTCTAGAAGAGGTTTAAAAAAAAATCACAGTGAAATGTATGTATGTGTCTGTGTATTCACATAATTGCCAATGATATTCGCAGAATACAAAAATGTTAAAAAGAATGAAGTTCTAATCAGTGATCACTAAGATGGGCAGTGAAAATTTTCATTAATAGCTCATTACCCTGTTGTTTCCAAAGCACATTACATAGTAATATACTTCTTCACAATGTGGTACACTCAACATTTGCAAGGAATATTCTTTGGAGACCCCCAAAGAATGGTTGGCATTTGTGGATCCACTACTTCACAAACTCAAATGTTTATACATCATTCTGCCTTATTCCCAAATTAAATTTCTATTCAAAATCACATTTCTGGGGCTGGGCATGGTGGCTCATGGCCTGTAATCCCAGCACTTCGGGAGGAAAGACAGGGGAATCACTTGAGCCCTGGAGTTCAAGACAAGCCTGGGCAACAAAGTAAGACCTCACCTCTACAAAAATACAAAATATTAGTCGGGTGTGGTGGCGCAGGCCTATAGTCCCAGCTACTGGGGAGGCTGAGCTGGAAGGACTGCTTGATCCTCAGGAGGTCAAGGCTGGAGTGAGCCGTGATCACACCACTGCACTCCAACCTGGGCAACAGAGCAAGACCCTGTCTCAAAAAAATAAAATAAAATAAATCACACTTCTTCTGCATATCACCAATATTTTAAACCCTCCATCCATAATTTTTATCAAATTTCAATTCACGTATTTCTCACTTGGCCATTTTTCACAAAAACATTATCACATGTAGATAATTATTTTATTCTATGGATAAAAAACAAAAAAGGGACACTGAGGTACAGAAGCTAAGCAGTCGGCTAGGCTCACTCACTGGCTAAGCCACTTATTCTACATGTGGGGCCTGGCAAAATTTCAGATTACAATGTGTAATACGTAAACAGTCAATAACACAAACAATAAATCCACAAATATCAAAAGTCCACTTATCAATCCATTATTGCCCACATCAACTTGAAGAGAGACCAAATCAAGAGAACAAAAACAACTCAATGGAATATCATATACAAAAACAGAGGTAAAAAATTTTACTTATTTCTCCACTGACCTGTTTATATGTTCTCTCTGCCACACACATCATGAAAAAAAACATCCAAGTAAGACACAATCTTTCAAAAAAATTAATTATGGACAAAACAATAATAGGTGTAACAGGTGGTGCCCCACAAAAGAGAGTCAAGATCTCCTCAGCTGAAATGGACTTTAGCTGGTCAAGGCTCTTCTCACGGAAAAGTCGATGTAAGAATGGAAAAAATGCTAATCCAATAGTGACAACATTTCCCAGCATCTGATAACCTACTCCTTGCTGATAGGCATTGACCTGTGAATTATTTACAATTTCTATCATTATTGTGTAGCTAAATGGAGTTACAAAGCAGTATTTATCAAACACTATTCAGACTATTAAAAACACATTCTAAAAGTATAAATACAAATGACATACAGATTTATGACTTTTAAATCTTATTAAAAATTGGGATTTAATGAGATAGGAATACCTGTAGAGCATACCTGAACAGTTGACTATGCTAACAGAGACCAGGTATAACAAATAATATATATACTACCATGTAAAGACTCTGACTACAAAATTACATATATATGTTAATAATATATTACATATAATATAGATGATATATATATGTGCTTCAAAAGCAGAGTCATACTGTTTTAATCACTAAGAGATTCTTATAAAATAGCTCCTGATCACTTAGTATATTTTTTGAAAAATCTGGAAACATATTCAATCTTACCCTGCTCATGATGATGCCACTTATTTCCAACACAGACATATCCATCTTTTTGCACTCATTCCCCTCCCAGATTATTGCACTAACTCGATCAGAGGAAGGACTTGAATTCTGAAGCCAGAACAAATGATTCTGAGAAGAAAAATATAAAATTGTTTCTATCCATGCTTTATTGCCTCCATTAGTTTTTCTTTCCCAGGCTCCATTCATTTGCCAACACTCTAATAACCGCTTCTATAATGCTGGTCCTTTTTTTCTCTTTTTTTTTTTTTTTTTTTTTTTTGAGACAGGGTGTCACTATGTTGCCCAGATTGGTCTCAAACTCCTGGGCTCAAGCAATCCTCTCATCTGCCTCCCTCTACACAGCCTTCTGCGTAGCAAGGACCACAATCACATACCACCATGGCCTGCTAGGGCCATTTTTCTTCACTAAGCCATTCTCTTACCTAGGGAGAGACTAAATGTCTTCTGTTATGAGGAGAGATAGCAGTCCATGATCTCCAAGGTCGCTTCCCTCTCTAAAGGTATGGAAGTGAGGATAAGCTTAGTGTAGTCAAGGGCTATTAAGAAAGAATTTCTAGAGCTACGAGATTACACTGGGAGTAATAGGAAGTAAAGGAAGATACTAAAAGGCCTTATACATCACATGAATGACTGAGGAGTTAAGTCCGTTTCTGGTCTAACCAGGACACAGAGAATTAGTGAGGCTTAGAAAAGCTCAAGTGGAGACAGTCACAATGAAAACAGCTCCCTCTCCTCCTCTGCCATATCATGTCTCATTCTTTAAATACTAGCTCAAGTCCCATTTCACCACCATGGTCCTCTCTGACAGCCTCAGCCTTACTAACTTTGCCCTTCTCTGAAATGAAAAACTTTTACAGTCTGTATCAGACAAATTAGCATCTTATTATATGGTGCTTTTATGTTGTCCTCTACTTATTTCCTATATAATTATCTTGTTCCCAAACTAAAATATAACCTTCTAGAAAAGGACCATCTGGCATATTTTTTCTCTTTCTACCAAAACGCTTAGCATAATGCCAACAAGCATTTATTGATTTGAATCACTGATTTGACTGATTCACTGACTTATACAACTCATATTTACTAAGCACCTACTATGTATCATGCCTGTGGATAAAATGGAGAACAAGATAGATGTCCTTGCTATCAAGGAGGTTATAGACTTCTGAAGGAAGTTACTATACAGCATGGTAAGGAAAAGCAAGAGTGCTTTAGGAGTATATAGGAAAGGCTTCCTGAAGGAAGCATCACTCAGGCCAAGACCTGCCTGGAAATAAAAAGGAATGAACCAAAAGAATGGGCATTAGAGAAAATTATGTCCCAGGCAAAGAAACCTGTATGCATACGGGCCCAGAGGCGCAGGAGGCCTGGTTACATATCAGCAACAAAGAAGGTTAGTCAAGTCAAGTTCACCATGTGAGGAGCAGGGAGAGAATGGTCAGAGATGAAACTGTATTAGAACAAATAAAGGAACAGAAGCAAGCAATCCAGAAAGAAGAAAAAAGGATTTTAAAGGAAGTGGCATTATCAGATTTGTATTTTAGAAGTATCACTCTGGCTGTAGCAAGGAAAATGAAAGGAACAGAGGCAACCCTACAGAAGTTACTGTAATAGCTTCTTATCTTATCCAGTTGAGATAAGATGATGGCCTGCACCAAGCAGGGTGATCACAGAGATGCAGGTATTTAGACAGCTGAATCAAAAGAATATAAGCGATTAAGGGTGGAAAGAATGGGGCCAGCTGGGCATGGCGGCTCATGCCTGTAGTCCCAGCACTTTCAGAGGCCGACGCGAGTGGATCACTTGAGGTCAGGAGTTTGAGACCAGCCTGGCCAACATGGCAAAACCCCATCTCTACTAAAAATACAAAAATTAGTCAGGTGTGGTGGTGGGCAGCAGGCACCTGTAATCCTAGCTACTCAGGACGCTGAGGCAGGAGAATCACTTGAGCCTGGAAGGCGGAGGTTACAGTGAGCTGAAATTGTGCTACTGTACTCCAGCCCGGGTGACAGAGTAAGACTTCATCTAAAAAAAAAGGGGGGGGGGTCAAGAATGACTCCAAGCTTTTTGACTTGGGTGGGTAGTATAGTATTAAGAAACACAGGGAATAAAAGAATAATAGGCTAGGTGAATAGGATTGGAAAATGATTTATTGCATTTGACATGGTGAGTTTACCACACTCAATTATTCTTATATATGTCTTAAAATTATACTGCAAATCTCAAAGGAGGGGAGTGCTAAAGAGATCAAGATCATCATGATGCTATGCATAACTACTGAAAGCAATGTAATTTAGATGAATCTTCAGACTGAATGCAAAAAATATTTAGCCTCACTGCAAAATCAGAAAAAGTAGCATAAAATTTTAATGAGAGCCAGGTATGGTGGCTCACCCCTGTAATCCCAACACTTTGTGAGGCTAAGGTGGGAGGACTGTTTGAACCCAGAAGTTCAAGACCAGCCTAAGCAAGATAGTGCGACCCTATCTCTACAAAAAATTTAAAAATTAGCCAAGCATGGTGGCTAATCAGGAGGCTGAGGTGGGAGGATCACTTGAGCTGGGGAGGTTAAGGCTACAGTGAGTCATGATTGTACCACTGCACTCCAGCCTGGGCAACAGAGTGAGCTCTGTCTCAAAAAGAAAAAAAAAAAAAAAAAAAAAAAAAATTTAATGAGAAAATTTACATTGTTTCTGGTTCATTTTTTAAAAATTATATACATTTAATGAAGTGATTTTTTAAATGAAAATGTATCATCTAAATCAATGGTATCTTTGAATCAAGAAAATTTGATAATTAAGCAAATATGTATCCATCATTCACTATTTGCAAGTCAATGTGGAAATATTTAGCCTAAAGAACAAAAACCTAAGAATCATAACAATCATTGACATTAAGCAACTGAAAGGTTGATATGAGAACTATTTCTTCATCATTCAATCTATCCAGAAGTGGAATAAGCTGTATTATTAAATAACAAGCACTCCAGCTCCAGAAGTATTTAAGAAGAGGCCAACTGATGATCTGATGGAGACATTAATAATAATGCTAACATTTATTGGGTATTTACTCTTGCCAGGTATTACGCTATGTACTTTATCTTATTAGCTATTTCACACTATTCCTAAGAAGTAGGAACTATTATCACCACACAACAGATGGTAAAAAATTTACACAGATATAGAATGAATCTCTACATTGGTTGGAAGGTTGAAATACCTTCTAATGACTGATTTTATGACATTAATATAAAACCTGAAATTAAAAGCATTATTTATTTTATGCACTATTCAAAAAGCAAGCAGTACCATTTCCTAGTAATTCATATGTAACACTGTGATGTTCATGAAAATATAAGGTATATTTTCTGTATACAAACTTTACTCATACAAAATACAAAATACACGTTAAGGACCATTCTAAGGAAAATAATAAGAAAAAGTAATATAAAAAAAATTTAGGTTAGGGTAACTCTAGATTACTTCTCCCTGAATTCTAATCCCAACATCTTCACTTACAGGCTATGCTCAATTTCCTCACCTCTAAACTGGGGATAATAATAGTATCTACCCTACAGGATCATTGTAAAGTTAAATGAGATAACAGAATGCCTGACACACAGTAAGAACACAATAAATACTAGCTATTCTTATCATGCCTGCACAGACCTGCTGAAAAACATCCTCTTTGGGGTCACGTTTGGTCCCTGAGTGAAGGGTATTCACATGAACCCCCTCACTGTCACTGGTGACAGATGACCGGCACTCTGGGCCATGTAGCAGGTCGTCCCATAACATATCCTCAGTCTCCGAGTCATGGCGGGTGCTTTCTGAGTCTCTTCTTGACATGTTGAGGCTTCGAGAGCCACCACTCACACCAGATCTAGAGCCCTTTAAAGGAAAACAAAAAGGAAAAAATTTTCTTCATCTTTAAAAATAATTGTATGTGAAATAAAATTAAAACAAGTTATCTACAGCAATGGATTGAAAGCCTTCAAAAGTCAATCACCATGAATTCATTTTTTCACAGGGCTTCACATAACAATAATGCTTTCTTATTTTTTGATACAGGGTCACACTCTGTCACCCAGGCTGGAGTGCAGTGGCATTATCATAGCCTACTGCAACCTCAAACTCTTGGGCTCAAGCGATCCTCCTGCCTCAGCCTCCTGAGTAGCTGGCACTACAGGTGCATACCATCACACCCGGATACACACACACACACACACACACACACACACATATATATATATATATATTTTTTTCTTGTAAAGAGGGGGTCTCATTTTGTTGCCCAGGCTGGTCTCAGACTCCTGGTCTCAAGCTATCCACCCACCTCAACCTCTCAAAGTGTTGAGATTACACGCGTGAGCCACCATGTCTGGCCAATAATAGATTTTAGTATTTAAATGTTAAACTCTGATGTCTCTAGCAAGCAGGACTCCCTCTAAGAAGCTACTGCCAAGTTACAGAACTGTTCAACTAAGGTGTTCTGGGAAGGGAGTGATTCCTATAAGCACACCAAGATGACCAACTCAATTGGCTTAGCTGAGCTTTTTGACACACACAAAATGTCCCCAACTCTAAATATTGTGAACTTCACTACAGACCTACTCAGCTCCAATAAAGGATAATCAGGCAAAGAAAAGTAAAAACATAAATATGAAAGTTATTCCATGATCACAATTGCCTTGTTAATCAAAACAAAAGAAAAACCACACCACCACCATCTACTCTGCTCACCTCTGACTTACAATTTTCCAAATAATATAATATGCCCTTTAGCTCTCATGATGAGATTTACTACTCCCATCTTTTCAGAACTCCTTTCTCAAAAATCTGTCTTCATCAGTGTCAATCCAATTTATGATGTTTAAAAATAAACCTCATATTCCAAGTGAATATTTAATAATCTCATTATTCAGGGATTAAGTAACCTCTTTCTGGGCATCATTTGTGATACTTTTAAGCTCAGGATCAATGTAGAAAAATATTCTTTCGGCTGGGCGCGGTGGCTCAAACCTGTAATCCCAGCACTTTGGGAGGCCGAGACGGGCGGATCACGAGGTCAGGAGATCGAGACCATCTTGGCTAACACGGTGAAACCCCGTCTCTACTAAAAATACAAAAAACTAGCCGGGCGAGGTGGCGGGCGCCTGTAGTCCCAGCTACTCGGGAGGCTGAGGCAGGAGAATGGCGTGAACCCGGGAGGCGGAGCTTGCAGTGAGCTGAGATCCAGCCACTACACTCCAGCCTGGGAGACAGAGCAAGACTCCGTCTCAAAAAAAAAAAAGAAAAATATTCTTTCTAGGTATGTAGTCATTAAAAGCTGCCAGATAAGGAGACAGATAATTGGAGACAAGGAAAGGGTTGGCAAATATTAATGTAAACGCAACTTTAGGGCAACCAATAAAAAAAGGAATGGATAAAGTTATTACACTCAAAAATATACCTTGATTTCTCAAAGGGATACTTTACCTGGCTAAAGGCTGCTGATTCAAATTCTGATTCAGCTAGACTATCTGAATCCCGCACAATATGACACCACCTTGTAGTGGTTTTCTTTACCTGCGAAAAATCAAACCAACAAACAATAGGAAGATATGTTAAATGCTTTGTTACTAACTTCAATGATTTAGTCCTATATGTTCATAAACTAAAACAGAAATTACCTGAGAGTTTAGGTGCCTTGAAAGTATTGATTTTCTATTCTTAACTTCACAACCATTGTCACTTGAGGCCCCTTCCACACTCCTACGCAATAATATCATCTGTGTCCGTGCTTCACCATCTTCCTCACTTGACAGGTCATCAGACACCCCATTACCCAAACGCCTAAAAGCCTCCTACAAAGAGAACAGCAATATCTTCACAGGGGACAGCCCAAAATATTCTAATAAGCTGCATGTGTAAAAACAAAAAAATCATACAAACACTACCAAGCAGCAAAAGTAAACTAACCCAAAACTGAATAAATCCATATATTATTTAATCTCAATTAAGAAAAATATTAACTTGAAACTAAATATGCTAAATGAAGAGGCAGTGTTACGGAGTATTCAAAAACCAAGACTCAAGTCAAACTCTAAGCCTGAATCACAACTCTTCTACTTACTAGACACATAACCTTGAGCAATTTACTAAATCTGTCTGGAGCTGAGTTTCCTCATCTGAAAAGAAATGATAATAAAAGCATCTATTTCACAGGTTTGTTGAAAATAAATGAGATAAGTTAGTATACGTAAAGTACTTAGAACAATGCCTGGTTATAGTAATGGCTCAATAATTATTAGACTAAATGCCACGATCTAACCAACAAGAAAACAGTTTAAAACTATAAAGTAAAAGCATATAGCTAGTTTTAGACATAGAGCAGACCATCTCTACCTAAACCTACAAAATAATTTCCCAAACTCTTACTATACTATCACTGCTTCTCTGGAATATGACACAGCACCCTCTTCACTAATCTGTTTATTAAATCTACTAGCCTACTGCTAAGGCTGGATAACTCGCAAAATTAATAACAAGTCTAGTACTAGAAATTTTAAGACTAAGTTCCAGTCTTCATGTGATAGCTTCTTTTCATATCCTGTGGTTTTACTTGTTAGGACAAATTTACAAACCTACTAGTATCTATTTTATATCTCTAACAGAGTCTTAACAGGAAAATGTTACATGAGGAAAAAAAGGCTTGTTATATCCATCTAAATCTTACCCTACGGCACTTTTCTCCATCTGAAAATTTTGCTTTCTCTCTTGTTTGCCACATTCTAATCTCTGGTCGACATTGTCTCTTCTTAATGATAGGACGGACACAACTTGGGTCATTGTCAGTTTCAGTCCCTTTGTTAGATATTAATTTTACTCTTTTAATCCTATTTTTTTTAAAAAAAAAAAAAAAAGGAAAAGAAGATTAGTTTTTTGAAAATAACACCTTTCATGAAACCACTTTCTTCTAAGGAATACGCTATATTATTCTGGAAATCAAGAAAATTCAAGAATCATATTTTTCAGGACTTTAGCTTGCTAAGTAAGGGTGTAGAATGACAAAATATTCAATCACAGACTCAGAATGAGAGTCTATTCTTCAAAGACTCAGGTCAATTAACTGAAAGGAAGCATATACTTTTCAGTGTTGCACAAAAGTAGGTTCATAGTCCTCTCCACATCTTCTCAAACACAATGCAACTCCTACCTTGTATCGTCTGTTACTGCCACTCCACTAGCCCAGCAGACTTAGGGTGCACATGACCTACTGAGACACCAGCTGAGTGGCCAGGGAGTGCTTGTGCCACCCCTACTGCAAAGCCAGGCAGTGTTGCTCACAGCCCAGGAAGAGACAGAAGAGTAAAAAGGACCAGCTCAGCCAGAGTAGAACAAGGGACCACAGTCCTGAGGCCCCCATTCCAGGACCTAACTTATGGACGACATTTCTAGACACACCTTGGACCAAAATGCAATCAGCACATTTGAAGGGAAGGATCCAGTCCCAGCAGGAGTCATCACCTGCTGACCAAAAAGCCCTTGGGCTCAAACAGTGGTAGCCAGGCAGTACTCACTGTGGGTCTTGGGTGAGACTCAGAGCCATACTGGCCTCAGGAGTGACCCAGTATATTCCTAGCTGTGGTGGCTACAGGGAGAGACTCTTTCTGCTTGAGGAAAAGAGGGAAGAGTAAAGGGAACCCTGTCTTATAGGCAGGGTACGAGCTCAACCACAGTGGGGTAGAGCACCAAGTGTGCTCTTGAGGTCCCTGATTCTAGGCCATGGCTCCTGGATGGTATTTCTGGACCCACCCCGGGCCAGAGCGGAGCACATTGCCCTGAAGGGAGATACCCAGGCCTATCAGCATTAACCGCAAGCTAACCAAAGAGCCCTTGGACCTTGAGTGAATATCAGCGACAGCGGTGCAGTACTTGCTGCAGGCCTGGGGCAGTGGTGGCCATGGGGAGAGATTCCTCTGCTTGAGGAAATGGGAGAGAGGAGTGGGGAGTTTGTCTTTTGGTTTGGGTGCGAGCTCAGCTGCCATAGAACACAGCGACAGGTAGATTCCTAAGGTTCTCAATGCCAGGCCCTGACAGCATCTCCAGATCTGCCCAGAGCCAGGGGTAACTTGCTGCCCTAAAAGGAAGGACATAAGCCTGGCTGAATTTGCCCTTGGGCTTTGAGTAAACATAGGTGGTAGACAGGCAAGTGGTCACCATGTGGACCTTGGGCAAGACCCAGTGCTGTGCTGGCTTCAGGCCTGCCCCAGGCCAGTCCCAGTATTAAAGGCCACAGGGGTGCTATGTCACCCCCTCCTGGCTCCAAGCAGCTCAGCAAAGAGAGAGAAAGACTCCATTTGGGAGAAAGTTAGGGAAGAGAACAAGAGTCTCTGCCTGGTAATCCAGAGAATTCTCCCAGATCTGACCCAAGACCACCAAGGCGGTCACCTCTACAAGTCTACAGCAGCTGTGGCATTACTGGGCTTAGGGTGCCCCTGAATGCAGATACAGCTGCAGTGACCAAAGACTTAGATCACAACACCCAATTCTCCTCAAATACTTGGAAAACCTTCCCAAGAAGGACAGGTACAAAGATGCCCAGACTGTGAAGACTACAATAAACATCTAACCACACAAGCATCAAGACCATCGAAGAAAAAATGACCTCACCAAACCAACTAATAAGATATAATAAGTGACCAATTTTAGAGAGACAGAAATATACAACCTTAGAGACAGAAAATTCAAAATAGCTATTTTTGGCCAGGCACAATGGCTTATGCCTGTAATCCTAGCACTTTATGAGGCCAAGGGACTGGTGGATCACTTGCACTAAGGAGTTCAAAACCAGCCTGGGCAACATGGCAAAACCTCATCTTTACAAAAAATAAAAAAATTAGCTGGGTGCAATGGCATGTGCCTGTAGTCCCAGCTACTTGGAAGGCTGAGGCAGGAGGATCACTTGAGCCTGGGAGGTGGAGACTGCAGTGAGCCGAGATTGCACCATTGAAAAAAAAAAAAAAAAAAAAAAGCTATTTTGAGGAAACTCAAAGACATTCAAGAATACACAGAAGGAATTCAGAATCCTATCAGATAAATTTAACAAAGAGAGTGAAATAACTTAAAAAAAAAAAAAATCAAACAAATTCTGGAGCTGAAAAATGCAACTGAAGAATGCATCAGAGTTTCTTAACAGCAGAATTAATCAAGCAGAAGAAAGAATTAGTGAGCTTGAAGACAGATTATTTAAAAATACAGAAGAGATGAAAGAAAAAAGAATAAAAAAGACTGAACACACCTAAAAATTCTGGAAAATAGCCTCAAAACAGCAAATCTAAGAGTTACTGACCTTAAAGAGGAGGTAGAGAGAGAGATAGGAGTACAAAGTTTATTCAAAGGGATACTAACAGAAAAGTTCCCAAATCTAGAGTAAGATACCAATATTCAAGTACAAGAAGGTCATACAATACCAAACAGATTTAACCCAAAGAAGAATATCTCAAGGCACTTAACAATCAAACCCTCACAGATCAAGGATAAAGAAAGGATCCTGAAAGCAGCAAGAGAAAAGAAACAAATAGCATACAAAGATGCTCCAATATGTCTGGTAGCAGACTTCTCAGTGCAAACTTTATAGGCTAGGAGAGAGTGGTATGACATATTTATTTACTTATTTCTTTTTACTTTTTTTTTTAAGATGGGGATCTCAGTTGCCCAGGCTGGAGTTCACTGTCATGACAGCTCACTACCACCTCAATGTCCTTGGCTCAGATGATCTTCTTGTCTCAACCTCCAGCATAGCTGGAACCACAGGCACATGTCACCACACCCAGCTAATTTTTTATTCTTATTTTTGTAGAGATTGGGTCTCCCTAATGTTGCCCAGGTTGGTCTCGAACTTCTGGCCTCAAGCAATCCTCCCATCTTGGCCTCCCGAAGTGCTGGGATTATAGGCATGAGCCACTATGTGCAGCCAGTCTGACATATTTAAACTGCTAAAGGAAAAACCTTTTTATCCTAGAATAGTATTATCCAGCAAAAATAAACTTCAAACAAGAAGGAAAAATAAAGATATCCCCGGAAAAAAACAAAAGCTGAAGGATTTCATCAACAACAGACCTGCCTACAAGAAATGCAAAAGAGAGTTCTTCAAATTGAAAGAAAAGACATTAATGAGCAATAAGCAATCATCTGAAGGTAGAAAACTCATTAGTAAGTACACAATAAAGACAGAATATTATAACCCTGTAATTGTCGTGTGTAAACTATTCATATCTTCAATAGAAAGACTAAAAGATGAACCAATTTAAAAGAATACTACATTCCAAGACATAGACAGTACAATAAGATATAAATACAAACAACAAAAAGTTAAAAAGCAAGGGAACAGAATGAAAGTGTACAGTTTTTATTACTTTTCTCTTTGCTGGTTTATGAGTTTGTTTGCTTGTTTATGCAATCAGTGTCATCAGTTTAAAAATAATAGGTTATAAAATATTATTTGCAAGCCTCAATGTAACCCCAAATTTAAAAAAAATAACAGATACACAAAAAAATAAAAAGAAATAAATTTTAAAATACTACTAGAGAAAATCACCTTCACTAAGAGGAAGACAAGAAAGAAAGAAAGAAAGAAAAGAAGATCACAAATGAACCAGAAAACAACTAACAAAGTGGCAAGAGTAAGTCCTTACTTATCAATAATGGCATGGAATGTAAATGAACTAAACTTTCTAATCAAAAGACATAGAGTGGCTTAATGAATTAAAAAAACAAAATCCATGATCTGTTACCTACAAGAAACAAACTTTACCTATAAACATACACACAGGCTGAAAATAAGGCAATGGAAAAAGTTATTCCATGCCAATAGAAACTAAAAATTAGCAGGAGTAGTATATTAGTCCATTTTCATGCTGCTGATGAAGACATACCCAAGATTGGGAAGAAAAAGAGATTTAACTGGACTTACAGCTCCACATGGCTGAGAAGGCCCCTCAGAGTCATGGCGGGAGGTAAAAGACACTTCTTACATGGTGGTGGCAAGAGAAAATGAGGAAGAAGCAAAAGCGGAAACCCTTGATAAACCCATCAGATCTTGTGAGACTTATTCACTATCACAAGAACAGCATGGGAAAGATCAGCCCCCATGATTCAATTACCCTCCCCGGGCCCCTCCCACAACCCACTGGAATTCTGGGAGATACAATTCAAGTTGAGATTTGGGTTGGGACACAGCCAAACCATATCATTCTGCTCCTTGCCTCTCCAGACTTCATGTCCTCACATTTCAAAAACCAATCATGCCTTCCCAATACTCCCCCAAAGTCTTAACTCATTTCAACATTAACCCAAAAGTCTAGCATCCAAAATCTCATCTGAGACAAGGCAAGTCCCTTCAACCTATGAGCCTGTAAAATCAAAAGCAGGCTAGTTACTTCCTAGATACAATGGGGGTACAAGTATTGGGAAATACAGACATTCCAAATGGGAGAAATTGGCCAAAACAAAGGGGTTACAGGGCCCTTGCAAGTCCAAAATCCAGTGAGGCAATCGAATTTTAAAGCTCCAAAATGATCTCCTTTGACTCCAGGTCTCACATCCAGGTCACGCTGATGCAAAAGGTGGGTTCACACGGTCTTGGGTAGCTCTGTCCTTGTGGCTTTGCAGGGTAAAGCCTCCCTCCTGGCTGCTTTCTTAGGCTGGTGTTGAGTGTCTGGGGCTTTTCTAGGAGCACAGTGTAAGCTGTTGGCGGATCTACCATTCTGGGGTCTGGAGGATGGTGGCCTTCTTCTCACAGCTCCACTAGGCGGTGCCCCAGTAGGGACTCTGTGTGGGGGCTCTGACCCCACCTTTCCCCTTCCACACTGCCCTCACAGAGGTTCTCCATAAGGGTCCCGCCCCTGCAGCAAACTATTGACTGGGCATCCATCTTCTGAAATCTAGGCAGAGGTTCCCAAACCTCAATTCTTGACTTCTGTGCACCTGCAGACTCAACACCACATGGAAGCTCAAGGTTTGGAGCTTCTACCCTCTGAAGCCATAGCCTGAGCTGTACATTGGCCCCTTTCAGCCATGGCTGGAGCAACTAGGACACAGGACACCAAGTCCCAAGGCTGCACACAGCATGAGGACCCTGGGTCCAGACCATGAACCACTTTTTCCTCCTAGGCCTCCAGGCCTATGATGGGAGGGGCTACCATAAAAGTGTCTGACATGGCCTGGAAACATTTTCCTCATTGCTTGGGGATTAATGTTGGGCTCCTTGCTACTTATGCAAATTTCTATAGCCAGTTTGAATTTCTCCCCCGAAAATGGGTTTTTCTCTTCTTCTTTTTTTTTTCTGAGATAGAGTCTCGTTCTGTCGCCCAGGCTGGAGTGCAGTGGCGTGATCTCAGCTCACTGCAAACTCCGCCTCTTGGGTTCAAGCAACTCTCCTACCTCAGCCTTCCAGGTAGCTGGGATTACAGGCACCCACCATCACGCCTGGCTAATTTTTGTATTTTTTTAGTAGAGACGGGGTTTCACCATGTTGGCCAGGTTCATCTTGAACTCCTGACCTCAGGTGATCTGCCCACCTTGGCCTCCCAAACTGCTGGGATTACAGGCATGAGCCACCGTGCCCGGCCTGGGTTTTTCTTTTCTATTGCACAGTCAGGGTGCAAATCTTCCAAACTTTTATGCTCTGCTTCCCTTATATAACCGAATGCCTTTAGCCACACCCAAATCACCTCTTTAATGCTTTGCTGCTTCAATTTTTTTTCCGCCAGATACCCTAAATCATCTATCTTAAGTTCAAAGTTCCACAAATCCCTAAGGCAAGGGTAAAATGCCACCAGTCTCTTTGCTAAAACATAACAAGAGTCACCTTTTCTTCAGTTCCCAACAAGTTCCTCATCTCCATTTGTTACCACCTCAGCCTGGATCTTATTGTTCATATCACTATCAGCATTTCTGTCAAAGCCATTCAACAAATCTCTAGGAGGTTCCAAACTTTCCCACATTTTCATGTCTTCTTCTGAGCACTCCAAACTGTTGCAACCTTTGCCTGTAACCCAGTTCCAAAGTTGTTTCCACATTTTCAGGTATCTTTTCAGCAATGCCCCACTCTACTGGTACCAATTTACTGTATTAATTCATTTTCATGCTGCTGATAAAGACATACCTGAGACTGAGAAGAAGAAGTTTAACTGGACTTACAGTTCCACAAGGCTGGGGAGGCTTCAGAATCACAGCAGGAGGTGAAAGGCACTTCTTACATGGCGGCAGCAAGAGAAAATGAGGAAGAAGCAAAAAGCGGAGACTCCTGATAAACCCATCAGATCTTGTGAGACTTATTCACTATCACGAGACTAGCACAGGAAAGACCAGCCCCCATGATTCAATTACCTCCCCCTGGCTCCCTCCCACAATACATGGGAATTCTGGGAAATATAATTCGAGTTGATATTTGGGTGGAGACACAGCCTAACCATATAAAGTAGCTATACTTATATCGGACAAAATAGATTTTAACTATAAAAAGAGTTAAAGAAGGTCATGATATAATGATAAAGCGGTCAATGCAGCAAGAGGACATAACAATTGTAAATATATATGCACCCAACACTGAAGCACCCAGATACATAAAGCGAATATCAACAAAAAAACATTGGACTTAATCTACACTACAGACCAAATAGACCTGATAGACATTTACTGAACATTTCACCTATCGGCTATGGAATACACATTTTTCTCCTCAGTGCATTAATCATTTTCAGGGATATACCATATTATAGCCACAAAACAGATCTTAAAACATTCCAGAAATTTAAAATGATATCAAGTATCACCAGAAGGGTACAGCATCCCCTGGCTGCTTTCACAGGCTGGTGTTGAGTGTCTGTGGCTTTTCCAGGCGCACAGTGCAAGCTATCAGTGGATTTACCATTCCGGGGTCTTGAAGACCATAGTCCGCTTCTCACAGCTCCACTAGGCAGTGCCCCAGTGAGGACTCTATGTGGGGGTGCCCATCCCACATTCCACATTCCCCTTCCACACTGCCCTAGCAAAGGTTTGCCATGAGTGCCCTGCCCTGGCAGCAAACTTCTGCCTGGACATCCAAGCATTTCCACACATCCTGTGAAATCTAGGCGGAGGTTCCCAAATCTCAATTCTTGACTTCTGTGCACCTCTACAAAAAATACAAAAAATTAGGGAGGGATGTGGTGGCACATGCCCGTGGTCCCAGCTACATGGGGGGCTCACACACAAGAATCACTTGAACTGGGAAGCAGAGGTTGCACTGAGCCAAGATCACGCCACTGCACTGAAGCCTGGGCAACAGAGTGAGACTCTGTCTCAAATATTAATAACAATAAGATAAAATGAAATAAATAAAAAGATCATTCATCATGACCAAGTAGGGTTATACCAGGGATGCAAGGATGGTTCAACATACATACAAATCAATTAACGTGACACATCATACCAACATAATGAAGGAAAAAACCATATAATCATTTCAAATGATGATGAAAAAGCATTTGATAAAATTCAATATCCCTTCATGATAATAATTCTCAAAAATCAGGGTACAGACGGAACATACTTCAAAAGAATAAAAGTCACATGACAGACCCACAGCTGGTATCATGCTGAATGAGGAAAAACTGAAAGCCTTTCCTCTAGGATCTGGAAAATGACAAGGATGCCCACTTTCATCACTGTTATTCAATATAGTACTAGAAGTCCTAGCTAGAGCAATCAGACAAGAGACAGAAATAAAAGGCATACAAATTGGAAAAGAAGAATTCAAATTACCTTTGTCTACAGATGATACGATCTTATATTTGGAAAAACCTAAAGATTCCACCAAAAAACTATCAGAACTGATAAATTCATTAAAGTTACAGGATATAAAATCAACATAAAAAATCAATAGCATTTCTACATGACAACAGCAAACAATTTAAAAAAGAAATCAAGAAAGTGATACGATTTCTAACAGTTACAAATAAACACCGAGCAATTAACTTAACCAAAGAAGTGAAAGATCTCTATAATGAAAACTATAAAACATTGATTTAAGAAATTGAAGAGAATGCAAAAAATATGGAAAGATATTCCATAGTTTATGAACTGGAAGAATCATTATTGTTAAAAATATCCATACTAACCAAAGCAATCTACAGATTCAATGCAATCCCTATAAAAATACCAATGACATTCTTCAAAGAAATAGAAAAAACAATCCTAAAACTTATACGGAATTGGCCAGGTGCAGTGGCTCACACCTGTAATCCCAGCACTTTGGGAGGCCAAGGTGGGCGGATCACCTGAGGTCAGGAGTTCGAGACCAGCCTGGCCAACATGGTGAAACCCTGTCTCTACTAAATTAGCCAGGCGTAGTGGTGGGTGCCTGTAATCCCAGCTATTTGGGAGGCTGAAGCAGGAGAATTGCTTGAACCTGGGAGGCAGAGGTTGTAATGAGCTGAGATCACACCATTTGCACTCTGGCCTGGGCAAAAGAAGACGACTTCGTCTCAAAAAAATAATAATAATAATAATAATAATAATATGGAATCACAAAAGACCCAAAATAACCAAAGATATCCTAAGTAAAAATAACAAAACTGAAGGAATCACATCACCTGACTTCAAATTGTACTACAGCACTATAGTAACCAAAGGAGCACGGTAGTGGCATAAAAACACATAGGCCAACAGAACAGAATTGAGAACCCAGAAATAAATCCATACATCTACAGTGAACTCTTTTTTTGTTGTTGTTTTTCTCTGAGACAGGGTCACACTCTGTCATGTAGGCTGGAGTGCAGTGGTGAGATCTTGGCTCGCTGCAACCTCTGCCTCCCAGGTTCAAGCGATTCTCCTGCTTCCACCTCCCGAGTAGCTGGGCTTACAGGCGCCCACCACCATGCATGGATTATTCTTGCATTTTTAGTAGAGACATGGTTTGGCCATGTTGGCCAGGCTGGTCTTGAACTCCTGACCTCAAATGATCCCCCCACCTCAGCCTCCCAAAGTACTGGGATTACAGGCATGAGCCACTGTGCCCAGCCAACAGTGAACTCAGTTTTGACAAAGATGCCAAGAACATACATTGGAGAAAGGACAGTCTCTTCAATAAATGGTGCTGGAAAAACTGAATATCCACATGCAGAAGAATGAAATTACACCCTTATCTCTCACCATATGCAAAAATCAAATAAAAGTGAATTAAAGAACTAAATCTAGGACCCCAAACTATGAAATCACTAAAAGAAAACATTAGGGAAATTCTCCAGATAACAGTCTGGGCAAAGATTTCTTAAATAATACTCCACAAGCACAGGCAACCAAAGCAAAATGGACAAATGAGATCACATCAAGTTAAAAAGCTTCTATATAGCAAAGGAAACAATCAACCAAGTGAAAAGACAACTCACAGAATGAGAGAAAGTCTTTGCAAATTATCCATCTGACAAGGGATTAATAACCAGAATATATAAGGAGCTCAAACAATTCTATAGGAAAAATCTAATAATCTGATTTTAAAATAGGCAAAAGATCTAAACAGACATTTCTCAAAAGAAGACATACAAATGCCAAACAAGTATATGAAAAGGTGCTCATATCATTGATCACAGAAATGCAAATCAAAACCACAATGAGATATCATCTCACCTCAGTTAAAATGGCTTTTATCCAAAAGACAGGCGATAACAAATGCTGGAGAGGATATGGAGAAAAGGGAACCCCCGTACACTGTTGGTGGGAATGTAAAGTAGTACAACCACTATGAAGAACAGCTTGGAGGTTCCTCAAATAAAGAAAAATAGAACTACCATATGATCCAGCAGTCCCACTGCTGGGTATATGCCCGAAAGAAAGGAAATCAGGCCAGGTGCGATGGCTCATGCCTGAGGCCTGAGGTCAGGAATTTGAGATCAGCCTGGGCAACATGGCGAAACCCTGTCTCTACTAAAATACAAAAATTAACCGGGTGTGGTGGCAGGCACCTGTAATCCCAGCTACTTGGAAGGCTGAGGCAGGAGAATCGCTTGAACTCAAGAGGCAGAGGTTGCAGTGAGCCAAGATCGTGCCACTGCACTCCAGCCTGGGTGACAGAATGAGACTCCGTTTCAAAAAAAACAAGCAAACAAACAAAAAACAGAATACTTTCATGATAGATTACTGCATTCACAGTTAACAAAACAGACAGTGAAGACAACATTTTGAGTAAGCAAGCCCTCTGATAACCCTTAAAATCACACCAAGATAAGTCTATACTACTTACTCCTATGACCTGATGATACTATACATTCTGTAAACACCATGTGAATACAAAATCAAGTAAAAAAGACTCCCACCTGTTGCCAAAGATAGTCTCCCAAAAACCACCAATAATGGGTACAGATTCCAAAGTTTCTATTCCTCTGACTTTATCAGAGGAGTTATTTCCATTTTCTCGGCTCCCATCACCATTTACAGTTTTTCGCAATTTTCTACAAAAAAAATGTCAATAACTTCAGATTATTCAAGACCCTATTTCTGCCCAAAATATCCCTATAGAAAATTATACTGACAAATTATTACCTAAAATCAAGTATAGTTTAACTTCACATACTGAGGATAAATTATACAAGAACTTTCTGATTTGAGGGCAAAACCAGATTCCAAACCAAAGTCCTATACTACCATTTTGTTCATTCATTAAAGAAATAGAACTGCTATTCAGAATCTACTAAAAAAAAATTTCCACTTGTATGACCAAAAGTCTGTTCAGGCACATTCAACACCACTAGCAGAAGGAGCAATTTCTTTAAATATGGACGTTAGGAATCTACCTCTTATGGCACATTTTATAAGGGGAACATAGAATAATAGCAACTGATCACTTTTTATTGATATCCTATATAATTAAAAGATATATACTATATATATCAATAAGACATAGCATAGCATTTTATTTCCTTAGAAAACATTCAATCAATTTAACTGAACTTACAAGAAATCTTTTTTAAAAGTTTTAAAAATAACATTCAAAAATAAGAATACGTTGAAATTCATTGCACCTAATGGAAAATTCTTATTTAGTAATTGTTTACGCAGGCAAATATCTACAGATATTCTGAGGGAGGATAACGTAACTTTTGGAAGGTAACACTGCATATACCTAAGAACATTTAAACAGTTCCAAAACTCACATATACCATATAATCGATTAAAATATAACATGAATTCAATATGTAAAGAAAAACCAAATCAATCCTTATTAAAAGTTTAGACAGCTGGGCGCGGTGGCTCACGCCTGTAATCCCAGCACTTTGGGAGGCCGAGGTGGGTGGACCACCTGAGGTCAGGAATTCCAAACCAGCCTGACCAACATGGTGAAACCCCGTCTCTACTAAATTCAAAAAAAAAAAAAAAATTAGCCAGGTGTGGTGGCATTCGCTTGTAATCCCAGCTACTTGGGAGGCTGAGGCAGGAGAATCGCTTCAACTCGGGAGGTGTAGGTTGCAGTGAGCCAAGATTGCACCATTGCACTCCAGCCTGGGCAACAAGAGCGAAACTCTGTCTCAAAAAGAAAAAAAAAAAAGTTTAGACCACTTAGAAGTCAATTCTTATTACACACTTTTGAAAAAACGTAAAATTTTGGCCGGGCGCGGTGGCTCACGCCTGTAATCCCAGCACTTTGGGAGGCCGAGGCGGGCAGATCACAAGGTCAGGAGATCGAGACCACAGTGAAACCCTGTCTCTACTAAAAATACAAAAAATTAGCCGGGCACGGTGGCGGGTGCCTGTAGTCCCAGCTACTCAGGAGGCTGAGGCAGGAGAATGGCGTGAACCCGAAAAGCAGAGCTTGCAGTGAGCCGAGATCGCGCCACTGCACTCCAGCCTGGGCGACAGAGCGAGACCCTGTCTCAAAAAAAAAAAAAAAAAAAAAAAACAAAAAAAGAAAAAAGGTAAAATTTTGGTAGCACTAACCAAATGTACCAAGATCCTTGTTTACAGTGAATTTTCACCAAATTTTGATTAAGACTGAATTTCAAAGACAATATATAAGATAAATTTTAATAAAGAATAATATAGTATATAAAATTTCCTTTTAAACAACTGTACTGAATGACAAAAATCCCAAACTGGAACTGAAAGTTTATAACAAGGTTTCTCAGCATCAAGGAGAAAAGTGCAAAGTAATGCATTCATTTCCTAAGCCAAAAAATAATGAAAAAATACACAAAAGAGGGAGATTTTAAATTAATCAAAGACTTTATAAATCTCTATAACACCTCTCCCAGAAAATATACAACTACAGTGTAATTTCTCTTCTTACCTTCTTCTTCGATTTCCATTGTTTCCTGATGGTCTTGTTATCTGAGTAGACACAATTTGACAGTGGACAGTTCCCATGAGTAGCATAAGGCACAAGGGTCCAAGTACTTCACTTATGTTCACAATAGGCATCATCAAATATAAGACAATTGCTATAACTGAAAAGAAGAGGTTTTAAGATGTAAAACATTAGATCTCATCTTTAAAATTAATTCTAAAAACTATACAATTTCTATAAAAATCCATCATTTAAAAAAGTACACAAATAAATAATTTCCTACAACACCCATCCAGCTGCACATTAGCGGAGTGAAAACCTGAAGCCCTAGATCCCTCGGCAAGTGAAGAATACTGTGTTAAAAGGATTTACCTTTCTGGCAGCATGATAATTTAGATATTTCAAAAGGGTTTCCACCGCAAAAACAACTAGATGCTGTATATAACACGCATGTTGAAATGTGTTGCTCTAAGGAAGAGTATTTTCCAAGGCTACACAGAAAGCAAAGAGCAAAGATGGAAATTGAATCCAGGTAGTCAGGCTCCAGAGTCCTCACTCTTAACTATGTTGCCTTTTCATTTCATATATAATGAAGAAGAAATACATATACGTGTGTGTGTGTGTGTGTGTGTGTGTGTGTATGAAATGCAAATCAAAGCATATATATAAAAGGTTTAAAGAAGCAAATGAAATGGAAAAATATCAAAAAGTATCTCCATATTTTAACATATTTCAGATTTTCACATAAATAGTAATTATTGTGCTATACAAACTATTCCTGTGTGGAGAAAAAGAAAGTTACCTATTTCATGCCCTAATAAAATCCCAATACTCAAACACAATAATGAAAGTACCCAGACAATAAACTATAGACCTTGTTGACTTGAGAATGTGAATATAAATTTACCACTAAAAAGTAAGCACCGTGAAGACAAGGAGTTTTTTCTGGTTTGTTCACTGCTCTATCTAAAACCAGTACCTGGAGCACAGAATAGACACTCAATATTTGTTGGATAAATTATTGAAATACTATCAAAGTGAATTTAACATTTAAAAGTAGAAAATTTATCTCAGCATCTAGAAGAATATTTGGCACAGACACAATAGGCTTAAGTATTTGTTGACTCAACTGAATTAATGTAATAATTTCATACAATGTATTTTGATCACATCTATACAAATCATCTCAATTTTGACAGTTATGCAGTAAGAATTTGGTTGGCAGCTGGGCATGGTGCTCACACCTGTAATCCCAGCACCTTTTTTTTTTTTTTTGAGAAGGAGTCTCGCTCTGTTGCCCAGGTTGGAGTGCAGTGGCATGATCTCAGATCACTGCAAGCTCCGCCTCCCAGGTTCACGCCATTCTCCTGACTCAGCCTCCAGAGTAGGTGGGACTACAGGTGCCCACCACCGTGCCCGGCTAATTTTTTGTATTTTTAGTAGAGACGGGGTTTCACCATGGTCTCGATCTCCTGACCTCGTGATCCGCCCACCTTGGCCTCCCAAAGTGCTGGGATTACAGGCATGAGCCACCGCGCCTGGCCTTCCCAGCACTTTTTGAGGCCTGGTGGGTAGATCACTTGAGCCCAGAAGTTCAAGACCAGCCTGGGCAACATGGCAAAACCCTGTCTCTACAAAACTCCAAAAAAATTAGCTGAACATGGTGGCATGCGCACCTGTTGTCCCACTCCCAGTCTACTCAGGAGGCTGAGGTGGGAGGATCACTTGAGCCCAGGAAGTTGAGGCTGTAGTGAGCCAAGATCGTACCACTGCACTCCAGATGGGCAACACAGTGAGACCTGGTCTCAAAAACAAAAAAAAATTTTTTTGGTTGGTGAAGCAAAAATGGACAAATGGGTCACATCAAGTTAAACCAAGATCACGACACTGCACTCCAGCCTGGGCGACAGAGCAAGACTCCATCTCAGGGATGGGGTGGGAGTGGGAGTGGGGAGGTGGGGCAGGGGAAGCTTCTACACAGCAAAGGAAACAATCAACCAAGAGAAGAGACAACTCACAGAATGAGAGAAAGTCTTTGCAAATTATCCATCTGACAAGGGATTAATAACTAGAATATATAAGGAGCTCAAACAAGTCTATAGGAAATAATCTAATAATCTGATTTTAAAATGGGCAAAAGATCTGAATAGACATTTCGTAAAAGAAGACATACAAATGCCAAACAGTTAAATGAGAAGGTACTCACATCATTGATCACAGAAATGCAAATCAAAACCACAATGAGATATCATCTCACCTCAGTTAAAATGGCTTTTATCCAAAAGACAGGCGATAACAAATGCTGGAGAGGATATGGAGAAAAGGGAACCCCCGTACACTGTTGGTGGGAATGTAAAGTAGTACAACCACTATGAAGAACAGCTTGGAGGTTCCTCAAATAAAGAAAAATAGAACTACCATATGATCCAGCAGTCCCACTGCTGGGTATATGCCCGAAAGAAAGGAAAATGGTGGCTGGGCACTGTGGCTCATGCCTGTAATCCCAGCACTTTGAGAGGCCAAAGTGGGCGGATCACTTGAGGTGAGGAGTTCAAGACCAGCCTGGGCAACATGGTGAAACTCTGTCTCTACTACAAATACAAAAATTTGCTGGGCATGGTGGCGGGCACCTGTAATCCCAGCTACTCGGGACGCTGAGGCAGGAGAATCACTTGAACCCAGGAGGCAGAGGGTTGCAGTGAACTGAGATTATGCCATTGCACTCCAGTCCCTGGGTGACAGAATGAGACTCTGTCTCAAAACAAACAAACAAAAAAGAACAAAAGAAAGGAAGGAAATCAGTATATCAAAGAGTCACTCCCACACTTGTTGCAGCACTGTTCACAATAGCCAAGATTTGGAAGCAACCTAAGTGTCCATCAGCAGATGACTGGATAAAGAAAATGTGGTACATATACACAACGGAGTACTACTCAGCCATAAAAAAAGAATAAGATTCTGTCACTGGCAACAACATGGATGGGACTAAAGGACATTATGTTAAGTGATAAAAACCAAGCACAGAAAGGCAAACTTCACATGTTCTCACTTATTTGTGGGAGCTAAAAATGAAAAAGACTGAACTCAAGGAGACAGAGAGTAGAAGGCTCTGAGGCTGAGAAAGGTAGTGGGGGTGGAGTAGGGGATGTGGGGATGGTTCATGGGACAGAATGAAAAATACCTAGTATTTGACAGCACAACAGGCTGACCTATAGTCAATAATTTAATTGTACATTTAAAATGAACTATAAGAGTATAACTGGATTGTTTGTAACACAAAGGATAAATGCTTGAGAAGATGAACACCCTACTTGCCATGATGTGATTATTATGCATTGCATGCTCGTATCAAAGAATCTCATGTACCTTATAAATATATATACCTACTATATACCCACAAAAATTAAGAAGTTAAAAAAAAAAAAGAATATGGTTGGCATTTGATCCCAGTTCCTCAGAGGTAACCTCTAAACCCTTGAATTTCCTAAGTGACAGAAGTACCTTTGCTATTCATTGTGGGCCCCTTGTGCCAAGCCTGATAGTTTATGCTAACAAGGTACCTAAGGATGGCTGCTGGTCACCCCAAAAAGACCAACTATGTGATGAAAGGCTTGGGTCTTTGAGCCATAGGAGACCTCTGAGGAGTAAAGGGGCATGGAGACTGCGTTCAACCACATGTAAATGATCCCATCAATCAAGCCTAAATAATAAAGTCTCAGTAAAAACTCTACATACCAAAGCTAAGGGGAGCTTCTTCCCTAGCAGGGTGGCAATATTCTGCATATTGCTACCTGAGGACAACGGAAGCATCCTGTTTGGAACTATCCCAAACACTCCTATACCTCTCTTCTCATTTATGTTCTGTTGCTATAATGAAACTATAATTGTAAGTTTAGTACTTTCTGGAGTTCTGAGAGTCATTCCATCCAATCATCAAATCTGAGGGAATGCCTGGGGGACCTAAAACTATAGCTACCTGGTCAGAAGGGAGAGTGACCCTGGCGACCCCCAAACTTGAGGCTGGTATCTGAAGTGAGAGCAGTCTTGTAGAGGACTGTGCCCTAAACCTGTGAAGTCTGGCCCAACTCCAGGTAACAGTAAAAAAAAAAAAAGCATTGTATTAAAAAACACACACACAGCCGGGCGTGGTGGCTCAAGCCTGTAATCCCAGCACTTTGGGAGGCCGAGACGGGCAGATCACGCAGTCAGGAGATCGAGACCATCCTGGCTAACACGGTGAAACCCCATCTCTACTAAAAAATACAAAAAACTAGCCGGGCGTGGTGGCGGGCACCTGTAGTCCCAGCTACTCGGGAGGCTGAGGCAGGAGAATGGCATAAACCCGGGAGACGGAGCTTGCAGTGAGCTGAGATCCGGCCACTGCACTCCAGCCTGAGCAACAGAGCGAGACTCCATCTCAAACACACACACACACACACACACACACACACACACACACACACACACATATTTGTTCTTGATTTGTAATTCATCTCAAATGCCCATATTTTCTAAACTATTAAGAATAAAAATATTTCCTTATCATGCTAAAGAATATATAAGTAAAATAAATACACATTATATGTTAGTGAAGATATTCTGAATCAGTAACAAAACAACATGACCACTCACTGTTATCACTTAACATGACTCTGAAATGTTGACTGATTCGGTGAAAGTAAATGAAATGTATATGAAAGGAGAAAACCAAATTTTCATTATTTGCCAACCATATGGTTGTATCATTATAAAATCTAATACAAGCACTGAAAAACTATTAGAATTGATGACAAAGAGTTTAATAAAGCAGCTGGTTATAACAATTTTAATTATAAACCAACAGCTTTCAAATGTGACAGCAAAAACCACTTAAAATTTGTAAAAATAGACTTAAAAAGTCATGTATTTTCAGCAGCAGCAACAAAGACAAACTATTTAAATTTCAGGTGGAAATCTCTAAGTATCTCTCAATAGATGAATGTATAAGCTAAACATGGTATATACATACAATGGAATACAATTCAGCCTTTAAAAGGAAGAATTCTGAAACATTCTACATGGGCAACCTCAAGGATATTATGCTAAGTGAAATAAGCCAGTTGCAAAAGGACAAATATTATATGATTCTGCTTATATGATGTTCCCAGAGTAGTCAAAATCATAGAGACAAGGTAGAATGATGGTTGCCAGGGACTATGGGTAGGGGAAATAGGGAGTTTAATGGGTATGGAGTTTCAGTTTGGGAAGATGAAAAAATTTCTGGAAATAAACGGTGTTGATGGTCGTATTCCAATATCAATATACTCAACGCCACTGAACTCCACACTGAGAAATGGTTAAGATGGTGTATTTCATGCTGTGTACATTTTACCACAATAAAAAAAAAAACTGAATTTAATAAGATCTAAGGGGGCCTTATAAGAAAAAAATCCAGGGCTGGGTGTGGTGGCTCACACCTGTAACTCCAACACTTGGGAGGCTGAGACAGGAAGATCACTTGATCACTTGACACCAGGAGTTCAAAGACCAGCCTGGGCAATATAGCGAGAGTCCATCTCTAAAAATAAAAAATAAAAAACACCAGCTGAGCGTGGTGGCACACCCCTACTGTCCCAGCTACTCAACAGGCTGAGGCAGGAGGATTGCCTGGGCTCAAGGCTGTAGTGAAATACCATCAGGCCATTGCACTCCAGCCTGGGAGTAAGAGTGAGACCCTGTCTATATTTAAAAAAAAAAAGAAAGAAAGAAAGAAAAAAATCCTGCAAAGCTTTACTGAGGGATAAATAGAAGTCCTGATTAAGGCCAGGTGCTGTGGCTCACGCCTGTAATCTCAGCACTTTGGGAGGCCGAGGTGGGAGGATTACCTGAGATCGGGAGTTCAAGACCAGCCTGGCCAATGCAGCGAAACCCCGTCTCTGCTAAAAATACAAAAAAATTAGCCAGGCATAGTGGCACGCACCTGTAGTCCCAGCTCCTCAGGAGGCTTATGCATGAGAATCGCTTGCACCCAGGAGGCAGAGGTTGCAGTGAGTCGAGATAATGCCACTGCACTCCAGCCTGGGCAACAAGCGAGACTCCGTCTCAATTAAAAAAAAAAAAAGGAAGTCCCGACTAAAAGGAGAGCAATATCATATTTCTGTATAGCGAAGAGAATATTGTAAAGAAGTCATATTTTCTGTCCATCTTCCAAAAATATATGCATACATCTATATTTGTGTATGTGTGCTGGGGAAAGGGGATAATCAGAGAATTCCAATCCAAATTCCTATATTGTGGGGTTTTTTGGTTTTAATCATGATAAAATAATGCTAAACTATTTTGGAAAGGATAAACAAGAAAGCATGAGAGAAAATGTGGGAAAGCAGAATAATAAAGAAATACCTGGCCAGGCGCAGTGGCTCAGGCCTGTAATCCCAGCACTTTGGGAGGCCAACACAGGTGGATCATGAGGTCAGGAGTTCGAGACCACCATGGTCAACATGGGGAAACCCCATCTCTACTAAAAATACAAAAATTTGTCGGGCGTAGTGGCACATGCCTGCAATTCCAGCTACTTGGGAGGCTGAGGCAGGAAAATTGCTTGAACCCAGGCAGAGGTTGCAGTGAGCTGAGATCACACCACTGCACTCCAGCCTGGGCAATAGAGTGAGACTCCATCCCAAAAGAAAAAAAAAAAAATTTCCTGCTCAATGTTAATCCATATTAAATAGCTGTAGTAATGAAAGCAGTGTGGCATAGATATGAGAATAACCAGAAATTAATGGTACAGAGTATGTAGTCCAGAAACACACCATGGCAAATACGAAAATTTAGTATATGGCACAGATATGAAAATAACCAAAATTATTTATGTGCCATTTAACATATGGCATAGAATAACCAAAACTGACGGTACAGAATATGTAGTCTGGAAACAGACCATGGCATATATGGAAATTTTCTCTATATATGATGCAGTATCTATCAACAAGGAAGGAATAAATAATTTAATAATAAATGTGTGGAAAAAATACCTAAATTTCACCCTTACAAGTGACCAAGGAAATGCATATTCAACAAGCAAAATATTTTTTGCGTGTCAAATTAGGTAACAATTTTTTGTTGCAGGTGTGGGCAGAGATGCAATCAGGGTCTTACTCTGTCAGCCAGGCTAGAGTGCAGTGATGAATCATAACTCACTGTAACCTCAAACTCCTGGGCTCAAGTGATCCTCCCACCTCAGCCTCATAAGTAGTTGGAACTACAGGCATGCATCACCATGCCCCACTAATTTTTTAAACTTTTTTTTTTCTTTTTTTTTTTTGTAGAGATGGGATCTTGCTATGTTTCCCAAGCTGTTCTCAAACTCCTGGCCTCAAGTCTTCCCACCTCAGCTTCCCAAAGTGCTGGAATTACAGGCTTGAGCCACCGCCCCCCACCTAGATAACAATTTTAAAATTATAATAATGCTGGTAAGACCATGGTAAAACAAGTATCCTCATCTATTGCTTTCCAAAAGAACTGTGCCACCAGCAATTTCACTGTACGTACAAAAACCCTTAAATGTCCGCATTCTTTGATCTGTTAATTCTATTTCAAAGAACAAATTCTAAAGAAATAATATAAAATAAGGAAAACTTTGTTCCTGATGGCATTATTAATAGAAAAAACATAGAAACAACCTAAATGCCCACAATATGGGAAGATACTATAAAGTATGTCCCCAACAAAATTCATATTGAAATCCTAATCCTTAATGTGACCATATTAGGAGATGGGGCCTTTGGTAGCTGATTAGGTCATGAGGGCAGAGCTCTCATGAATGAGATTAGTAACCTTATTAAAGAGACTCCAGAGAGCTCCTGTGCCCCTTCAGCAACATGAGGACCCAGAGAGAAGCAGACCCTCACCGGACACTGAATCTGCTAGTGCTCTGATCTGAACTTCTCAGCCTCCAGAACTGTGAAAAATAAATTTTTGTTATTTATAAAGCACCTAGGCCATGATATTTTTGTTTTATCAGCCCAAGTGGCATAAGATAGAAACTGGTACTGAGAATGGGAGTCCTACTATAACAAATACCTAAAAATGTGGAAGCAGCTTTAGAAATAGGTAATTGGTAGAGACTAGAAGAATACTGAGGTACACAGTAGAAAAAGCCTGGATTGCCTTAAACCTTTTCAAAAGAGATTCTGGTGAGGAATCAGAAAGAAAAGAGGAGGCCAGGTACAGTGGTTCACGCCTGTAATCCCAACACGCTGGGAAGCCGTGGCGGGTGGATCACCTAAGGTCAGGACTTTGAGACCAGCCTGGTCAACATGGTGAAACCCCATCTCTACTGAAAACACAAAAATTAGTCAGGCATGGTGGCAGGCGCCTGTAATCCCAGCTACTCGGGAGGCTGAGACAGGAGAATCGCTTGAACTCGAGAGGCGGAGGTTGCAGTGAGCCAAGATCGTGCCACTGCACTCCAGCTTGGGCAACAGAGCAAGACTCTGTCTTGAAAAACAAAATAAAACAAACAAAAACAAAGAAAGAAAAGAGGGGAGCTACAGAAAAAGCCTCAGTCTTCTTAGAGAATACCTAAGTAACCATGAACAGAGTATTGGTAAAATATGAGGTAAAGTCCATTCCGATGAGGTCTCAGATAGAAATGAGAAATAATATGTTATTAGAAACTGAAGGAAAAACACTCTGTTACAGAGTGGTAGAGAACTTGCTGAACTGTATTTATGGTCTAGGATTCTGTGGAAAGTGAAACTTGCAAGTGATGAAATTGCATATTTAGCTGGAGCTATTTCTAAGCAAAGTGATAAAGGTGCAGCTTGGCTCTTCCTATGTGCTTACAGTAAAATGTGAGAAGAGAGAAATGACTTAAAAGACAGAATTGTTAAGCAAAAAGGAAGCATTAACTTAAAGATTTGAAAAGTTATCAGCCTATGCACATTGTAAAAAGTGAGAAAGCATATTAGGGAGGTCCCCAGTCACATATAACCAGTTGGTAAGTTTGGGGATGAGTGCCCTCATGGAAGTGGCCTTATAAATTGACTCCTAAGAGCTCCCTTGCCCCTTTCACCAGATAAGGACACAGCAAGAAGACTGACACCAATGAATCAGAAATCAGGTCCTCACCAGATACCACATCTTCTGGCACCTTGATGCTGGACTTACTAGCCTCCAAAACTGTCAGAAATGAAGTTGTGTTGTTGATAAGCCACCCAGTCTATGATATTTTTCTTATAGCAGCCTGAACAGACTCAGACAGAAAGGTTACATAAATTACAGTACTCTTACATAATGGACTATTAAAAAGCTATATAGGCCAGGTGTGGTGGCTCATACCTGTAATCCCAGAACTCTGGGAGGCTGAAGCAGGAGGATCACCTGAGGTCAGGAGTTCAAGACCAGCCTAGCCAACATAGTGAAACCCTCTCTCTACTAAAAATACAGAAATTAGCCAGGCATGGTGGTGTGTGTCTGTAGTTCCAGTTACTTGGGAGGCTGAGGCAAGAGAATCACTTGAACCTAGGAGGCAGAGGTTGCAGTGAGCCAAGACCGCACCACTATACTCCAGCCTGGGCAACAGTGAGACTCTGTCTCAAAAAGAAAAAAAAAAAAAGGCAGCCATATAAAGATGTTTATAAATCCATATGATACATATGACTACATATGATAGACTGTACAGACATTAAAATGATAGTTTTAAATGACGGTATGTCCACATGATGAATGATTATGCACCCATTAAAATGATGGTTATGAAGACTTATTTTAAATCAAATAAAATTTAAAATTCGGTCTCCTATTGACACTAACTACATTTTGAATACTCAATAGCCACATATGGCTAAGTAGCTACTATACTGGGCAGCACAGATGTGGAACACTTCCATTACAGATATTCTAATAAATGACACTTTCACAACTTAAAAAATATTAAACCTATAAATTTGTAAATATATACATATATTTTTCACTCTATAACTTAAAAAATTTTTAAACTGACACAGATAAAAGAAAAAAAAAACATAATTCTTTCACCTTAACCCAACTTTCTCCCACTCTTTGTTCTAATTCATGCCTTTTTGCACAGGTGTAACCATAGTACACACTGCCTACTTCCTTGGTAGACAATGGGGATACATTCGTAAAGAGAATACACTGGGTCCCTGCACACAGTTAGAAAACATCAAGTAGTGATGTGTAACCCAGAAATTAAAATTGATTCTTATGATAGTGACTAGAGGGTATTAGGACTACTTAGAAATATAGATAGGAATGGTCTCTTTATGGAATTTACATCCCAGCTGAGATTTAAAGGTGAGAAAAAAGCCAGCCATTTTAAAAGCCTTAAGAATGCTTCAAACAGCCGGGTGCAGTGACTCACACCTGTAATCCCAACACTTTGGGAGGCTGAGGCGGACGGATCACCTGAGGTCAGGAGTTTGAGAACAGCCTGGCCAACGTGGTAACACCCCATCTCTACTAAAAATACAAAAAATTAGCTGGACATGGTGGCGCACACCTATAATCCCAGCTACTCGGGATGCTGAGGCACGAGAATCACTTAAGCCTAGGAGGCAGAGGTTGCAGTGAGCCGAGATCGCACCATTGCACTCCAGCCTGGGAAAAAACAGCCAAACTCCCAAACTCCAAATGCTTCAAACAAAACAAAACAGCTGTGTGTGAAGAACCAAAAAAAGGACATTATGCCTAGAGCCAGCACAAGCAGAGTGGTAAGAAATAGAGAAGATGATGTCTGAGAGGAGAACAGGGACCAGGTCCTGCAGGGCAGTATAGGCCATGGTAAGAACTTTGGATTTTTATTCTAAGGTCAACAGAAGTCACTACAGGGTTTTAAGCAGGAAAATGACATTATATGGCTTCTGTTTTTAAAAGATTTCGCTAATTGCTGTGGAAAGAATGATTGGTAGAAAGAAGGCTCAGAGTAGATGTTATTCCAGTGGTCTAAGCAAAGAAATGCTGGTGCTGTGGACAATGATCATGGCAGCAGAGACTGAGATAAATAGAGTGACAAATTTGGGGGAAGAGCTCACAGACTTGGTGACAGATTACACATGAGAATTGATGGTAGGGTAGAGTAGGAAGCTTTCATTTTTCACCTGAATACTGGGTGACTGATGGTATCATTTAATGAATTGGAGACACAAACAGGAACAAGTTTACACACACATGCACATGTGTGCAGCGCACACACACACAAGTCAAGAGTTCCATTTTTTATATAATTAAGTTCAAGATACCATATGGTATCTTGATACCAGATTTATATAATTAAATCTCCATATGGAAATGTCAAGCAGCCAATTAGATTTGTAAGTCTGAAGCTCAGCAGAGAGATCTGGTCTGAAGATACAGACTTGGGAATCATCTGTATATCAATTATATTTAAAGCAACAGGCCTTAATGAGACTACTTAAAGAACAGAACCTAGGGTGCAAACTTTAGGTAATCCAATATTCAGGCTGAACATGGTGGCTCATACCTGTAATCCCAACACTTTTGAGCCCAAGAGTTCAAGACCAGCCTGGGCAGCATGACAACACCTGGTCTCTACAAAAAAATACAAAAATTAGCCAGGCACAGGGGCATACACCTGTAGTGCCAGCTATTTGGGAGGCTGAGGTGGAAGGATTGCTTGAGTCTGGGAGGTCAAGGCTGCAGTGAGCTGTGATCATGCCACTGCACTCCAGCCTGGGTGACAGAGAGAGACCCTGTCTCAAAAACAAAAAACACACATACCCAATTTCAAAGGCTCAGAGGTCAGACACAAGAAAAGACAGAAAAGGCCTGGCCAGTGAGACAGGTAGAAAGAAACTCAAGTGAAGAGAAAGAGTTACACAAGTATGTTTGCTCTAATGTAGCAGGTAATTTTAAGATGAACCCCGAATGGCCTATGTCTCTTCACTTCTGCGTACTTTAAACCATCAAGTGAAAGGGTAAATGTAAAAACAGTAGATAATTATTTAATAGCAAAAGCAGCAAAAAAGAAACTGTCATTGCTTATTCCAACTCTGCCAATTACCTTGCATGAAATAAAGTAGTAACAGCCAAACAAAGATTCTTAAAGAGGTAACCTGAATCCACCAATTGCTGAACAATGGAAAAAATACAACTCGAACAAGCCCCTTCCGAGTCAGAGATGTCCATGGAATTTCAGGTTTTGCTTTGGCAAATGTTGACCCTTTAAACATACAATAAAACAAAACATCAAACATTTATATACACTGTATTGATGCCCACCTGTAGCACTACATTAAAAACAGGTGAGTGCAAACATCAGCACAAAACCTGTTCAGTTAAAAAAAAAAAAAGAAAAAACCCTCTTAGATGTCTGTTAAATGTAATAACTTCTTGCCTCAATCACTAGGACAGAAGCTCAAAATAAGTCAGGCTTACTTGAATGTTAAACAACCTATTTATCTAATTACACAACAGCAAGTCTCTTATGTTCATCCCTCTTTTCCATGTATGCATGTAATTTATAGAGCCACACAGTACTAAGGCAGAGGTAGAAAAAGTGCTAAAGCCTGAGTGATGAGAGTAAAGTGTTACATTTGGAAATTAAAGTACACCATCATATAGAGAAGATATTAAAAATTAGGCACCACCTGAAATAATATAATAATGTACATAAAAAACAATTTTAGAACTAACCTCTGATTAAGTCAACGTCAATCAAGTCTGGCTTTATGTGGCCCATCTTTTTTGGTTTGTTTTTCAAACCCTAGAATAAAACAAAACAAAAACAAAACCAGAAATAAATAAAAGCCCTTTTATTTACTTTTTCTTTTTTTGAGACGTAGTTTCGCTCTTGTTGCCCAGGCTGGAAAGCAATGGTGTGATCTCGGCTCACTGCAACCTCTGCCTCCCGGGTTCAAGTGATTCTCCTGACTCAGCCCCCTAAGTAGCTGGAATTACAGGTGCCCACCATTAAGCCCGGCTAATTTTTCGTATTTTTAGTAGAGATGGGGTTTCACCATGTTGGCCAGGCTAGTCTCAAACTCCTGACCTCAGGTGATCCACTCACCTCGGCCTCCCAGAAGTGCTGGGATTATAGGTGTGAGCCTCTGTGCCCAGTCAGAAAAGCCCTTTTAAATACAGAAAATAAACTTAAATTTTTTTTTCTGTATATCTGATTCCCTTTTACTAAGGACACTTCAATCCTAAAGCTCCTTAAAGGAACTTGCCATTAATACACATTTTGTTTTAGTTTTTAATCCTCTCCACTAATGCATCCATATACTTTATCACTTTTTAAAATATTCGAACAGTGCCAACAGATCAATACATGAAAAATAATAGCCCCCTGAGCCATCTCTCCTCTCCTCTGAATTTCACTCCTCAAAAACAAATAACTTTCATCTTTTTTTTTTGCTCTACTATTTTTAATTGACACGTTATAATTGTGCACATTTATGGGGTAGAATGTGATATTTCAATACATGTATACAATGTATAATGATAAAACTATATCACTTTGAACATTTATCATTTATTTGTGTTGGGTTCATTCAAAATCCACCCTGCTAGGTATCTGAAAACATGTAATAAATTGTGGTTAATTATAGCCACCTCACAGTGCTATAGAACACTAAACCTTATTCCTATCTAGCTGTACTTTTGTATTTGTTAACCAAGCATTGGCTATCTGTCGTTCCCTCCCTCTTACACTTCCACACCTCTAGTAACTACTATTCTACTCTCTACTTCTATGAGATCAACTTTTTAGCTTCCATGTATGTGTGAGAACACGAAGTATTTATCGTTCTGTGCCTGGCTTATTTCACTCTGCATAATGTTCTCCATTTCCATTCATGTTGCCGTGAATGACACAACTTCATTCTTTCTTACAGCTAAATAATATTCCATTGTGTATATATACCGTATTTTCTTTATCCATTCATCTGTTGATGGACACATATGAATTCCATGTCATGACTATTGTGAATAATGCTGCAATAAACATAGGAATACAGATATTCCTTCGACATATAGATTATCTTTCCTTTGGACATATACTGAGACTGCTGGATCACATGGTAGTTCTATTTCTAGTTTTTTGAGGAACCGCAATACTGTTTTTCATAGTGGCTGTACTAATTTACATTCACACCACCGGTGTATAAGAATTCCCCTTTCTCTGCATCCTTGCCAGCATTTTTTTTTTGGTCTTTTTGATAACAGCCATTCTAAACTAGGTTGACGTGGTATCTCATTGTGGTTTGATTTGCATTTCCCTAATGACTGGTGATATCGAGCATTTTTTCATATACCTGTTGGCGGTCTGTATTGTCTTCTTTTGAGAAATGTCTATTCAGCTCAATCGTCCATTTTAAAATTGAAGTATTTGGATTTTTGCTATTGAGTTATTTGAGTTCCTTATATATATTAATCCTTTTTCAGATGAAAAGTTTGCAAATGTTTTCTCTCATTCTGTAGGTTGTCTCTTCAATCTTGATTGTTTCCTTTGCTGTGCGGAAGCTTTCTAGTTTGATACAATCCTATTTGTCTATTTTTGCTTGTTACCTGTGCTTCTGAGGTCTTCTCTATAAAATCTTTACCCAGACCAATGTTCTGAAGCATTTCCCCTATGTTTTCTTCTAGCAGTTTCAGGTCTTACATTTAAATCATTAATCTATTTTGGCTTGGTTTTTGTATATGGTGAGAAATAGTGGCCAGGCACGGTGGCTCACCCCTGTAATCCCAACACTTTGGGAGGGGCCAAGGCGGGAGGATACCTGAGGTCAAGAGTTTAAGACCAGCCTGGCCAACATGGTGAAACTCTGTCTCTACTAAAAATACAAAAAGTGGCTGGGCATGGTGGTGGGTGCCTGAAATCCCAGCTAGTCAGGAGGCTGAGGCAGGAGAATCACTTGAACTGGGAACGTGGAGGTTGCAGTGAGCTGAGATCACACCACTGCACTCTAACCTGGGCGACAGAGCAAGACCCTGTCCCTTAATTTAGAAAATAATAATAAAATAATTTGTACATGCTAATTCTTAATTACATCTTAAAAATTAGATATTCAATCATTAAAATTAATGCCAAAATTAAAGTTTACAATAATTTGCTATTTACCTATCATGGTCATTGAACCAGTATTGATCTTCAGCTTTGCTTAAACAGATGCAGTCAATTTCTCTTGTGAATCCTATATATTTCTATTCAACTCACCATAAGCTGTAGATTTTACAGAAAAATATTCTAAAACCTCAAGTGTAATAAAATTAAAGAAGGAATCAAAATTTGAAAATGAGGCAACTCAAGGAAAAAACCCTTTGAAGAAACATGTACACTAATTTTTGAAATATGCATAATTTTCACGAGAATAACAATTATCTTGTATGCTATATTCAAAATCAGAAATTAAAAATTTAAAGGTAAAAATATTACTTTATACCTTTTTGGACATTTGTCCCAGTGCTAAGCTTTCCGGACATTTGTACCAGTGGTATTCCCTATCACTTTAGAGTCAAAATAATCTTTCTACTTTCTTTGCTTTCTAGACTTTTCTCCAATAATGTTACAGCATTAGAATTAGCATTAACTAGAGGTACAATTATCCAAATCTCCCTTAGCAATAGAAACACATTTATTCATTCATTCAGTCAAAAAATATTCCACAAGTATCTTCTATATGTCAGATACTCTGCTTGAGCTAGGTATAAAACAATAAGTCAAAACATGGCTCTATCTTCAACGAATGTACAGTATAGAAGGGAAGACAAACGATAAGGCCAAATGTACAAGGGTTTCTCAGGAAGATGCCCTCTGAATCTCTCCATTTTTTTAATTCCTAAAGAGACAGAAATCATTAATAAATTTATGACCACTGATCTCAAGGAAGATTAGAAAAGTCACCATATACTGCTGTATATTTTGTACTGAAGGAGAGTAAAAACCACATTCCATACTTTTGTTTTAGAATTCTTCTGCTTTATCTTCCACCGTGCAGGTATGTATAAGAGGAAGTACATGCCAGGCACTATCCTAAGCACTTTCACATATAGTCATGCATCACTTAATGTCAGGGATACATTCTAAGAAATTCATCTTTAAGTGATTTCACTGTTGCCTGAACATAGCTTACTACACACCTAGGCTATATGGCAGCCTATTGCTCCAAGGCTACAAATCTGTCCAGCATATTACTATACAGAATATTTAGGCAATTTTAAACACAGTGGTATTTGTGTCTAAACCTAGAAAAGGTATAGTAAAAATATGGTATAAAAGATAAAAAATGGGGCTGGGCGTGGTGGCTCACCCCTGTAATTCCAGCACTTTGGGAGGCCAAGGCAGGAGGATCACCTGAGGTCAGGAGTTCAAGACCACCCTGGCCAACATGGTGAAACCCCATCTCTACTAAAAACACAAAATTAGCCGGGTGTGGTGGTGGGCACCTGTAATCCCAGCCACTCAGAAGGCTGAGGCAGGATCGCTTGAACCCGGGAGGCTGAGGTTGCAGTGAGCCAAGATCGCACCATTGCACTTTAGCCTGGGCGACAAGAGTGAAACTCTGTCTCAAAAAAGAAAAATAAAAAATAAAAAATGGTACACCTGTATAGGGCACTTATGAATAGTGCTCTCAGGACTGGGAGTTGCTCTGAGTAAGTCAGTGAGTGAGTGGTCAATGAAAGTAAAAGCTTAGGACACCGCTCTAGTACACTATTGTAGACTTCATAAACACCGTAAACATAAGATACACATCACATTTTTTTAAATCTTCCTTTCTACAATAATAACTTTTTTTTTTTTTCTCTGAGACAGAGTCTTGCTCTGTTGCCCACGATATAGTGCAATGGCACGATCACAGCTCACTACAATCTCATTCTCCTGGGCTCAAGCAATCCTCCCACCTCAGCCTTCCAAGTTTTTTTTTTTTTTTTTTTTTTTGTAGAGAAGAGGTCTTGCTTTGTCACCCACGCTGGTCTCAAACTCCTGGTCTCAAGTGATCCTCCTGCCATGGCCTCCCAAAGTGCTAGAATTATAGGCATGAGCCACCTCAACCAGTCTGTTCTATAATAACTTAACCTTAGCTTACTGTAATGCTTTTACTTTATAAGCTTTATAGGTTTTTTAAACTTTTTGACTCTTTTGTAATAACAGTTTAAAAACACACATTTTCTTTTTATCTTTATAAGCTTTTTTCTTTCTTCTTTTTTTTACTTTTTAATTAAAAACACAGCCAAGGCCTACATAGGGTCAGGATCATCAATATCACTGTCTCCCACCTCCACATCTTGTCCTACTGTAAGGTCTTCAGGGGCAATAACACACAGGGAGCTGTCATCTCCTATGATCACAATGCCTTCTTCTGGAATACCTCCTGAAGGACCTGCCTGAGACTGTTTTACAGTTAACTGATTTTTTTAAATAAATAGAAGGAGTCCACTCTAAAATAACAATGAAAAGCATAGTACAGTAAATATATAAACCAGTAATATAGTCATTTATTATCATTATCAAGTGTTAGGTACTGTACGTAACTGTATGCTATACTTTTTATGACTGACAGTGCATTTGGTTTGTTTACTCCAGCATCACTCTAAACACATGAGTAATGTGTCATGCTATGACTTTAGGATGGCTACAAAATCACTAGGCAATAGGAATTTTTCAGCTCCATTATAACCTTATGGGACCATATGAGGAGCATCGATGACTGAAACATCATTATGTGGCACATGACTGTACTTAACTTGACTCATTTAGTCCTCACAAATGTCCTATGATATTGGTACCTTTATTATCCTCACTTTACAGATGAGGCAACCAAGGCAGAGATTCCAATCCTGTCATTCTCATTCCAAAGTCTGTGCTCTAACCACTACACTATCCTGCCTTTTGCTATATGACACAAAACGCATCCCTAATCAATGTAGAGAGAGGTTTTGTTAAATCAAACAAGACTGCTTAACTTTGAGAGGTTCAATGGGCATTAGGAGTGGATTTTCCTATTGGCCACAACCTCTACCTCAGCAGTCCAGGAAAAGGTTGTAGGAGAGAATCAGGATAATCACTAGTTGCCAGAGTAGTGGTAGGGGAATTCTCTGCACATCCCCAGCTGTAGGCTGTACGCAGCCCTCTCTATTGTTTGCCCCCAACATAACTGTGCAACATCATCACAAGCTCAAAACCACTTGACAAATGAAGTTCCCACTTTTTGGAAGAGGAACAAAAACACTAGAGGTATTGATGCAATATAATTGGACTTTGTATTAAACAAGGAATAAAAAACAAGTGAAACCCTGTGACAAATCTCTATTTCCTAGTGTGCTGAAATTTTCTATTTTATTACCATCAAAAGAATTGAACTATTTATACAGTCTGGTGCAGAGAGGGAAGTTACCCCTGATTTGGGGCATATGATAAACAACAAAACAACAATTACAAGCAAGTGTAGCACTACAGGAACATCCATAAAGGACACCTTATTCACATTTAAGAAGTCCAAGAAAGATTTCCACAAAGAAAAATAGTATCTAACCTGATACCTGAAGGATGTATAAGAACTTGTAAAGTTGCGCATGGGATATAGCAAAATGAGGAATCAAGAAACACGCCTGTAATACCAGCACTTTGGGAGGCTGAGGCAGGCAGATTCCCTGAGCTCAGGGAGACCAACCTGGGCAACATGGTGAAACCCGTGTCTACTAAAATGCCAAAAATGAGCTGGGAGTGGTGGCATGAGCCTGTAGTCACAGTCACTCGGGAGGCTGAGGTAAGAGAATTCCTTGAACCAGGGAGGCAGAGGCTGCGGTGAGACGAGATCGTGTCACTGCACTCCAGCCTGCGTGACAGAGCAAGACTCTGTCTCCAAAGAAGGGAAAGGAAGGGAAGGGAAGGGGATAGGAGGGGAGAGGAGGGAAGGGGAGGGGAAGGGAGGGGAGGGCAAGAAAGAAAGAAAAGCATATGAGAGGACCCAGGAATAAGAGATAGCATGGTAAAAACTAAAGTAAGTTTGAGAAGGCCTAAAGCACACAGTGGAAGTGAAGAGGTCAAGACATGGGTAAGAGGTAAACTTGTGAGATGAGAAGTCATAATGTGAAAACTATAATCATGCTAGGAGTATGATTTTATTGTAAGGGTACTAGGAAGTCAGGAAACAGTTTTAAATATGAGAAAAATAATCAAATTTGTATTAAAACAGAAACCAAAAAATAACAACCTGGCTTCGTTATAAAGAACAGATGGAGAGTAAGGAGAGATAGGAAGCAAAAGAAAGCAGTTAGAAAGTTAAAAAACCTACTCCAGTAATCTAATCAGGAGTGGATAAAATTTTTCTATAAAGGGCCAGATGGCATTTCAGGCTTTATGGACCATACCAGGGGTCCCCAATACCCAGGGCATGGAATAGTGGTCGGTGGCCTGTTAGGAACCGGGTTGCACAGCAGGAGGTGAGTGGCAGGTGAGAGAACAAGGGAAGCTTCATCTGTATTTATAGCCGCTCCCTACTGCTCGAATTACCACCTGAGCCCTACCTCCTGTCAGATCAGAGGTGGCATTAGATTCTCACAGGAGTGCAAACCCCATTGTGAACTGCACATTCAAGGGATCTAGGTTGCGTGCTCCTTATGATAATCTAATGCCTGATGATCTGTCACTGTCTCCCATCATCCTCAGATGGGACTGTCTAGTTGCAGAAAAACAAGCTCAGGGCTACCACTGATTCTACATTATAGTGAGCTGTGTAATTATTTCATTATATATTACAAGGTAATAATAGAAATAAAGTGCACAATAAATGTAATGTGCTTAAATCATTGCAAAACCATCCCCCCAGTCCACAGAAAAACTATCTTCCATGAAACTGGTCTCTGGTGCCAAAAAGATTGGGGACTGCTGGACTATACCATCTCTGTCACAACCACTCAACTTAGCCACTGTAGCCCTACAGCAGACACAGACATTGAATATAAATATGTAAAGCACTAAACCTGGCTGGGTTCCAGCTAGATTTGCACATAAGCAATAGTTTGCCAACCAGATGAGTAGACAATAGGTCAGACCAGTAATTAGAAGTGTGAACTAGGAACAGTACTCATATTCAAAAGATATTTAGCAGGTATAATCCAGAAGTATTGGTAACTGAAAATGTGAGATTAGTGTCAAGGTGAAGAACTCTAAACCCTGACTTTAGTATTTTAGCAAGTCACTGAATAGGAAAGGTAAGAAAACAAAAAAAAGTATTGAGTCATGGGAGGAAGGCCACATTCAGCTCACACTCCACTGGCCAAGCAAATTCCATGACTAAGGTGGAAGTCTGTGGGGCCTGGAAGAATTCTCCTCTTATAGGAAGGCACTGCAAGTCACATGACAGTAAGTGCAGCCATATAATCTTCTTACAGGAAAGAATAATTACAGGTAGTGAATAATTAGGAAAATTACTATAATATACAGTTAAGTCCATCTGACTCTAAAGCTCTTGCCTAAATGCTGATGAGATTTGTTCGTTTTGGCACTGGTATAAATAAAGCATATTGGTATAGCCAATATACCTAAATACTCATATACCTCTAAATATACCTATCTCATATGGAAATATATGTATAGCCTATTACTCAGGTAACATCATTTAATATATTATTTGGTTTTGGAGGAAAAATGTTTTAAAATTAAATCTTTATTTGTACTAAAATAATTCTCATATTACAAGGCTAATGAAAAATAACATTCCAGTCTCACCCTTCCTTACCCTTGATTCATATATCCTAGCTATTTCTTTTTTATTTGTAAAAAAAAAAAAAAGAAAAAGTTTACAGTGCTTTAATCAATTTCAGATGTCATCCATTCATTTCTCACTGTTGAAGATGAGGAAATAACTTTCCATTTAGCCTTTCTATGCCTCAATTCCTTCACCTATAAAAAGGGAAAGATAATAGCACATACCTCATAAGATTATCATGAGGATCAATTGTGTGTGTTGCTTAAAATAATGCAAGACACATACTCCACGCTATTAATGATCATTACATCACCAAACAATGCTGATGACTCAAAAGATCGTTTTATTTTCTTTTTCCTTTTGAGACAGAGTCTCACTTGTCGCCCAGATCAAAGTGCAGTGTTGCATTCACGGCTCTCTGCACCTTTAAACTCCCAGGCTTAAAGGATCCTTTCACCTCAGCCTTCTGAGTAGCTGCGACTACAGGCACACACCACTACACCCAGATGATTTTTAAATTTTATTGTAGAGATGGGATCTCACCTTGTTGCCCAGGCTGGTCTCAAACTCCCGGGTTCAAGGGATCCTCTTGGCTTAGCCTCCCAAAGTGCTAGGATTACAGGCGTGAGCCACCATGCCCAACCAAAAGATCCTTTTAATCTGGAAATACATATACAGTACTGAATTTCTGGGACAATTTTTTTTGAATTATTTATTCTTCCTCTCCATGTATTTCCTTTTTCTGGAACATCTATTAGTTGGATATTACATTTCCTGTACGAACTGCACTCACTTTGTTATTTTCTTTTTTGTCATTCTTTTTTATACTATTTTTCTGGAAAATGGTCTCAAATTTATCTTCTAACCTTTCCCCTGAATTTATTTTAATTTCTATTTATTTATGTGTTTATTTTTGAGACAGGGTCCCACTATGTCGCCCAGGCTGGAGTGCAGTGGTGCAATCACGGCTCACTGCAGCTTTGACTTCCCAGGCTCAGATGATCTCCCACCTTGACCTCCTAAGTAGCTGGGACTACAGGCGCACAACACGAAGTCCAGCTAATTGTTTTGTATTTTTTGTAGAGACAGGGTTTCACCATGTTGCCCAGACTAACCTTGAACTCCTGGGCTCAAGTGATCCACTTCGGCCTCCCAAAGTGCTGGGATTACAGGCGTGAGCCACTGTACCCAGACACCACTGAATTTATTCTGATTATTTTATTTTCAAGTCTTCTTACTTTCTCATCTATAGTCTATCTTTTAAGCATTCTTTTTTAATTTTTAAATTGACAGATAATATTCTATGTATTCAGTGTGTACAACATATTCTGAAGTAGATATACACTGTAGAATGACTAAATCCAGCAAATTAATATATGCATTACCTCACATGGTTATTATTTGTGTGGTAAGAACATTTAATATCCACTTTCTTAGCATTTTTCAAGAATACAATATACTGTTACTAACTATAGTCACCAATGTTATACAATAGATCTGCTGAAGATATCTCAGTCTTTTTATAGTATCCAGTTTTTTAAAGGTAGTAACTGTATCTTTAAAAACACTGTTCTTATGATTCCTGCATTGCTTCTTTTCTTTTTTCTTCTTTTTCTTTAGGTCTCAAATATTTGATGATCTTTAATTATCCATTTATAGTTAAGAGGCACTAACACACTGAATGCAAGCTCACTGTGCAATGGGTGAAGCATTTTGAATAGTGGGCCTCACTACAGAGGCGTGGCCAGTCATTCACTTTTCAGTATCCTTAGGTTCTCTTTGGTTACTCAGTTTTGACAAAAAGAAATTCCAGTCTTCTGTTTGCAGATTATAAATCTGACCACCAGACTTTCACTTAATCCCCATTGTTAGTGCAGCATCTCACCAGACTCTGATTTGTTTTTGGTCTTCCAGAATCCAGAACTTCTCTGGCTCAGCCTCTCCAGAGAGCAAGCTTCAATCCAGTCTTCTGTCAGAGGAAGATAAGGGTAACTATGTGGCTACATGGAACAAGGAAGATCTGGGGCTAGGTCTATTATCCCTTATACACATGCTCAAATAATCCTGTCTTTAGTTCTTCCTCACTCCTACAGATATACCTGATACATCTAATTCCTGAGTCTTGCAGAAGTTAATCACATGGGTTTTACTTGTTTCCTATTGGCTTTCCCTATTGCAGAGACTTAGATTTTTACTTCCTTCATTTTCCAGCCTTCAAAATTGCATTGATAGCTCTCGTTTACTGTAGTCTCTTCTTCCATTCTTTTAGTCCTTGCAGGCTGCCATGTTTTTTTGTTATTTATTGTACTTTTAAAGAGGTTTCAGGAGAGATTAGAGCATGTATTTGAACTATCGTTTTTTGGGTGTTTTTTTTTTGTTTTTTGTTTTTTTTTTCAGGACAGGGTCTTGCTCTGTCACCCAGTCTAGAGTGCAGTGGCACAATCACAGCATACCACAGCCTCAAACTCCTAGGCTCAGGCGTTCCCCGCCACCCAGCTTCCCCAGTATCTGGGACTACAGGCGCATGTCATCACACCCAGCTAATTTTTTTTTATCTTTTTGTAGAGCTATGTTGCCCAGGCTGGTCCCAAACTCCTGGCCTCAAGCAAAAACCTCAGCTTCCCAGAGTGCTGGGATTATAGGCCTGAGCCACCACGCCTGGCCTCAAACTGTCATCTTTAATAAGGAGTGTCAGTGTCATCTATCATATGGGCCACCATTGTGCTTAAGTAAAACATTACAAATACAGCTGAAGTAGTCTCTGTGTTTCTGATTAGCCTTTTTTATTCTCTAAATACAAAACCATGCTATCTTCAAACAGTGATTTTTGTTCACTCTAATATTAATTTTTAAAAAGAAAACATACAAAAAAGATAATAATAATGTTAATTAGAATGTTTTGCTCATCTCAGCACATGTATCTCAAACAGCATGCTAAAGAGTAGTAAAAGGGACCAGGCGTGGTGGCTTATGCCTGTAATCCCAACACTTTGGGAGGCCAAGGTGGGCAGATCACAAAGTCAAGAGATCGAGCCATCCTGGCCAACATGGTGAAACCCCACCTCTACCAAAAATACAAAAATTAACTGGGCGTGGTGGTGCGTGCCTGTAATCCCAGCCACTCGGGAGCCTGAGGCAGGAGAACTGCTTGAACCCAGGAGGCGGAGGTTGCTATGAGCCGAGATTGCGCCACTGCGCTCCAGCCTTGGTGACAGAGCAAGACTCTGTCTCAAAAAAAAAAAAAAAGAGTAGTAAAAGGGGAGATTCTTATTTTAGTCTTAAAATAAGAACTTGGAGGACTAAGTTACACTCCATCACTGAAAATGTTAGACATTAGATTTAATATACGATCTCATTAAAAAAATTTAGGGCTGGGTGTGATGGCTTACATCTGTAATCCCAGCACTTTGGGAGGCCAGGGAGGCAGAACTGCTTAAGCCCAGGAGTTGAAGACCAGCCTAGGCAACGTGGTGAGACCCTGTCTCTACAAAATATAAATTTTGTTTTAAATTTAGAAAACAATTTTAATTGTGAATATGTATACATTTACATTTTTGGTATACTACATTATTATTTTTCCTACTTTTTTCTATTGGTATAATTTTTAAAGTAGCTTTATTGAGGTATAATTTACATACTATTAAACTAACTCACTTTTACAGATTTAGTAAATTTAGATTTTTAGTACATTTGTAGAGTTGTTCAATCATTATCACACTCAAGTTTTAGAACATTTCCATTACCCTAAAAAGTTCCTTTCTGCCGGTTTGCAGGAAAGCCCTGTTCCCCTCAATCTATAGGCAATCTTTGATCTGTTTTCTATTTCTATAGATTCCTAGAAATTTCATATAAACAATCACACAATATGTTGTGCTTAGCATAACATTTCTTATATTCATCCATGATGCAGTATGTATTAACAGTTTTTATTGCTGAATTGTATTTCATTGTATGACTATAACACATTTGCTTATACCAGTTGATTCACCAGTTGATGGACACGTGGATTTTTCCTACTTCTGGCTATTAAGAACACTGCTGCTACTGCTGCTATGAATATTTGCATGTATTTATGATTTCACTTCTCTTGGATAGAAAATATTAGATATAGTAGATACCCTAAATATAGGTAGATACCCTAGAAGTGGAAATGCTGGGTCATGTGAGAAGTATATACTTAACATTTTAAGAAACCACCAAACTGTTTTCCATTTTCCATGCCCACCAGTAGTGTAGAAGAGTTGTAGTTCCTCCATCACCTTGCCAACACTTGGTATCGTTAGTCTTTTTAGTTTTGTTCTAACAGATGTATTAGAAATGTAGTAATGTAAATCTTCCAACACTATTCTTTTTAAATTTGTTTTTAATATTCTACATCCTTCGTATTACATACATATATTTGAGAATTAGCTCATCAATCTCTACCAAAAACAAAAGTCTGCTGGAATTTTGAGTGGATTACATTGAATATATAGATACATTTGGAGAAAACTAACATTTTAACAATATTGAATCTTCCAGATCATGAAAATGAAAAGTTATTCCATTTATTTAGGCCTTCTTTAATTTCTCTTAGCAATGTTTTATAGTTTTCCATGTATGGGTCTTACACTTTCTATGTCAAACATTCCTAAGAATTGTATTATTTGTTCCTATTATGAATAAAATTGTTTTCTTAATTTTATTTTTGAATTACCTATTGTTGGTATATAGAAATACAACTGATTTTTGTATATTGATCTTGTATTTGAAGACCTTGCCACATTCGTTACTGTAGTTTTTTATATGAATTATTAGGATTTTCTAAACATGGGATTATGTTGTCATGAGTAAAGGCAGTTTTCATATTCCTTTTCATCTCAATGCCTTTCATCTCTTTTCCTTTGTTTATTACATTGGTTAGGACTCCCAGGACAATGTTAAATAAAAATGGTAAGAGCAGATATCCTTGCTTTTTTCCTGATTTTAGGGGAAAACATTCAGTCTTTAACCATTAAGTGTGAAGTTTGTAGCAAGCTTTTCCTAGACAATCTTTAATAAGCTGAAGAAGTTCCCTTCTATTCCTAGTTTATCGTTAATGGGCATTGAATTTTTTTTTTTTTTTTTTTTTGAGATGGAGTCTCACTCTGTCACCCAGGCTGGAGTGCAGTGGCACCATCTCGGCTCACTGCAAGCTCCGCCTCCCGGGTTCATGCCATTCTCTTGCCTCATCCTCCCGAGTAGCTGGGACTAAAGGCACCCGCCACCAGACCCGGCTAATTTTTTGTATTTTTAGTAGAGACAGGGTTTCACCATGTTAGCCAGGATGGTCTCGATCTCCTGACCTCGTGATCCACCCACCTCGGCCTCCCAAAGTGTTGGGATTATAGGCGTGAGCCATCGCACCTGGCCGGCACTGAATTTTGTTAAATGCTCTTTCTGTATTTACTGAGAAGATCATATGTGATTGTCCTTTATCCTATTAATATGGTATATTACATTACTTTGTTTTCAAATTAATGCATTCCTGGGATAACTCCCACGTGGTCACAGTAGATAAGCCATTTTATGTGTTGTTGGTTTTGTTAATATCTTATTAAAGATTTTCACACATACATTCATAATGAATGTTCTTATGATGCCTTTGTCTGGCTTAGGTTTCAGGGTAATACTAGTCTCATAGAATAAGCTGAGAAGTATATTTCCTTCTCTATTTTCTGAAAAAGTTTGTGTAGAATTAGTATATTTGTTCTTGACATAATTAACTGCTACTCATGCTTCAGATCTCATTTTAAGAATCAATTCCTTAGCAAAAGCTTATCTGAGACCTTCTTAAATAGGTTCTTTTTTTTTTTTTTTTTTTTTTTTTTTTTTTTTTTTTTTTTTTTTTTTGTGGGGGTTNTTTTTTTTTTTTTTTTTTTTTTTTTTTTTTTTTTTTTTTTTTTTTTTCTGAGATGGAGTCTCACTCTTATTGCCCAGGCTGGAGTGCAATGCATGATCTCAGCTCACTGCAACCTCTGCCTCCCATGCTCAAGCAACTCTCCTGCCTCAGCCGCCTGAGTAGGTGGGACTACAGGCGCATGCCACCACGCCCAGCTAATTTTTGTATTTTTAGCAGATAAGGGGTTTCACCATGTTGCTCAGGCTAGTCTTGAACTCCTGAGCTCATGCAATCTGCCTGCCTCGGCCTCCCTGCTAGGATTACAGGCATGAGCCACCATGCCCAGCCTTTTTTTTTTTTTTTAGAGGCAGGGTCTCTGTCATCTTGACCTCCAGGCTTAAGCAATCCTCTCACCTCAGCCTCCTGAGTAGCTGGGACCACAAGCAGATGCCATCATGGCCAGTTAATTTTTATTTTCTGTAGAGAGAGAGTCTCCCTGTGTTGCCCAGGCTAGTGTCAAACTCCTGGCCTCAAACGATCCTCCTACTTTGGCCTCCCAAAGTGCTAGGATTATAGGTATAAGCCACCATGCCCAGCAACTAGGCTCATTTATTTCCCTTATTATAAGTGTAGTAGCTTATAAATAGCCCTCTTCTCAGTATTTGCCTCAAAGTAATTTGCACTTATTAGAAGGATTCTTTTTATTATTCTCACCCACTTTGTCATAAATTCCATGAAAATAAAAATGGTTGGGCAGAGTGTCTCACACCTATAATCCCAGCACTTTGGGAGGCCAAGGTGGAAGCGTTGCTTGAGCTCAGGAATTCGAGACCAGCCTGGACAGCATGGCAAGACCTTGTCTCTACAAAAAATTTAAAAATTATCCAAGCCTGTTGGTGCATGCCTGTGGTCCCAGTTACTCAGGAGGCTAAGGTGGGAGAATCACTTGAGCCCAGGAGGTTGAGGCTGCAGTGGAGCTGTGTTCATGCCACTGCACTCCAACCTGGGCAACAGGGCCAGACCCTGTCTCAGAAAAAAAAAAAAAAAAAGATTGAATGTTTTTACTCACCATTATGTAGGCATAGCTAGTGTCTGACACATGGTAGGTAAGCAGTCAACAAATATTTGTTAAATAAATATGTAATGGATGCTTTCGTTTTATTTTTGGTATTTCTTTTCCTGTTTTACTTTGGTTGATTACTATTTTCTTTCTCTAGATTATTCGATATTAATATTATTCATTATAAATCTTCCTTCCTAGTCAAACTAGACATTTTTTGTTAATATAGACATTAAGAATAATAAGTACGACTCTGGAAATATTCCATAATTTCATAATTTTATTATAATGTCTATATTTTTATTTCTGTCTTTCAAAAACACAGATATGATGTGACTCCTCTACTCAAAAACCATTAAAACCTTTCAATTTTCTACAGAATAGTATCTAAAGTTCTTAGTAAAGCAGTCAAGTAATCTCCAAATAGATTTATGGCCTATCACTCCATCTGTGTACCTTATTCTCCAATCACATTGGGCTACTTACTTGCTCTTACTTTAAACAAGTCTTATACTTCTGTTTGTTAGTACTTTTCCTCTTGTGCTCAGCACCCAACAAAATGCCTTAAACATTGTAGTTCAATAAACACTTATGGAAAAGTTCGTACCATTTTTCATGATCCAAGTTAAGATTTTTAAAATTTATGTCTTTTATAATTCTGAATTATACTTTTACATATATAATTTTTAATTATATAACAGTACTGTGATATGATGTTAATATTTTTATTTTAATTTTTTTTGCTTATTTGTTCTTTTTTTGTTTTCAAAAAATTGTATTTGTGTTAATGTATTTTTAAATTTAGCATTAATTTTTTTGTATGCTATACTTTGGTCATTTTTTAAGACTTAAGCATATTAAAAAGATATCTTGGCTTTTCTCCCATCACTGTTAGACGGTGAAACCCACGAAGGCATCACATTTATCTTTTTCACTGTATTCTCAGCACCTAGTATAAGTGTGGCACATTAGTTGAGTAATTTTTTTTCCAGCTTTCTACTATCACACTGAAAGCTCAGTAAATGTTTATAGTTATTTTACATTTCATTCTTTCCACTGCTGCTAAATTCAGAAGCATACATTAAGGCATGATTAGGCAGTTTACCCTATGAGAGAACAATGAGTAAAAACATGCATGATGGATAGGGTTCAATTAACTATAGCAACAGAGTTCTCAGTATGAATCAAGATGTTCTCAGAGTAGGAAACAAACACACTTCCTACCCTTAAGGCCTATGAACACACACAGGTTAACAAATAACTTTCATATGGTGCACTAAAAGGAAGGTATGTTTTAAATAGCATGGAAATAAGAGTGAAGGGAATCAGGCCGGGCGCAGTGGCTCACGCCTGTAATCCCAGCACTTTGGGAGGCCAAGGCAGGTGGATCACGAGGTCAGGAGATGGAGACTATCCTGGCCTACACAGTGAAACCCCATCTCTACTAAAAAAAAATACAAAAAATTAGCCGGGCATGGTGGCGGGTGCCTGTAGTCCCAGCTACTCAGGAGGCTAAGACAGGAGTATGGCGTGAACTGGGGAGGTGGAGCTGGCAGTGAGCCGAGATCACGCCACTGCACTCTAGCCAGGGTGACAGAGCGAGACTGTCGCAAAAAAGAAAAAGAAAAAAAAAAAAAGAGTGAAGGAAATCTTTAAATTGGCTAGAAGAAGGTTAGATCACAAGGCTAGAGATCACAAAACAAGATCAGACTCCACTTCTATGCTGTTTCCATTATAACATACTTACTATCAATGATGTTTAGCAGCTCACAAAAAAATAACGGGACAGGATTTAGAGAATTACAAAATAAAATCCCGAGACTTATTCATCCTAACCCCATCTCCCATTAATATAAATAATCAAGGACTATACCAAATTGTGAAAAGTTAGTCGGCTACTTGTCGTTCAAATAGCTTTCTACTTGATTGGTCTATTTAACACAACAGATAATATTAAGTTGTATTCACCCAGGTTTTTTTAATTATTAATGAAGGGTCTGCAGCAAAACTTTCTAAAAGATAATCCAAAAACAAGAATCAGCTGGCATTTATCAGTACTTTCCAAGGAAGTGAGGCCCTGAATCCGTAAGATTTAAGTATTAAAGTTGCAGACAGTTACATTCTTTTGAGGACCAAGGATAGTTCTTTAGGCTTTTCCACATCTCAAGACTATCCAATTACATTTGGTTACCAAGCAACCATTCCATGACGAATTTGTACCAGCATCCCCAAATGGCTTAACCCCACAACTCTGACCTTGGAATATTAGAAGATGATTTAACCCTCTCCTCCCCTATTATAAGTTAATAAACTGGCATTCTGAATTATATATCAGTTTTTGGTCACTTGGTTAGTATAAAATAAGAATCCTCTCAGTTCTAAGAGCTGTGTAGAAAAAAGTTTAAGAATCTGAAAAACTTAAAACCATAGTCTAGGCCAGGTGCGGTGGCTCATGCCTGTAATCCCAGCATTTTGCGAAGCGGAGGCGGGCAGATCACAAGGTCAGGAGATCGAGACCATCTTGGCTAACACGGTGAAACCCCATCTCTACTAAAAATACAAAAAAAAAAAAATTAGCCAGGCGTGGTGGTGGGCGCCTGTAGTCCCAGCGACTCGGGAGGTTGAGGCAGGAGAATGGCATGAACCCGGGAGGCGGAGCTTGCAGTGAGCCAAGATCATGCCACTGCACTCCAGCCTGGGCGACAGAGTGAGATTCCGTCTCAAAAACATAACAAAACAAACAAACAAAAACCCATACTCTAAGCTAGTGATTGAATAAAATGGGGGACCATATGCTGGATTTGGGCCACAAATGGATTTTATTTGGCTTGCAGAGGAGGAGGAAGAAAAGAAAGAGTCTCTTAAAAATCTGACATAAAATGCACAATATATTTCATATAAAAATGTGTATTTCCAGCTTCTCTTGAAAAATCTGAAACTCTGGCAATATTTGGACCTGCACTGCCATGTAGTAAAAACTGGCCAGAGCTAAGTAACCCAGCCCTATTTACATGGGACATTTGCTCTCTAATTCATCACAGACCAACTCACCCCTTTCTGTTTTCCTGATAGTGAGGCCAAAAATCAAGTGTCACTTCTCATTATGCTTGCACTGTTTTTCTTATAACCTTCAAAGATTAAAGAATGCCATACTGGTAGTTAAGTGAGAGTTTACCAGGTAAGTACAATTCCACTTTTCATATTAATGCAGTGAAACATAGGCAGAATCAAAGAAACCAATTTACCTTAATCTGAGTCTGTTCGATTGACTTTTCCCATATCTGCTGATCGTAGGCTCCAATCTGAAAGAGGGAGTAGTGTATTTAAACGATGCAAAGGAAATCCTTACCTAAATCAAGCCTCACAAAAGTCATGAGCCTATTAAGTATCAATATGCTATGTGGAAAATGTTTGTGCTACTCAGGAGTTAGAATAAATTAATACTTCCAAGGACTGTTTCTTTCAAATATCTAAAATAGCTGGACCTAAAAGTATATTCAAAAGCAATGCCCAAAACATTTCAAATTAAATATTACCTTAAAAGATATTTCCACTTCTTGGGCGGGCATGGTGGTTAACACCTGTAATTCTAGCACTTTGGGAGGTGGAGGTGGGTGGATCACCTGAGGTCAGCAGTTCGAGACCAGCCTGAACAACATGGTGAAACCCCGTCTCTACTAAAAATACAAAAAATTAGCCAGGCGTGGTGGTGGGCGCCTGTGATCCCAGCTACTCCGGAGGCTGAGGCAGGAGAACAGCTTGCGCCCGGGAGGCGGATGTTGCAGTGAGCCGAGATCGCGCCATTGCCCTCCAGCCTGGGCAACGAGAGCGAAACTCTGTCTCAAAAAAAAAAAAAAAAAAAAAAAAATCAAATCCACTTATTAAGGAAAACAGCAATAGAAAAACTAGAGAGGAATAAAAGATAAGGAACAGCTCAATAAGACTGTTAATAGTATCAATCTGAGCTGTGCAGATTAAGGTTTCATGTCTTTTTTGTTTTTAAGCAGTTTGATCAGAAGCAAACTTTCAAAGCATTGCAGTGGCATTGTGTACGCAGCCTGGAGAAGGGAGGTGGCCTGTAAACCTTATTCCAGGACCTGGAACCGGGTTTAAAAAACATAATGACCTTGTACATCTTTTTTTTTTTTTTCCATTTATGTTGAAGTATACATGAACACCTGGCACTACCAAACTCAGGGGAAAGTAACATACTATTTGTGAGAGCTTTTTGCAGGAAGAATGCGTTACAAATAAAAAATATATATATTGGTATTACCTTCTTTTGGTACCACGATATAGCATCTCTCTCATTTGAGGCCATCTGTGTCTCCAGCCAGAGAATGGGATTTCACTGAAAATGAAGGAAAACCAGTCGGTGAGTCCAGCTGCTGAAGGTTACTCTCCCAATTTGGGTAGGACTCAAAAACCGCTTCTCTCAGCCTCTCCATGAGCTGCTCTTTCTCCAGCTGTTTGCCAGGGAAAACACAACAAACAAACAAAAACTGGCGCAGCGGCGACCGGAGAAGCCTCTGCAATATTTCGGGCGAGCGTGTTCCTGGGTGCGGGGCAGGGGCAGGGGCGGCCGCTGGAGTCGCCCGGCACCCGCCTCCTTCGCTCTCTGGCGTCCGGCTCTCACCTAGTGCCCGTTGCCCCGCGGGCCGGCGCCCGGGACCTTCGTCCTCAGTGCCCGGGGTCCCACCGTAAGGCCGGGGGCGAGGCGGCGGGCAGGGCAGGCCGCATCTTCCCACCTAGGCGGAAACGCCGGCGAGGCCGTTACCATGGAGACCGCGGAGGCTGCCCCAGCCTCGGAGGCAGCCGGGCTGCCCAGCGCCCTGAGGGCGGCAAATCGATCGCGGGTCCGAGCCCGCCTAGAGGGTCACGGACTGACCAGAAAATAAGCAGAGAATGGACTGGAAAATGAGGGGGATTAAAAGTAAAGGAGATCTTCGCTAGGCCGCCAGTCGCCACGGCGACAGCAAAAGGCTTTGTGCCCAGCTGGAAAAGACAGGTGCAAAGGCCCGGGACCCCGAGAGCCCGGGAGCCCGAGAGGCGGCCGCGGCGGCGGCGCTCGTCTTTTCCGGGCCGGGCCGGGCGGCAGTGACTCAGCCGTCTGAGAGCTGGGCTAGAGCCGCTTAGCCGACCACCGGGTAGCAGCCTTCGGCTTCCGCTTTCCGGCTTTCGCCGCCGAGGTGGCTCCGCCCCTGGCCCGGGCCTTCCCGCCCCGCCTAGGTCCAGGCTCCGGGTCCAAGGGCCTGGGGAGCCGCGCGGAGATCGGTGGCCAAGAGCAGCTCCCTCAGATCACCCTTCAGCCCTCCGCTTAAAAGTCACTTCCTCACAAACGACTCTCCCATCCAGCGGTCTAAAGGAGGTCGGTCCTGATACTCTAGTAGCTCCCGGCTCATGTCTTTGTGGCACTCATCTTCGTGTTTCATGGCTTAATCTCTGTTCCCCAGTGGGCTGTGGGCTCCATGAGGTCAGAGACTAGGGCCTGGCACGAACATGAAACTTAGGTTCCCAGTGTTTGTTGAGTGAATTAATGAATGTTTATGTGAATTTACGCTGCCCTGGGAGGAAGGGCCTGGCTGCGGCTTAGTGACTCCCTTCCTCTCCCGCCCCTCAGCAGCTCTGGGTCTGGAGCTTTCTGGGGCTCAAAGGTAGGGGAAAAAGAGGGACAAGTATTGAGCAGTCACAGCTTTTTCCAAAATAGGGTAAAGTTAGGTGACGGCGGGAACACGTTAATTAGGGCCGATAGAGGTCAGGAGAAAGGAGAGAGAAGTTGAGCCCTAAAGTGAGTATTTAAGGATACATTAAAAGGATTTTTAAGCTGCTTTCCTTTTTTTTTTTTGGCCATTAATGGAACACTGTCCCCTTAGTCATTCTCCCCACCTTATTTGAAGCTGTGTTCTTGCTGGCCCACAGCGTGTAGCATCTGGGTCAGAGAAAGCTAATGACAGATGATAGCTTCCACTTAAGAAAGCCTAAAAGGCGCGGTTTTACAGACATTATTTCTTATCATCTATTGAGTGGGTACCAGGTGGAAGTTATCCCATTTCACGGATGAGGAAAATCGACTAAGCTAAAATAACTCCCACAGGACAAAGTTTTACAAATTATTTCCCCCAGACTGGGCGCAGTGGCTCACGCCTGCAATCCGGGCGCTTTGAGAGGCCAAGGCGGAAATGTCGCTTGAGCTCAGGAATTTGAGACCAGCCTTAGCAACATGGCCAGACCCCATCTCTTAAAAAAAAAAAAAAAAAATTAGCCGGAGATGGTGGCACGCACCTGTAGTCCCACCTGCTTCGAAGACTGAGGCGGGAGGATTAGTCTGAGCACAAGAGTTCGAGGCTGTAGTGAGCTATGATTGCGCCACTGCACTTCAGCCTAGGCAAGAGACCCTGTCTCAAATAAAGTAAAAATTATTTTATCCTTTTTACATTGCACACATTGGCAGTGGTTTCCTTTTAATCCTTGACAGCTTTTCCTTTCCTTAGTGCTAAACATTACAATTCTGTTGGGCTTCAAGACAAATGACCAACTTGAAAAAAAAGAAAGATAAATGACAAGTGAAAAACGTCGAATTTTGCACACGTAAATATTTAACCTCAATTACATTAATAGCAAAAGTACTTTACTTCATTGTTTGGCACACAAAAGATTTTCCGGGCAGTGTGTGGAGGAACTAAATCAGGTAAGTAGTATTAGAGGATAGTGGTTAAGTAGCAAACCATTTTTCAGGTGCCCTGTTGGAAACTATTCAGTGCTTCCTAAGGCTACCAGAGAACAAGGTATGAATCCTTGCTCCCAACCAATAATCTGTGATCTTAGGCAATTTATTCAACTAACAAGCCTGTTTTCTCACCTGTACTATGGAGATAGTTGCCTTCTTAAGGATGTGAGGATTAAATGAGATACCCTCATACAAACTTCCTGGCCCATGGCAGTTACTCAAAAACTGTGAAGTCCCTTTCTTTTCCTTTCCTAATCAGAATCAAAGGCTATCAGTGCTTAGGAAAGGTACCTCAATTAAAGGTAAGTTCACACAAAAACTGATGAGGAAAGAAATCCATTTTGTGGTGTTGCATTAATACATCAATGACATAAAAGTCTATACGCCATCTTCATTAATACTCAATGAACTTCAAGAAAATCCACATCACCAGAATACAAATTTAAGACTGTCCTTTTAAGTAGATACACACTAATTTAAGCAATTAAGAGGCATTAACTACAACAAATGCCAAGTGATTTTTTCTTCTTCCCCTAAACTAATTGCATCTCAATATGGATGGAATTTTCCCCAGACATCTTTAGAAAGAAAAGTCGTAAGATTTTCTAAAAAATTTTTTTGTAGTAGTAGGGGATAAAGTAGGTGAAGGATTCGTCCTCTAAAAATAGGTTCCAGGTATTTAGAACTCGCATATGCTATGCATTTTGTGATGAAACACCAGTAAAGGACAAATCAGACTTTGTTTATTAAAAAAATACTTTACAGGAAAAAAAAAAAAAAAACTATGCATTCCATTGTCCTATTTTACAAAGAAATAGCTTAACAATTTAACACACTTAGACAGCTACAAAAAAGCACTGTGTTAAAAGGATTATTCACACAAATTTAGATTTAAGACTATTCATTAAAAACCTTTTTAAAACACTTGTTAATGTCAATAAACAAACTAAGGCCACACAACGCAAATAGTCCGCCAGGCAAATATACATTTCATCTATATGCAAAGACCTCTTAGATAAATAAAAGCCACAGGAAAAAAAGTCTTAGCTGCCAATCAAAATGGAGTTTAGTCACAGAAAACACTATTACATGAAAATTTACAACATGTGATAGTAGTACATAAGTATTTCTTCAGAGAGAATTGAAAAGTGCTATATTTTAAGAGACAGTGGTCTCAACTACATGCACAAGTGGATCCTAAAAAATGTATGAAGAAAATGGAAGGCCATAATATTTATGGAGAGATACTTGCTTTTAAAGTAACAAACTTTCAAGACAAGGATAGGTCCCTTACGTGCTAAAGAAAAACATTGGTACTGTGCATTTCCTCTACTTGCATGGCCAATAAATACAGCTACAACCTGTTTGAAAAACAAAACAGCACAGATGTGAACCTCTGGCATGTGCTAGTGAAAGGTTCTTTTTTAAAAACGTGTAGCAATGATAAAAGATTAGAAAGATACAAAATTATCCTAAAGGCATAAATGCAAATAAATTTTTTATGGCAAATACAGATGAAAATATAATGGGCTAATATTAATGATTAAGAATATATTCACTAAGGGTTTTCATGGATTTGGGAGTCTTGTTCCTATATTAGCTTTCATTCTAGACAATATTTATATAAGGAAAGGCAATAAGCAAGTTTTTTCCAGTCATTAAGTGTGACTTTTATGCCTAGTAAGACTGATGCAAAACATCTTGTCCCAAAGTTTAGTAAAGAACTTTAATAAGCTCCTTTTTCCCCCCTATAAGAGCTTATAATATCAGTCAACTGGTATTCCAACTGTCTCTTAAGGGGAAAGGGCACTTTTCAAAAGTCTTTCACTAAAAAATAACAAAAGTACCAGTTAAACAAATTCTAAGTACTGAATAAGCAAATTAAAAGTACAATTAAACCTAGGAATCAATTTTTAGAGTTAAAACTTTGGAGGAGGGAACATACTATGTAGGTTTTCATTATTATTGCTTTATGAATTTGGGTTACCGCTTTGAATCATCCTACTCCTAGCATATCTTGGTATCAAGAATTACTTCTGGGGCAAGAGGAAGACTTTTATCCTTTTTAATGGGTACCATGAAATTATTCTACTTTACTAAGTTAGGAATATTCATTTATTGAGTCCTTTCCATAAGCACATTTAAAAACCATCCCTCTGCTCCACAAAATATTAAAACTTATAGCCACATTGTGCAAGTAATCTCAAGAGCTGGCACAACGGATAATATATCAAAAAGGAAGATCAGCTTAAATTTCAGTTACAACTTCACTCCCATCACTACTTTAACAAATCAGAAGACGCCAGATTGCTCCATGCCTCACTCCACCAAACCAAATAATTTAATGATTTAGAAAAATTGCAATCATTTGTATCACTAAACTAGGATACAGCTTTGAAAGCAGTAAAAAACGCAAAACTTCTGCTTTTATATTCATCAGTCTTTAAAGCATGCTATTAAAATCTAATACTCACATAGGACATTCAGTTTTCAGATACATTACTAGCTAAATGTTTCTCTCCATTCTATTGCAATTCTAACATACAATGAATTTATTAGTACATGATTTTAAACATTTTTATTGTACTCTTAATGTGTTTATATTGGAGGTGAGGGTAGAATGTTTTATAAAAGGAAAATGGGGATTTGCTTTTGATTGTAGGTCTTTGCAGATCCGCTGGTTCCTGAGTGATAATACACAGTGCTGGCTGTCAGGAGACAGTCTCCTTGTTTATTAGCAATGACCAGCTTGGATGACAGATGGCATCTGCTGGATGGCAAGTGGGAGATGGGGAAATCGGATCTTGGAAGACAAGAAAAAATTAAAAAAAAATTTTTTTTTTGCTTTAACAGCCTTCTCTTCATGATTATTTTAAAAAGCAAATGTTGCCTGAGAAGAATTTTACTTTGCACAGCCTGGTAAAGCTCTTCTGGACAGAAAAATAAAAACAAGAAGTAACCCAAACCCACACACTTTGTGATTAAACCCCTCCCCAACAAAACGACAAAAAAACACCCTCAAAGGCAGGTCCTGTTAAAAACTAGTATTGATAAACTGGAATTTACCCTAGAATTTATACCCAAGATTTAAAAACACCCCTGCAATAATCACATTACCTTTCATACCATTCTAATTACCTTATTTACAAAGATAACTAAAGCCAACATCACTTCCAATTCATAAATGGTTTACATTGAAATGTATCCCTATTTGTCTTCATCCTTTTTAACAGAGAATACATACATATACATATATATAAGGAATAATACAGATTCTAACTAATCACTGCAGTATTTGCTGATGGTTACTTTTCTATCTGTTTACACAGTGACCTCTATACTTTGCTAATATGCATTTAACTACACAACAATATTGCACAAAGTAATATTTATATAAGATTTAACCTATTTCAGAATATTTTAGAGAAAATTCATATTTGATATTTCAAAAGATGCAGCTAAGTTTTCATGGTGACAGACATAATAAAGCAGCATCTTGGCTTTTTTTTTTTGTTTTTTTTTTTTTTTTTTTTTTTTTTGCCTATTTTAATGTAAATATTTCAAATCTTACCATCCAGGAAAAAAAAAAAAATCTCCAAATTGCACTGTAACCAGGGAGATACAAGAATCTGGTCTTAGGTGTGGGGAGAACTCTTCCTTTAATAAACAAAAGGCCTATTGTATTATTAACTAAGATAAAGTATAATGTGAATCATGTTAACATTCTAAAATAACAGAAAGTTAGGACCATACTAGCAACGTGAACTGTGCCTGTTTGAAAAGAAAATTTAAATACTCAGGCACTAAGCATTAGCCTGAAACTCTAGGATGAAGTCTAGTGCTGTATTCTTTCTTAGAAAATAGCAACACGGAGTAATAGTAAATAAACCCAGGTATTCACGAGTTAAAACTGTGAAGTGTCTCAGTAGTAGATATTTATCATGAAGAGGTTGATGCCAAGTGACAAGAATAGTTTATCATAAGATTGATGCTCAAAATATGGCAGCCTCATCAGCAAGACTATTATTATTCTCTAAGTTTAATAGTTGTGATCAGCTTAGGAAGCAAAATTATCCCCACAAAATGTGAGGATGCCAGGAAGCAGAACAATAGAGTATCATGTCAACATTATCTCTTTTACCCAAAATATCTTCCATAGTTAGCATATATTCTAGAAGAGATTAATGAGCCATGGATAATGAATGACCAAGGACTATTCATCTTTAGATTTTTTTTTTAATTGAAATATCCACTGGGCTTTAAATAACAGATACAAAAAAAAAGACAGTTTGGATCAGAAAGTGCTGTGCTTTCTCTTTTGTTAAGAAACCAGAGAGCCACTGAAATTTCCTTAGAAACTACTTGTTATTTGTGGTTAGAACTAAATAACTTACTTGCCCATGTACCAGATGCAGGAATTCTTTCCTGCAACCTAATGCCATTTTTACTGTAGAAATTGAACCTGTGCCATAAAGACACAAATACTAAACCATAAATCTGATTTATCCATAAAAACAGCAAATATGGCAAGAGACAAGGCAAGATAAAATTAAGGGAAGTGAATAATTTACCAAATAAGAATCTGTTATTCCAGAGAATTCTCATTTTGATTTGAAGAAGAGATTGAATTGTTACCTCACACCTTAAAACAGAAAGTAGCAGCAGACCCACTATTACATACTGTACTAACGGGATAAGATACAACTCTTAACTTTGCATAATCTGTGTAAAAAAGATATGCTTGACATTTGTGGAATGTCATTTCTCTTTATAGAATTATAGGCAAGATTTCTCCAATAAAACTTAACTTAAGCCAGTTATAAAACTATAACTTCACATCAAAATTTAAAAAAGTTAAAAAATGTGTTTGAATATGTACATATCACACAGAAGTGGTTGAATGTTCTTGCAGATTGTGTTGCTGGTCAGAGTCCAGTCTACTTTCCACTTTTAAAACTGGAATAGGCTGAGTCTTCTGATCTTGCTGTAGATTAAGTTCTGATGCAGGTGGGAAGGATGATGAAGCAGTTGTCAACAGCTGAATCTCTGTGCATGTTTCTTCAGATTCAGTTTTTATCCTCACACATTGGGAGTCAACTTCTAATTCTCGCTTTCCAGTTAAACCACAGTCCATGTTAGAATTGCTTTCTGTGTTTTGAGTGGCTTCCACAACAGGATGGTACTGTTTAAGCCTTATATGCCAGGCTAAGCTGCACACTGCCGAAACTGTTTTGAACTGATGAATGACATTTCTAGGGATGAAGTAGATGTCATTGTCGCAAAGCTGAATTCTAGCGTAACGAATGCCTTCCCGCCTCATTTGGTTTAGTTTAGCTTCATCTACCCATTGTACGCACTGAAGAAAGAAAAAAGTTATGTGAGACTTTAAAACATGTAATAATTTAGTCAAATGAAATATTATAATTAGCAAAGGAAAACAGTAGAAACAAAATGTGTTATAACAACAATCAAATTAAAATTAAGCAACACTGAATGATAGGTAACTTTCTAAAAATTTTTGTAATGCTTGGGAAATTCTTTTCCTCCTATTTTACTACCTCTTTAGTAACAAAGTACAGGTTAAAATCAGGATGGCCTAGAGAATCACTTAAGTATTTCAAAGTACAGCTAAGTACCAATATTCTTCACCACACATAAAGGCAACATGTTTTCTTTCAGTGTGTCTTTCAGCCTTTTGCAGTTGAGGGGACACAGTGCAATGGGGTTAACAAGTGAGACAGGTCATGGCCGTAACTGAGTCACCTGGGACCTCTAACCATCCCAGGCCCACCTGGTATCCCAAAGATGGAAGTGATTTCAAGCATTCTGCTGGGGAAGCTCTGTTTAAATGATTCTCAGCACCACCCCCACCCCAGTCTTTAATAGTAATAAAATTAAACTCACTATCCCACATATCAGACTGCAAGATAAAATTCAAAATAAAATGGGTATAGATATTTATTTCCAGTATCTCAAATGGTAATAAAAAATAAGTTTTTTACCTGGGAAACTGGAGGTTCATGAAGATCTAACTGAAGTCTCTGTACAACATCAGTAAAATCCTCAGCATGAAAACAAATCACATCTTTGGTTATGCGAGGTTGGTCACTCCTAAGATTAACAAAATTAAGTTTTAGAGACAAACATCTCACAATGAAAAATGATTAAATTAAGTTTTAGAGACAAACTAACAAAATTAAGTTTTAGAGCCAAACATCTCACAATGAAAAAATTTCAGTTCTTTTGTTCTTGGAAATGCTTCTACTAGCAGAGAAATAGATGCATAGTTTCTAAGGACTAGGTATACAATTTTTTTAAAATTTGAGAAAAACCTAAAACTTAAAAAGCCATAAAAATCAGATTTGCTGTTGTAAAATTAAAACAAAAATGGCTAAAAAGAATAGTTGTATTCTAAACTAGTTGCATTTGCGGTCCTCTCACCACTTTGTATTTCTATGTCCTGAGCTTTGTTAAAAATGGGCCCCAACAGAATGTAAAATGGTTTAGCCACTATGGACAACAGTCTGGCAGTTTCTCAAAACATTACAAATGGAACTACCATATAATCCAGCAACTTCACTCCTGGGTGTATAGCCAAAATAACTGAATGCACGGACATGAAGAGATATGTATACACCCATGTTCACACCAGCATTATTCACAAAAGCCAAAAGGTGGAAGCAACCCAAGCGCCCACTGATGGAAAAACTGATTAACAACACGTGGTATACACATATGATGAATTATTATTCAGCCTAAAAAAGGAAGGAGATTCTGATGCTTGCTACAACAGGGATGAACCTTGAGGACAATGCTAAGAGAAACAGGCCAGTCACAAAAAGATAAACACTATATGATTCCATCTATATGAGGTATGTAAAGTAGTCAAATTCATAGAAACAAAAAGTAGAATGATAGTTACCAGAGTCCGAGGGTGAGAGTAAAAGAGAAATTGTTCAGTGAGTATAGAGTTACAGCCTTGCAAGATGAAAAGGTTCTGAAGCTCTGCTTCATAACAATGTAATTATGCTTAACTCCACCATGTACATTTAAAAATGGTTAAGATGGCAAACTGTATGTGTATTTTACCACAATTTAAAAACTAGTCCTAAACCTTTTAAATAGAGTCCACATTGTCTTATACAATATTAACCAACCTTGCAGTTGAGTTCAATTAACTCACCATTCACCAAATTGTACAGCTTTCAAAACTCCAACAGCAGCCGTACTCTGCCAGTCAAACCCCTGACCTACATGATCAGCATGAGCTCTAGTCCTATCTTCAAAGAGGACTTCGCGGGGTTCACTGGTCCGAGGTAGGTACTGGAGATTTTTTATTTCATTCATTGATCTAGAGTTGATTTGGTTGGTAAACAAAGGGTAAGCAAGGAAGAAAGAGACCAAAAAAAGGAAAAAATTAATTAATACCAGTAAGACAAAAAAGTCTGCTAAAATACCAGATTTAAATAACATGAGGACTGAGAAGGGTTCAATGATTATGATCATTAGCATTTAACACACTATATTATAATGCTTAATGTAATTACCTTCCTCTCCCTGTGTGCCATAATAAAACTGAAAATATTATCTTAGATTAGGCTCAAATGTAGTGCTTCTGTCTAGCAACAGAAAATAAAAGTCAAAGTTTAAGGCTTCTTTACCCTTAATCATCTTATTTCCAACTCTCAAAATATGCTACGAGTGAGGCTGCCCTCATACAGTTAACAAAAATTCTGGACGGAAATATAGCTATAATTAAGTGTTAATCAGGCTGCACTTAGACCACTTTCTTATAACTACAACTCAGGTAACACTAGATACTGACCATCTGCATCCCCACTGTTTCTACAGATAGAATTTCTTGAAGTGGGAAACCTTTTTGTAAAAAAAAAAATATATATATATATATATACACACACACACACACACACATACATACACACACACATATATACACACACACACATATATATACTTTTTTTAAAAAAAGAATTCAAGTATTAGCATCATAAGGCTTTTGTTTAAGATAGAATCTCCCATGTTAAGAATGGCTTAAGCAGATCCTGAATTCTGGCAAAACAGCTGCGGCCAACCAATTTAAAGACCTCCACAGAAAAACCTAATCACCATGAGAATAGTTTATTCATCTCTTTGTCCATAACTTCACTTTGTACTCTCAGACCAATGAACATCTCCACACATCAGCCCATTCCAAAACCTCTAAAAACCCTAACCCCCAAACTCCTCAGAGAGACAGATTTGAGATTTCCTCCCATCTCCTCTTTTAGTGGCCCTACAATTAAACTTCTTTCTCTGTTGCAATCTGGTGTTTTGGTGTACTGACTTGCCATGTGCATCAGGCAATGAACCTATTATAGTTAGACTAGAGTTCTGATTCAAAATTGCAAACTAGGCATCCATGTTATCTCCTTCTACATTAAAATGAAAGTAAAAGTCTTCAAACCAATAATAGGGGAAGTGGGGATTAGATGGGAGAATGGATTAGAGTACAGATGAAACAGAATTAGCCATGAGTTGACAGCTGTTGATTGTATATTAAACACACAGCAGTTTATTATATTATTTTCTGCTTTTTTATGTGCTCAAGAATTTCTAAGTATAATATTATAATCTAAAGATGATAGTGAATAAGTGATGAAGGAAATGAATTAATGAATGAGCAATATTAGCAAACTTTTACAAGATGGAAAATGATCATAGTACCTGAGACTAATAAAACTGAGCAGAGAAAGCCACAGGCATAGAATACACAAAAAGAGATCAGCAGGCAAAAGGCAGCAGACCTGCCCAACAGACTTTAGAAAAGCCTGAGTCCAAAAAGAAGCCAGGCATAATAATGATGAACAGAAATGAAGTAAGGCTGAGAAAAGGGGAATTAAAGTGAAATTCTGCAAACAAACAAGTCATCCGTGCAGGAAAAAATGTAGACAGGCATTTTGCCCCACATGGAGTAGACTATGGCTACCCACCCAGCATCCATTCCTCCCCTTTAATTCCCTGACAGAACCCTGATTTTCATTAGGCATCTCATCCTGCCCTGTATGTGACCTCATTCACAAGCTCCAGAGTTAATTTCTGATCCTGGTAAATTATGGTAGGCTCATTTCCCCTGACAGTGACTGATTTATGAATAGACATGAACAGATTCTGTCTAATAGTATGAAAGGAAATATGCCGAAGAGACTTCTGGGAAGTTTCCTAGCTCCTAAGAAAGTACAAGAAAAGATACTATCTTCTTCTATTAGATATAGCCAGATCCAGATGTGATGTCTAGAACTGCCTCAGCCATCTAGCAACTATAAAGGGAGCTAGTGCAAGTGCAAAGCCTAGGCCAAGAGAATGTTAGAACAGAGAAAAGGAAAGAATCTGGTCCCCTGATAACAGCACTGACACACTGACCATATGGTGTCTAGAACCAACCTCTCTGGACTTCTCGATATACAAGACAGACATTTTATTTTATAAACAAGTTTGAATCAAAATTTTTGTTGCTTATAGCGAAAAACATCCTGATAAACTTTCAGCCAGAAAAACTGCGCATTCTCTAAACACATGGAAATTGCCACAAAAATAGAACATAATCCTCTGATATTTGGGCACATCATTTAGTGTCCATTTCTATGCCTGTTCACTCTAAGCTGACAACTGACAATTGTCTACCTGTTGACAAGACTCACCAAAATATAAATATAACTCACAATGAACCCAATGCTTTATTTTAAAATATGAATGGGTCAACCAAAAATCACCAGCTATCTGAAGACAGCAACCTGACAGAGAAAAACCAAAATGAACAATGCTAAAATTTTAAACACCAAAGAAAGGTTAGAAGACAAATGTCCAGTAAATGTCTCAGAATCAAAAGCAAAAAGATAATAGGAAATATGAGGACAATCAAACCAGGAGATCTATTATTCAACCAATAGTAGTTTCAGAAAGAAATAACAGAAAATAAAGAAGAAACTGCCAAAGCAATTAGGTAAGAAAAATTATCAGAAAGGAAAGGAGACATGAATCTTTTAATTTAAGGTGACTACTAAACAACAAAAAGTATAATTAAAAAATAAGAATGAAAGACTCAAGATGTAACACTGTGAAATTTCAGACTGCTGATGATAGATGATGCTATAAGCTTGCAGACAAGAAAAAAATAGGCTACCTACAAAAGAATAAAAATTACACTAGCATTAGGACTTCTCATAAATAATATTAGATGCCAGAAGACAATAGAGCACTGCTAATAATACTAAGAGACAACACAACTTCTGGACTTCAGCTAAACTATAAATCATGTTTATTAACAGAAAAATAAATTTTCAGACATACAATGACTCAGAATACCTCCTTTTTGTTAGACTATTCCCTGAGAATGTGTTAAGCAAGAGAAGGAAATAAATCTAGGAGAACAACCACCATAGGTTAATGCAGAAAAGCATTAAATACGAAGTCCTAGGTGCATAACTGAAATAAGCCTTCTATAGGCAGAACACAGAGTTCCAAAAGATTAAAAAAAAAACTGATATGTTACAGCAGAGAGTACGAAAAAAAATTCTGAAAGGCATGAGGATATGATAAAAGAACAGAATGCTAGGTAACTACCAACAGCAATGCCCTTTCAAAAAAAAAAAAAAGTTATTAAAGAAAGCCATAGTCAGACAGATGACAAAGTCAGCGTGGTTCTGGAAGAAAGTAATGTACCTTAACGCTAACCCTATAAGCAGTAAGGAGAATGGAAGCAATAAATAAAAGGATGTAAAGCAATAAAGAGAACAGAAGATATTTAGGATGGTCAAGAAAAGTTTATTATGTTCCTACCTCCCAAAAAAGAAAAAGAGGGTAATCAGAAACTGCAGGAAAAACAGAACACTTTTTTATGTTCCTACCTCAAAAAACAGGGCAATCAGAAACTGCAGGAAAAACAGAAGACTTTTTTTTTTAAAGAAGTTATGATACCAAATATAAAACTTTCAAAAAATGTGACATGGTTTTAAGTACGTAGGTGAAATAGAGAAAAGAAAGAGGCTTTTGCATATTCTTCCTTTGAGTGACGACATAACATTGAAACCTTAGCATATGAATTAATAACTTACTAGCTGGGTCTGCAGTAAACACAGCTAGCCATAAAATTTTAGAATCCACTTATTAACAAGGCATGTAAGACCTAACGATAATTTTAAAACAGAATATGAATTAACCCCAGCAATGTTGTAGGGACAGCTGACTGAAAGAAGAAATGAGGAAGACGATAAAGTAGGGGTCATTTAACTATTCAGAGAACAGGTAAGAGGAAGGAATACCTGCTATCATACCAAAAAATCAAAACCTGTATGAAAACATGACATGTGCATCATACATATATACAACTATTATATACACAAGATTAAAAAAATGTTTAATTAAAAAAAAACCCTGCCAAAGCCTTTTTAAAAAAGTATTATAAACAAATGGGTTTTGCCTCTCGTAAAAATATATTTGCCTCTGGGAAGGAAAAGTGGGCAGGATTTTCCATTATTAAGTCCTGCTGTATTATCTGATATTTAAAAAACTCTGTACACATATTTCTTTAACTTCAGAGTTCATAAATCCAAAGATAAGCTTCACTAGCAGTGTCCTTGGTAACTGAACAGCTTCTCACATTGATTCCACCATTTTCTGCAACAAGAAGTTTTCACTAACACAAAAAGATGGACATTAGCATTTACATTTTGATTCATTCAATTCTAATTCAAAATGCTTTTGAATGCCTCACTTAAGAATATTTAATCCCAATAGAAATAAAATTTGATGGCACCTCAGATGAATTATTAAATAAATGATGTTGGTATAGCTGCCTAACTACTTGGAAAAAATGTAAATCTCTTCCTCTATACTGAAGCCAATTCCAGGTAGATTAAATATGTAAATACTGAAATCACAGAAGTACTAAGAGAAAATGTAGGTGAGTATTTTATAACACTGAATAAGAGAAGGCTCTTCTAAGCCTACTGCTAAAGGAGAAACCTCAAAAGGAAAGATAGCTCATATAAACAAAAACTTCTGTGAGTAAAGAAAAAAGGCCGGGTGCGGTGGCTCAAGCCTATAATCCCAGCACTTTGGGAGGCCGAGACGGGCGGATCACGAGGTCACAAGATCGAGACCATCCTGGCTAACACGGTGAAACCCCGTCTCTACTAAAAAAATACAAAAAACTAGCCGGGCGAGGTGGCGGGCGCCTGTAGTCCCAGCTACTTGGGAGGCTGAGGCAGGAGAATGGCGTGAACCCGGGAAGGCGGAGCCTGCAGTGAGCTGAGATCCGGCCACTGCACTCCAGCCTGGGCAACAGAGCGAGACTCCGTCTCAAAAAAAAAAAAAAAAAAAAAAAAAAAGAAAAAAAACACTGAAGCCGAAAGGCAAAGAGAAAAATTTGGAACAGAAGGGAAAAAAAGCTTAATAGTCATAATATATATGGGATTTTTACAAAAGAAAAACACCAAAATAGAAATATATATAAAGGAAATCACCAAAGACAAAATAAGAAACCCCTTAAAAAATAGCAAATTAAAATGAGACATTTTGGGGTTGGGCGCGGTGGCTCACGCCTGAAATTCCAGCACTTTGGCAGGCCAAACTGGCCAGATCCCTCGAGGCCAGGTGTTTGGGACCAGCCTGGCCAATATGGCAAAACCCTTCTTTACTAAATATACAAAAATTAGCCAATCGTGGTGGCGCACACCAGTAATCCCAGCTACTTGGGAGGCTGAGGCATGAGAATCACTTGAACCTGGGAGGCAGAGGTTGTAGTGAGCCAAGATCGCACCACTGCACTCCAGCCTGGGTGACAGAGCAAGACTCTGTCTAATAAAATTTTTTTAAATAAAATAAAATGAGACATTTTTATCCAATCAGATCAATATAGTTAAAAATGTTAGTGGAGAGTATAAGAAAAAGGGGAACTGTATGAGTGGGTGTATAAATTGGTATATTTCTGGAAGTCCATTAGAAATGTGTATACTTTGAGCCTTTAGGAATTTTTACTAAGAATATAAACACACATGGCCGGATGCAGTGGCTCACGCCTGTAATCCCAACACTTGGGGAGGCCAAGGTGGAAGGATCACAAGGTCAAGAGATTAAGACCATCCTGGCCAACATGGTGAAACCCCATCTCTACTAAAAATACAAAAAGTAGCTGGGCATGGTGGTGCATGCCTGTAGTCCCAGCTACTTGGGAGGCTGAGGCAGGAGAATCACTTGAACCCAGGAGGCGAAGGTTGCAGTGAGCCGAGATGGCGCCACTGCACTCCAGCCTGGCAACAGAGTGAGACTCTGTCTCAAAAAATATTAAAAAAAAAAAAAGAAAAGAAACACACATATGCACAAACATACCAACCCCAAAATGTCTCATTTTAATTTGCTATTTTTTGAGGGGTTTCTTATTTTGTCTTTGGTGATTTCCTTTATATATATTTCTATTTTGGTGTTTTTCTTTTGTAAAAATCCCATATATATTATGACTATTAAGCTTTTTTCCCCTTCTGTTCCAAGTTTTTCTCTTTGCCTTTCGGCTTCAGTGTTTTTTTTCTTTACTCACAGAAGTTTTTGTTTATATGATCCATCCACATACAATCAGTGGTACGCTCTATATATTTTACCTCTGGCTTGAGGGTCGGGGAGGTGGCTGATTTTAGCTGATTTCTATGGTATAAATACACCTAACACAAACAATTTCCAGTTACTAACATGACATCACACGATGTGGAATTGGAAAGTGATGCTAATGATGGCCTTTGTGAACAGGTACAAACTGGCTCCAGCACACCAGTATCATGTTTTGAAAATACTGTTTACATTGAAAACCTGGGAAAATATTACACTAATAAAGAGTTGGTAACGGTCAAGGCAGGAGGATTGTGTGAGCCCAGGCAACACAGTGAGGCCTACAATTAAAATTTAAAACAACAACAACAAAAAAAACAACTAGCCAGGCATGGTGGCAGGCACCTGTAGTCCCAGATACTTGGGGGGCTGAAGTGGGAGGATCATCTGAGCCCGGGAGGTAGGCTACAGTGAGCCCTCATTGAGTCACTGCACTCCAGCCTGGGTGACAGAGTAAGACCCTGTCTCAAAGAAAAAAACAAAAACACAACCAAGAATTGGTTAAATAAATCTTGATACAACCATACAGTAAACTACACAGTTGTTTAGAAATGATACAGCTGCATCTTGATATAACGCATAAGCCTAAAGGAAAAAAAATTCCCAAGTTTTAAAGTAAACATCACACAAACAATGGATTTTTGTAAAAAGATTATTTATGACTATATATAATTTGAAAGGTTAATATGCCTAAATGGTGGCTTTCTGCCTTTTTTTTTTTTGGAGACGAAGAAGCTCCTGTCCCCCAGGCTGGAGTGCAATGGCACAATCTCGGCTCACTGCAACCTCCACCTCCCGGGTTCAAGCAATTCTCCTGCCTCAGCCTCCCGAGTAGCTGGGATTAAAGGTGGCTGCCACCATGCCCACCTAATTTTTGTATTTTTAGTAGAGATGGGATTTCACCATGTTGGTCAGGCTGGTCTTGAACTCCTAACCTCAGGTGATATGCCTGCCTTGGCCTCCCAAAGTGCTGGGATTACAGGTGTGAGCCACCACGCCTGGTCTGCCTTCTTTCTACTCTTGTTTTTTTTTTTTTTCCTTTTTGAAATGGAGTCTTGCTCTGTCACCCAGGCTGGAGTGCAGAGGCGCCATCTCAGCTCACTGCAACCTCACTGCAACCTTGGCCTCCCGAGTTCAAGCGATTCTCATGCTTCAACCACCTCAATAACTAGGATTACAGGAGCGTGCCACCATGCTAATTTTTGTATTTTTACTAGAGACAGGGTTTTGTCATGTTGTCCAGGCTGGTCTTGAACTCCTGGACTCAAGCAATCTGCCTGCCTCAGCATCCCAAAGTGCTGGGATTACAGGTGTGAGCCACTGCGCCTGCCCTCTTTTTACTCTTTCCTATTACATTTTTCAGGAAACAAATGATGGTGATTTTTGGGGGAAAGACTACAGAACAAAAAAATGTATATAGTATTTAACAATTTAATAAGATTTCAAGATTCGTCATCATCCTGCAACAAAAACTGCTATAATCTAACAATGCGCAGAACTTTCAAATAACTCCTGGGTTTTTACCATCCCACCACCCTGCATTCGTACATAATTTTCTCAAAGTATTTTCATGCATTTCAAGTACCTAAGATTATTCCATACTTAGCTCAAGTATCATTCTCCTATGAGTCTTAAGTTAAGGTTTAGATTAGTCCATTAAAACTCACTTCTGGGCACTTATTTTGAATTGCTAAAGTCTAAGCAGGTATAAATCATTTTCGGTCTCATTAAATTAGATTTTTCAAAATACTAGAGAGTGAGTTAATCTACATTTGTCTTAAGAGTCTGAAACACAAAACATGTTAGCACAATATGAATTACTGAGGCTCGGTACTACGGTACATTACTGGTTTCATGTAGCAAATACTGGTTACCTATAGTATATGTCATGAGGACAAAGATGAATAAAAGAGTCCCTGTCTTCCCAAAGCACACCTCAAATATTAGTTAAAAATAAAAACATGTAAACAGAACTTTAATGAACAGAACACTGTAGCAAAGTTACCTAAGGGAGGAAAGAAAAACTTCACAAAGGAGGTGACGTCCAAATTAAGTTTTGTTTGGTTTTGGTTTTGGTTTGAGACAGGATCTTGTTGTGGAGTCCTGGGCTCAAGTGATCCTCCTACTTCAGCCTACCAGGTAGCTAGGACTAAAGGCATATGACACTGTGCTGAGCTCAAGCTAAGTTTTGAAAATGTATTAAGTTTGCTGTGGGATGGTAACCCCAACACTTTGGGAGGCTGAGGCAGGAGGATCATCTGAGGCCAGGAGTTCAAAGCCACCCTGGGCAACATGATGAGACCCCCATCTCTACAAAAATAAAATACACAAAACAATTTTTTGAATCGGATGGGCATGGTAGTGCACACCTATAGCCACAGCTATTTGGGAGGCTCTCCTGAGCCCAAAAGTTCAAGAATACAGTGAGCTATGATTGTACCACTGCACTCTAGCTCTGGGCAACAGAGTAAGACCCTATCTCAAAAAAAAAAAAAAAAAAAAAAAGAAATAGTGCAAAAGCAAAGCGTTATGATAGACTATGGTTTGGAAAGTGAATTCAGTATGGCCGGAGAAGACTAAAACCAGATACGTCTAGAAGAGGTACAGCTGACCAGATTATGAAAGATCCTTGTAAACCACACTAAGGGATTTGATCTTTTATCCTGCAGGCAGTTAGGGCACAGGTTTTTAAAAAATAAGTAAAAATTAAATTTGTGTTTTAGAAAAATGCCTCACTGTGATAACTGTATGATGATTGAACTGAAACGAGGAACTGACAACTAAAATATTTACTTAAGGGAGCCCAAGACAAATGGTTTTCAAACTGTGCTCATTTTTATAAGCAACCAATTAAAAAAAAGTAGTTTTGTTTATTTGAGAAAAAGAAATATTTACCGTCGTCTTTTGAAGGGTGACTTTGGCATATCTGCTGTTGGGATCATCTGTTCTCCTGGCCTTACCCACATTATAGGCCCATCATCACTCTGGGACCTACACTGGAGTCGGAGGCTGGAAAGTGTACCCCAGGGCAAAGTCATCTAGAAATCAGATGGATTAGTCACATTAAAAAATCGTTTCAGTGATTTATAAGTTAATCCCCCCACCCAAATAAAAGTTCTAAGAAGACTTTTTTACAACTGTATATAAAGAAACAAATGCTACATAGTAATTTATATTAAAAAGAATAATTGAATTTAAGTACTTTGTACCAATATTATTATATCTAAACATTTCTATGCAAAACACTGGATAAATTTAATTTCAATAGGCAATATTAGTTTAATACTCTTCAACATATAAAGGGCCCACTTAAGTAAAGATCAAAACTTTAATAATCTTAATTAATACTCACTTTCAGAAATGGTGATTCTTCTAACATATCAAGGAACTCTGGGAAATAATCACCAACTTCTTCATCTACTGCTCCAACAAGACTTATCTGCCGCATAGGACCTGCTCGGTAGGTGCCACAGCAGTATGTCCTGTTGACCTAAGATAAAATGAAAGGGGGAAAAATGGACTGAGGCACAACTATAATATAATTAAAGAATTAAAATAGGTTATTGTTTCCAATGTTGCCATTTCTTCTACAAACTAAGAACTGAATGGTCAATACCTTGAATAAAGTCAGAGAGGCACCCAAGCACACTGACAAATACACTAATACATTTGCCACAAGCAAATTTCAATGTGTGAGTGAGCCTGAACATCTCAAATAAATATTGAAGACATTAAGATCTATTTAATACTTAAACTTCTCTAAAAATGATTTTTTTTAACTTTGTAATATTTTAAATATTTTAGAGTGTGATTTTTATTTAAGGAAAAAAACATATAAAAGTAAAATCATCAGGGCAGGGAGAAAAAAAGACCATGGTCAGATTAATCTTCCATGTTCATTTTGTACTCCCTAGCTTCAAAGTCTTCACTTTAGCCCAGATACCAGGATACCAGGCTCACTGTTACCAAGACAGACCAATCTTTTTTTTTTTGAGACGGAGTTTCACTCTTTGTCCCACAGGCTGGAGTGCGATGGCGTGATCTTGGCTCACTGCAACCTCCACCTCCTGGGTTCAAGCGATTCTCCTCCCTCAGCCTCCCAAGTAGCTGGAATTACAAGTGTGCGCTGCCACGCCTGGCTAATTTTTGTATTTTTTTAGTAGAGATAGGCTTTCACCACGTTGGCCAGGCTGGTCTTGAACTCCCGACTTCAACTGATCCACCTGCCTTGGCCTCCCAAAGTTTTAAGAGTACAGGTGTGAGCCACCACACCTGGCCCCAATCTTTTTTCTCTACTCAACTTACAACAAACTTATTTCTACCTCCAGTGATTTTTCTCTTGAATTTGGCCCATCTGGAATGTCCTCTTTTCTGTCAACCCAAATCGTATCCATACTTCAAAGAGCAGTTCAAAAGCTTTTTTTTTTTTTTTCCAGAAATCTTTCTGGTCATACTCCATGATCTCTCCCTTCTCTGAAGTCTAATGTTACCTATGAGCAACATACATTTTCACTGTATCAACTCTCTAGTGAATTGAGGGCATATCCTATACAAATATGTAGCCCAGAGCATCCTATCTAGCATTTGAATGTAATCTATCAATTAATTCCGTACAATCTGATACTATTCCTCTAGTCATTTCATGTATGTTCGTATCTTATGTAATCTCCAATTTAGAGTTTCTCAAGGATAGAGAGATGGATCCTGTACATGGCAATGGACTAGACTAGAAATGCTGCATTTAACCAGAATTTCCACTTCAGATCAGTTACCTAGCATTTTCTACCTCTGTTAAAATGCAGATTAAATTTAAAAGTCTAACATATAGCTGTGCCTTTATATAAAATGGCTCTTTATTGAACATTAAAAAAAATTTAAAGAATCTACCGTCATGTTTTAAATACCACCTATTTTGCCTTAATAGGAAACAGTCTACATAAACGACCATCTAGGATATCTTACCACAATTCTTCACCATTTGTTCTTCAGCAGCATTTTTAGAATCAATTTTTTTTCCATAGACAATTTAACATCACCCACACACATATACACAGAAAAAAAGGCCGTAGATCTTGTTCTCAAATAGCAGGGGTGAGGATTTCTTAATTCCTTACAAATCCTTACAAATTCTCCCCCCAAGATCACTTCAGATGATTCTTAAGCAGCAGCCACCCAGGCCAGAATTACTTTTTATATATATTCATATGAATTACTTTCCGTAAGTTTTGTATGATCATCATGCCATAAAATGCCAGGGGTGGCAGCATGGAACAAAGGCTCACCATGGGATATAGATATAAGGAAGGGGAAGAAAGGGAAGTCTTTTAAAATCATTTTTCTAACCTTTCTAAGCACTCTAAAACAACTAAAGTAGATTTAACCTTCAGCAACATTTCTAGGAATCATATGCTTTTATGATATGGGATAATAAGAAATATCAGTCTCGGCCAGGCATGGTGGCTCATGCCTGTAATTCCAGCACTTTGGGAGGCTGAAGCGGATGGATCACGAGGTCAGGAGTTCAAGACCAGCCTGGCCAAGATGGTGAAACCCCATTTCTACTAAAAATGCAAAAATTAGCTGGGTGTGGTGGTACATGCCTGTAGTCCCAGTTACTTGGGAGGCTGAGGCAGAGAACTACTTAAACACGGGAGGTGGAGGTTGCAACGAGCCAAGATCGTGCCACTGCACTCTAGCCTGGGCGACAGAGCAAGACTCCATCTCAAAAAAAAAGAAAGAAGTATCAGTCTCCCCCAAACACCTCTCCCAACTATTCCCAGTCTCAGAAATTCCTTTCCTAAGAAAGGCTTTCACTCTATACAGGCATTTTATGGGACAAATGTCCTAAAGACCTATCATAATCTTTTTTAAAATCTTTTTCCCAGCCAGAAGTGACTCTTAAGACCTATCATAATTTAAAGCTGCCAAAACTCAAGACCAATCCTAAAGAAATACACTGCCAAGTGGCAGTTTTCAATTCACTTGGCCTGCTGGCTTTGAGGTTATGCAACTCAATGCATTACTAATTTGAAGGAATTCATATTACTTTAAATTTTACACATAAAGTGAGACAGAATTAATATTCTTATATCACACCACTCCAAGTTTACCTAATTCAAATACCGCTAAACTCAACAGCACTGAACTTGAAGACACCTTAGAAAGGTAAACACCTAGAATAATTAACATGTGACATGAATAAATATGAAGCATCTTTTCTTATTTGTAAAGAGAAAAAAAGTAAACTTAAAAAGGAGGAGGGCGGGAACAACAGAAGACAAAGACAGGGTATGACCACAAAATATAGCAACCTCATAATTTTGCCAAGACCAACTTGTTTATTTTCATATATACACAAAGAAAAGCTTCTCATCTTATGAGGATCTTCAGGTTCACACCTTTGTGTGAGTACCAATGTTGTATCCACGAATGACAAAGAATTAACAATGTTCAATTTTTATTTCCTGGCAGAAGAGCCATCAAGTAAACAACTACGCTACAAAATACTAGGACTGGATTTTGAAAGCTGCAATGTATAAAGCCTATTTGGATAACTGTAGCTAAGTTAGCCTAGCTAGAGAAAGCCCTTATTAGTAAACCACAACCTTCCTGTTTTCATTCCTTTACTTAGACTTCTGGCTTTCTGTGACCTACGTTTTTTTCTCAGTATCAGTCCCCTCCTTCTTCCAGCTGCTTCCATATCTAGGCTAAACCCCAAGGTTTATCCCTCTCTCATAAACACACTCTCATCCTCTATCCCAGTCCTTCCACCAGTCCTGCCTGCAAACCCCAAGCGTGAAACATTCAAACTATCAATCCCACCTCTGGACTTTTCCATTCCAAAAGCCAATAAATCTCTTTCATCATTTAAGCCCATTTTAAAATTGACTATCCTGCAACTTGCCATCAAAAGCAACATGATATACCTTTTTCACATAAAAATCCTACTTCTGTAATATTAGTCTGTATTACCTGTCTCTACTGCCTCACCTCACCTTTTATTCACATCTCATATCATTGCAATCAGGCTTCTGCCCACACCACTCCCCTGAAACAAATCACTGATGACCTCTTCACAGCCAAATTCAAGAAATGCTTTTCAATCACTTGCTTTCTTGATTTCCCTTTCCGGGCTTCCTCCTCTCCAAAACGTGGTTGTTGCAGAGTTGGCCCAGTTTTCATTCAACATATTATCTGCGGGTGGTTTCAATTATACTACAGATTTAACTATCACCTGTACCCTACTACATTCCATATCTACATCTCTAACTTAAAACTTTGCCTCAGATTCAGATCTTTACATACAAATGCCTCCTGGGCAGCCCACAGACACCCCTGAATTTAATACCTACAGAACAGAGCTCGTTTTTTTGTAAGGTTCCCTTCCCCTCCCAAACCTTCTTTTTTTCCTTCTGTATGTACTTCGCCAGTTAATAATATTCATTTTCTCAGGTCCTAAATCAGGAATTGATAAATCCCTCTTCCTCATCACTTAAATCAAAATCTATCCTTCTAACTAAATCTGCAGTACCACTGCCTTAATTCAGGAAATTATCATTTCTCACCTAATCGTAAAACCTCTTAACCAGTATCCTTGCTTCAGGATTCCCATCCCCAAGAGCCATCCTACATACTGCTACAAATAATCTAGGGAAAAACATCTTATCATTAAACCTTCCCATTTTAAATCCTTTAGTAGCTCCATACTACCTATAGAATCAAACTAGAAAATCCTTTTTAAGGAAGACAAAGCCCCTCTTGATCTATTATTTCAAGGGAGTAACAGACCAACATTTGCCACATTCTCCACATTTGCCACATTCTAAATATACATTTCCCAAATTCTAAATAATTTCTGCTGCCTCTACAAGTTTTCACATGTTATTGTCCACCTCTACAACTCCTATTATTTCCTTGATGGTATAAAATGACTCAAAATAAGGTTTCAAGCTCAAAGAACTGAAGTACATAATATTTACAGATTTTAGATAAGTGAGATTTGGAGTTATAACTAGATCAAAAAAGGTAAGGAACAGATGCATAGATTTGCAAATTGTCTATAACATGTACTTTTTTAAGTGACTAAGACTTGAGAGAAAGAATAGAGAGAGACAGAGAACCAAGAACTTCACTTAAAACAGGTATTAGACAGGAGGAAGAGTTAGCTAAAGGAATTGTGAAAGGATGAAGTAAGAAGTAATGCAATTAAAATGATGTAAGAATAACATTTCAAAAAATGGTCAAGGACAACTATTTTTTAAGAAAAACAAACTGGCTGTTATGAATAGTGCTGCAATAAACATGGAAATGCAGATCTTCAACATACTGAGTAAATTTCCTTGAGTTGGACATATACCAAGAAGTGGAATTGCTTGGTCATGTGGTCATTCTATTTTTAATTTTTTAAGGAACCTCCACACTGTTGACCATAATGGCTGTACTAATTTAGATTGACATTAACTGTATAAAAGTTATCCTTTTTTCATATCCTCACCAGCATTTATTTTTTCTCTTTTTGTTAACAGCCATAACTGGGGTGAGGTGGTATCTCATTGTAGTTCTGACTTCCATTTCCCTGATGATGAATGATGTTGAACATTTTTTCATATACCTGTTGTATGTCTTCAAATTTCAGAATGTCTATTTAGGTCTTTTGCCCATTTTTAAATCAGATTATTTCGTTGTTGTTATTGGGTTGTTTGAATTCTTTACATAAATTTTAGGCCACAGGGCAGAAAATACTATCTGGTCCTTAATAGAAAAAGTTTGCCAACCCCTAATTTAAACCACGCACAAAAGAAATCAAGCAATATGTTTGCATACAAACTTTGTGAAAGAGAATAATCTGTATCATTCAATATTATATATCTGTAATACAGAGTGCCTGGTATGTAGTAATAAATATTTGTTGAATTTCTGTATGTTAGGGCTAGAAATGAAGTAATCAACCACAAACTCTGGCAAAAAGAAAAAAAGCGGGGGGGGGGGGGGCGCGGAGAAGAACTGCTGATTGCCAGTCTATCACTTGCATTAAAAAATTTAATAAATGCAAATGTTTGTTACATTTAAATAATAAACAGCATAACAATGAACAGCAATTATGACCACAAATTCAACATGCACCAGTTTTCAACCTTTTGAAAAGGCTGACAAGAAGAAAACAAAAAAAGAGAGAGCGAGAAAAATAAATAAATAAAACAAAAAAACATTCACCAACTGTAGGAAACTAATGCCAAACAAGCAAAGTATTCCTTCCTTTTAGTAAGAAAACTTTCTGGGCATATGGCCAATGAGCTAGGCTCCCTGACAGCTAGCTGTGGCCTGTGCCTAAGTTTGGGCCAATAAGACAGTCACATAAGTTACATATGCAATCTTCAGGGCATACCTTTATAAGGAACTGGCTTGCCCTCCACTTCCTTTTTCTCTTTTGAGGGCTGAAACACAGAGTGGTAAAGAGCTAGTCTCAACCATGCACATGACAACACCAGTAGGAATGACAAAAATTAAAGACAGAAGGAAACTAGGATCCTGGATGACAACAAGGAACAGAGTTGCTTACCTCTGGACTGCTAAACAAGAGAGAAACTTTTGTTCTAGCCACTGCACATTGGTCCTCATTGTTATGGTTGTTTAGCCTGTATCTTATATACTTTGTAATGAGGGAGGCAATATTCTGCATTGCACAGAGGTATCATCTGGGGTGTGATCTCCTGATCTGGGCTAAAAAAATCTATAACTAGGGCACACCCAAAATATAACATTTAAAGTGATTAGGGACTTGCAAACCATACAAAATGGAGGAAGAATTCAAGAAATCAAAAGTATTTCAAAAGTATTTAACTTGAAAAGATTAAAGGAGGGACACAACAATCTTCAAATACTTGGAGGCCAGTAACATGAGTTACAGGAAAGCAGGTGTCATTCATTTACCACAAGTTTATTGTACAGTCATGTGTCACCTAATGACAGAAATACATTCTGAGAAATATCATTAGGCAATTTGTGCTTGAGAACATCACAGATTGTACTTACACAAATCTAAGTGGTATAGCCTGCTATACACCTAGGCTATATAACATAGCCTATTGCTCCTAGGCTACAAAACTTACAGCACGTTATTGTACTGAATACCGTAGGCCAGTGGTCCCCAACCTTTTTGGCATGAGGGACCGGTGTCATGGAAGATAATTTTTCCACGGAACAGGGTGGGGGGTTGGCAGGCATGGTTTTGGCTGAAACTGACCCACCTCAGATCATCAGGCATTAGTCAGATTCTCATAAGAAGTGTGCAAACTAGACCCCTCACATGCATAATTCACAACAGAGTTCACACTCCTATGAGAATCGAATGCTGCAGCTTATCTGACAGGAGGTGGGGCTCAAGCAGCAATGCTATTATAGCTTGCTGCAGCCTGGTTTTTAACAGGCCACAGACCAGTACTGGGGGACCAGTACAGTTGAGGACCCCCGCTGTAGACAACTAAAACACAATGGTAAGTTTTTATGTATCTAAACACATTTAACTTCCCATGCTTGCAGAATGGGAAGTTGTTCTGGGTCAGCGAGTGAGTGGTGAGTGAATGTAAAGGCCTAGAACACTGCTGTACACTACTGTAGACTTTATAAACAGTGTACACTTAGGCTAAACTAATTTTTTAAAATTTTCTTTCTTCAATAATAAATTAACTTTAGCTTACTGTAATTTTTATAAACTTTATGAGTTTTTAAATTCTTTGACTCTTGTAATAACACATAGTTTAAAACACATTGTACAGCTATACAAAAATATTTTCTTTACATCCTTATTCTGTATTTTCTACTTAAAAACTTTTTTTAACTTTTTAAAACCTTTTTTGTTAGAAACAAAGATACAAATGCACACACTGGCCTACGCCTACAACAGGGTCTGAATGATCAATATCACTGTCTTTCATCTCCACATCCTGTCCTGCTGAAAAGTCTTCAGGGGCAGTAACACTCATGGAGCAATCATCTGCTATGATAACAAAGCCTTCTGTAATATCTCCTGAAAGACCTGTTTGAGGCTGTTTTACAGTTAACTTTTTTTTTAATAAGTAGAAGTATGCTCTAAAATAATGATAAAAGGTATAGTAAATATAGTAAGCGATAGGAATTTTTCAGCTCCATTATAATCTTACAGAATCAGTTTACATATGTGGTCTGTCATTGACCGAAATGTCATTACATAGCACATAAACATATATTTTATGCCACTGTCCTCAACACAGGTATAGCAAACCAGACCTACTCCTAGCCACTTGAAGCTTACAGTCTAGTAGGGAGAGGCAGACACTAATCTAAACAAACATTTAATTATAAACTATGATCTTCAGAATGTAAGGTGTATGATACTATGAAAAAGAACATGGGATCCTGATCCGGGGAATAAAGTGTTCCTTGAAGTAACACTGAGCTCAGATCTAAAGAACAAGTTCAGAGGGAAACAAAATCTCTTAAGCATTGCCCTTTCCAAGATCTAAAAGAAAGCTAATGGTAATAAACACAGAAAGCAAGAGAAAAATAAAGATGAGACTGAAAAAAACACTTGTGGCTGGATTATGGAAAGCCTGGAAGATCACATTAAGGATTTTGGAAAGCCACTAAAGGATCTGAAGAGAAGGAAAGTTACCCAATTTGCCTTTGGCTTTTTGTTTGTTTAGTTTTCTCAGAGGGGCACAAAAAGTAAAGAGATCAGCTAGGAGTATTCTATAATATGCCAAGTAAGAAATGTTAGGCTAAGCTAATAGCTTGATTTTAAACAGGGACTTATTTTTAAAAGAAAAAAAAGAGATCTGAAAATTATACAGGAGATAAAATTGTCAAGATGTGGACAAAGATTGGATATGATAGATAACAGAAAGAAGTATCAAAGATGACTGCCAGCTTCTGTACTTTGGAACCTGACAGAGAAACTACTCTGTCTTCCGAAGGAGGACCAGGTTTCATTGTTGTGGACATGATGAGCTGGAAGTATGTGATAGGTTGAAAAATGGCTTCCAAAAAGCCTAACCCCGAGAACCTAATCCCTAGAACCTGTGAATGTTACCTTACGGCAAAAGGGACTCTGCAGATGTGAATAAATTGAGGATCTTGAGATGAGGAGAGTATCCTGGATTATCCAGATGGGCTTAAATGTAATAACACGTGTCTTTGTAAGACTGAGGCGGACAGATACTTCAGAAGGCAATGTGATGACAGAAGTATAGCCTGGGGTATTATACTTTGAAGATGGAGGAAGGGGTCACAAGCTAGGAAATACAAGACACAAGAAGCTAAAAAAGGCAAAAACTTGATTTTTTTCCCTCAGAGCCTTCAGAACTGTAAGAAACTAATTTGTGTTGTTTCAAGCCATTGTTTGGGGGCCGGATGGCACACACCTGTAATCCCAGCACTTTGGGAGGCCAAAGCAGGCAGATCACTTGAGCCCAGGAGTTTAAGACCAGCCTGGGCAACATGATGAAACCCTATCTCTACTAAAAAAAAATACAAAAAATTAGCTGGGCATGGTGGTGAGTGTCTGTAGTCTATTTCCAAATTTTCTGTCTTGCTGAACAGAGCTCATAAACCAATTATACTGATTTAATAATTAAATCTTTAGAATATATTGGTACCAGGTAGGGCACTCCTCCACTTTTTCTTTTCTTTTCTGGCTGTTCTTGCCTACTTATTTTTGCATATAAACTTCAGTATCTGCTTGCTTGTCTCAAAAAACAACTATTTCTATTTTATTAGGATTGTGTTCAATTTATAATTTAGGAGAAACTGTCATTCTGATATTGATTCTTCTTCCCCAGGAACATAGTAATATATCTTTCCATTTAAGTCCTCTTTTGTGTGATCATGTTTCAACACTAACAGAAAGAATCTGATAAAGATGAAAAGGTGAAGAGGACTGCTGTTTAAACATGGTAGACTGAATGTACGATTTTTTTCTATTCCTTATCAAAATCCCACTCAAGTGAGAATAAAATAGCAAGGCTATAAATCCCAAATATTCAAAGAGAACAGAAGTAAAAACTATAGGTACAAGCTATCAAAATGTTTTGGGAAGGTGAAAAATGTACAGGGAAATTTGCAAAATGAGAACTCTGGCTAAGTTTTATAGAAAGCAAGGAACAAAGCATGCAATTAAAAACAAAAAAGTTGAGTTTAAAATCTGCTTGAGTCAGTGAGACCCTTCCACTTACATTCTACCTCCCTATCCCATACTCCTTTTTCCTCACCTTATCTGTGGTGAAAGTGAACCAAATGACTACAGACACAAGGATACAAGGCACAAGTCCATGGGAGAGAACCATTACACTGAAAGCAAGGAATTAAGTAAAATCCCAGTTATTTAACAATGCAATCACCTACCTCCTTCCAAGAATTCTAGCAGACGGGTGTATAAACTACTCTATCCCCTGACAAAAATGTGGTAGATTTTTAGCTGTAGAAACTAAAAGCCCAAGAAACAATATCTTTAAACACTTAATATTTAGAGCTTTTCTCACCATATGACCACATTGCCTATCCAGTCTTCAATTGATAAATCCTACCCATGTGTTCACAGAGTTTCTAACCAGTTTTACAACGACTCATGTTTCAATATGAACAGATCACCATGTTTGATGAAAACATATGACATAAATAGAAGACTAGAACAAAAACAAAAAAGAACTTGAACAACTTACAACATAAAAGAGAATTTAAAAACAAGTATAATTAGTATCAGAGAGATGAAAAAGGGTATTGTATCCATAAAACAATAGGAAGTTATTAAAAAAGGAACAGAGAACAAGAACAACCTCTCAAATTACAGCTGACATTAGTCAACATTAAGAAGCTAGTTAAATCTACCCCTAGAAAGCAGGAAAAAAGACAATGAAAAATATAATAGGAAAGATAAGAAAATTGAGGGTTGGGACGTTCAGTCCTACCCCCAACCTCCAGGGAGGGGTGCTAAAGGTCAAGCTGACCACCAATGGCCACTGGCTTAATCAATCAAGCCTACGTACTGAAGGCTTCATAAAAACCCAAGAGGTTCAGAGAGCATCTGGATAGTTGAACATGTGGAAGCAGACAGGAAGATGAACAGGAATTCATACACTTGTAGGGAGGGTGGCACACCCCAACTCTACGGGGAAAGAAGCTCCTGCGCTTGGGACCCTTCCAGACCACGCCCTGTGTATCTCTTCATATGGCTGTTTATTTGCACCCTTTAACATATCCATCATACTAAACTGATAAACATAAGTATTTCCCTGAGTTCTCTGAGCTACTCTAGCAAATCCACTGAACTCAAAGGGGGGATCATGGGAACCCCCAACTTGAAGCCAGTTGGTCAGAAGTTCCAGAGGCCTGGACTTGTGACTGGTGGGAAGGAGGGGTCAATTCTGGGGACTGAGCCCTCTATTTGGGATCCAAAACTGACTCTGGGTAGTGTCGGAATTGAATTGGATGACATCCAGCTGGTGTCTGCTGCAGAACTGATTGTTTGCTTGTTGTGGGGGAGAAATCTCCCACATTTGGACAAAGAAGTCTTCTGTGTTGATAGTTGTTGTTTGACAGCAGAGGAAAAGTAAGGTGTTCAAAAACGGTGATACAGTCGCCCAACGAAATACTAAATATAATGGTTAAAATTAATGTAGAGTTACGTGTATAATAATCTTCAAAAACAATGTTGAACAAAAATAGCCCGCTGAATGATACCCACAATACACTATAGTTTTAAAACACAAAGGTACAAATATTGTTTTTATGTTCATTTGGTATTAGTAAAATGTTAAAAGATAAAAGGACATGATAAGCCACAAATTCAGAATAAAGATTTACTTCTAGGGAGAAAGGAAAAGTTTATTAAAAAAAAAAAAAAAGGGGGGAAAGACACTAAGCAGAAATTTGCTTAATATATTTTATACTTTTAATTATGTGGGGAGTGGGAATGGAGAAGGGAAAGGTTGGAGGGGTAGTAACGGGTAACTGACATTAAAGATCCTAAGCTAATGGGTACAGAGTTTCTGTTTGGTATGAGGAAAAAGTTGTGGTAATAGTACAACCACATATATACCCAATGCCACAGAATTATACACTTTAAAATGGTTAAAATGGTAAATTTTGTATATATTTGACAACAGTTTTTAAAAAACCTTAGCAGGCTAAGGGATGGTATTCATAACACAAGTAGACAAATTAGCCTGACAAATTAGGCTTTGAGGAGGAGATAGAATCTCTTCTCTACTGTAACAGGAGAGAATGAGGAAAAGATGTATACAGAGAAAGTTTAAATAGTATTTATGAAGAATAGGTAAGCAAGCTAACCAAAGAAACGAAGTAGGCTTCCCAGGCAATGTTGACGACCCAATGGGAAGCATTATAAAATGTTATGAAGAGACAAAGTCCCCCAGTGACGACCAATCAAAACATGATTTTTTTAAATTTGCACTTTGCAGAGGTCAGATAAGATTATCTCTTAGTTTATGATGCTCTGAAATTCTAAAAAGATGCTATCTACAGGTCAAATGAAAGGAACTAGAGTAATAGTAGATGGTATGTGGTTTAAAACAGTGTTTCTTAAACCTGCCTGATCATAGGAATCAAGTCAGTCAAGGTACTTATTTCATGCCTCACTCCAGACCTCACGAACCAGAATTTCCAGAAGAGGAACCCGAGAGTCTAACGTATATTTGAACTAGCAACCCCAAATTATTCTTAGGATCTGGGAAGTTTGGGAAACTCTGGCCTGGAAATAGCACCTGAAAGCAAAGAACAAGTTGAATTCTACCACTTCCCAGAGTTTATGTACTGGAGCACAGTGGAGGAAGAAACAGTATTGGGAGGACTGGAGGGAGGTACGTACAAGACCAAAGAACAGAAAAAACTAAAGCTGCCATGGAAGCAGGAGACATAACGCCAACAGGAAAAATGCAGCCTTTGGTAAAAATCAGAAGGCAAAGTGGGGAGGGGAGAAGGATGTGGCATCAAAGAGAAATATGCCTATTAAAAAAAAATAGTAGTTAGTTTTGCATAAAAATTTAACATATTTATAGTATCTATAAAATGTTAAACAATTATCTTTGAATATATACATACGCTGTCAATACATATGTAGTGTTTAAATTAGAAACTCAACTTCACAGCTATCCTGTAAGAATTTCTGAATTAAGTAAGCTCAACTGTGTCCCCAACACATACAGGTTCTCCTACAAAGGACAATTATAAATCTGTTAATAACTCAGGAGAACACCAAGCTAAAAAAGCACTATGTGGAAAATCCTGTGTACAGGGGTTTGAGAGGGGGTGTGGATTATTCCACAGAACTCACGTTTCAGGAAGAAGCCTATTCAAGCTTTTTTAAAACACAGAAAGGAAAAAGCTAGCCAGCAATCTTCCTAACCTTGTGACTTGTGAATAGGAAAGCATTCCTACTTTAAAATATATAGTGAAAACACAGTGTCAGTGGGTCAAAGTGAGTACTTAAAATAAGAAAAAAAAAAAAACAAGCCTACCATTTTTATTTATGCCATTTTATTTTATAAAACCTGCTACTTAAAATGTTTATTTCTCCTTTTCTATAACACACTAATGTATACAGTTCCTTAAGGGTTGCTCAGTTATTCTCCAAGCTATATACTACTCTACTAGTTCTACTCTTCATTAGTACTACCAATTCATTATAAAATGTTAATCAAAGATCAGAGTGCATATAACTAGCCCATATAAGGCCTTGTCCCAACACACAATGAGGGAATAACACTTTTTGTTTCTCTCTGGAACCGCAGACACTAAAATTGTACACACCAATGCTACAGAACATTATCATTTTATAGACTAATAAAAGTAACATAAGAAATAAAACTACCTAAAGTTAAAAAGCTTTTATTCTCAGTGAAACCTCAAAATTATATATGCAAATTTTTGAAAAAGATACTTAAAACATGCAGATTTGCCAATCTCCCCTCCCCACCAGCAAACACATAACACACACTTCTCTCTATGTACATCCTTTAATTACTTAGTTGCCAGAAGATCTCAGATGGTGATATTGAAAACAATTCCCTTTTAACTTCACTGTATTTTTAGTGTTTGTTATTATTTGCGTAATTTATGTATAGATTTTGAGACCTATATGGCCTTGGTGGTCCATTTACTAGCAACATCAGCATCACCAGAAAATGCAGACTAAAAGCAGGGCTAATGGCTCACACCTGTAATCCGAACACGCTAGAAGGCCAAAGCAGGAGAATCCGTTGAGGCCAGGAGTTTAAGACTAGCCTAGACGACATAGTGAGACTGGCTCTATAAAAAAATTTAAAAATTAGCCAATTGTAGTAGTACACACCCATAGTCCTAGCTACTCTACTCAGGAGGCTGAGGCACTGGAAATAGCACCTGAAAGCAAAGAACAAGTTGAGATCAACCACTTCCCGAAGTTTACGTACTGGGGCACAGTGGAGTAAGAAACAGTAGAAAGACTACTAGAGCCTAGGATTTCAAGGCATCAGTGAGCCATGATCACACATCATGATCGCACTTCAGCCTGGGCCACAGAGCAAGACCCCATCAAAGAAAGGAGAAAGAAAGGAAGGGAAGGGAAGGGAAGGGAGGAGAAGGGGAAGGGGAAGCGGAAGCGGAAGGGAAGAAGGAAGGAAACTCAACTTTATAAAGTTATCCTGTATCAACTGCTGAGAGTTAAGTAACCAACAAGGATCAGCTTACTGTTTCAATGGACATATAAATTTTTCTGCTCTGGTGTTAGAACATTTGAGTTTTCTAGAATGTTAAAAGAAAACCCTATATGTGGATCCTAGCTTTAGCCACCACAATAATTTAAAAATATAAAAATAACAGAAGTTTTCATTCTTCTTGCACAAAACCTACATTTTACTTTCTCCTGCTTAGAGGAGCTGAGTTCTAAAGCTTCTCAAATTTTAATGTGCATTCGAATCACCTTTTAAAAAGGCAGATTCCGATTCAGAAAATCTGGGTAAGAGCCCAGGCTACATTCCTAGCAAGCTCCTTGGTGACGCCAAATTCATACATAGAGCAGACTTTTAGTAGCAAGGTCCTAAAGAAAAGGTGTAATTTACAATAGTATTTAGCTATCCATGGTTTGCAAAGCACTAATCTTGATAACGTCTCCAATTCAATTCCTAACTGATAAACCTACCACTTTCCCATCCTTACTTTCTGGATCTTTCATATGGATGAAATAAACACTTCATTCCTAAAATGTAGAAAACTTCTAGTCTTTCTTCTGCCTGTCTTTCTTTTTGGTCTCTTCCCATGTTCATCATACTTGTGGGTGCATCACAAGATTATACCCTTAGTTTCAACTCCTTTCCAGTGCTATCGCTGGTTCCATCTTCTGCACCTCTGCATCTCCTGCATTAATGGGTTCAACTTCTGCATCTCCAACCTAGACAAATCTCTCAAACTTGGATCCATACATTCAATTCCTAAGAGTTCTTTCTTTTTCTTTCTTTTTTTCTTTTTTGAGACTTGTTCTGTCGCCCAGGCTAGAGTGAGTGGCATGATCCTGGCTCACTGCAACCTCTGCCTCCCAGGTTCAAGCCAGCCTCCCAAGCAGCTGGGATTACAGGCATCCGCCACCATGTCCAGCTAATTTTTGAATTTTTAGTAGAGATGGGGTTTCACCACTTTGACCAGGCTGGTCTCAAAACTCCTGATCTCAAGCAATCCGTTCACCTCAGCCTCCCAAACTGCTGAGATTATAGGTGTGAGACACCATGCCCAGCCTCCTAATGGTTATTGCTAACCATATATTCCCACAGGTACCTTCAACTCAAGATACCTCAAACTGAACTCATCAACACCCTCTGGGCCCTAGAAACTAGCTTTTTCAACCCTGTATTGGCTTTGACCAGTATCACCATCCACCCATTTGTCCAAACCACATCTGAAGACTATCCCTCTCTCTCACCAAGACTAGTTAAATCTCAACCTTCTAATTATTTCTCAAATTACTTTCTTTTCTCTCTAATGTCAGTTCCAGTTTGGACATGGAGTATTTATGATCTGGTTACTATCACAACTAACTGGTATTCTTGCTTCCAATCTCAAATCCTGCACCACCAATTCCATCCTCCACACTATTATGTAATCTTGCAAACAAATGAATAGCAAGCATTTCCCTATTAAAATTCACCAATGACTCCCAATTATCTTTAGGAAAAAGTACTAACTTTTTAAAAGCATGTCATATAAGGCTCTTCATAATCCTAATCATGTCTCTCTCTCTCTGGTCTTAACTCCTTCCATCCCTTGACAGTTAGTGCATACTCTTGCCATGTCAACCTATTTGTAGCTCTCTCTAAGTGCCACATTCTTAAATGCCTCTGTGTATTTGCATAGGCTGTTATTCGCTTAAAATGTTCTTACCAAGTTAAGTATTAACATGCTTTTGAGATTTTACTCGAGCATCACATGGCTTAACATGCCTTTTCTAATTACCTCAAGTCTGCATTAGGCAATACCACAGACAGTGCTCCCTCTATTATAGGGTTTGCCCTATGCATACCTCTACTCAAATAGTACTCTGTATTATAATTGCTGGTTTACTCATCTCCCCCACTAGACTGAGCTCAACAATTAGTCCTTTTAAGAACACAGTGCTCTAGGCCGGGAGCGGTGGCTCACGCCTGTAATCTCAGCACTTTGGGAGGCCGAGACAGGTGGATCACGAGGTCAGGAGATCGAGACCATCCCGGCTAATACGGTGAAACCCCGTCTCTACTAAAAATATATAAAAATTAGCCGGGCATGGTGGCGGGCGCCTGTGGTCCCAGCTACTTGAGAGGCTGAGGCAGGAGAATGGTGTGAACCCGGGAGGCGGAGCTTGCAGTGAGCTGAGATCGCGCCACTGCACTCCAGCCTGGGCGACAGAGCAAGACTCTGTCTCAAAAAAAAGAAAAGAACACAGTGCCCAGTACATGGTAGGTTCTCAGCAAGTGCTTGCTGAATAAACTATCTTGAAATATAGTCACAAATAATTATTATGGCTACACATTTAAACTATAAATAACTTCCAATAACTCTGTCTCTAAAGCAATAAAAAATTTACTTGACTTTATTTCTAGGTTTAACAGAACTTCACAAAATGTCAAAAGACTTCACGTAAGTCCAAACTACCCTAGGTATTTGTTAAATTCCCAACGATCTAAAGGGATTTGTTAAAAATATTAGAAACAAAGCCTTTTGCATGCTGTGGAGATACTTTAATTTCAATGACCACAGTGTTAGACAAATAAAAGCACTAATCTCTTCTCCATGGTAAAATGATGTGAACATCGTTCAGGTGGCCTGGGTTTGCATCTGGACTCTTCTACTTACTAGCTATATGACCTTGGCTAACAAACAATGAACATCTCCCAGGCTCAGTTTCTTCCATGGGAAACAGAGATAAAATTGCTTACCTACCTACCCACTGGGTTGTTTCAAATATTCAGATATGAATTTGAAAGCATTTCTATAAACCATGAAGTGCTAAATACATTTGAACTATTGTGTTAACTTCTACCCCAACATCTGCTAAAGTTGCAAACTTAAAAGTTTAGTGGGCTAATCAAACCTCCCATATCCACACCATACTCTTCTCTAATGACTGAAAATTTATAAATCAAATTAAGTTTCAGGACCACGAGAGCACAGGACTCATTCAACAGTCCTCAATATTCTTATGTGGTTGAAGTGTTTAATATGTAATCTAATAATAATCTGATATGTTCTTAAAAAGTGGTTATTTTTTAAATCTCATAGTAAATATCAAGGTAAGTTGTTGGTACAGTCATTTAAATTTCAGCTCCATTTTAAAAAATTAATTGGAGGACAAAAATCAGCAGGGAATATTTCAAGATATTTTCTTTTATTAACTATTCAGATTGGATACTGTCTGTTGACATACAAATTTGATCCACTTTAACTAATAGGAATGTTAAAAAGTCACCCTTACAAAACTGGGACAATTTTCCCCCAAATTTCTGGCTTATTTCTCAGAAATGCTTGTTGGTCTATCAAAAGAGAAAATTTGCTGCATTTTTCTAAACTAAAAAAATGATACAGCATGTTGACTCTGCTCTCAGCGATATCTTTCCTTGTTAAATAGGGAACTTATGGGGATTATGGACTATATTGGGAGAAATGTTTTCGGTCTCATCTGCAATATTTTTTTTTTTTTTTTTTTTTTTTTTTGAGACGGAGTCTCGCTGTGCTCCCAGGCTGGAGTGCAGTGGCGTGATCTCGGCTCACTGCAAGCTCCGCCTCCCGGGTTCACGCCATTCTCCTGCCTCAGCCTCCCAAGTAGCTGAGACTACAGGCGCCCGCCACCACGCCCGGCTAGTTTTTTGTATTTTTAGTAGAGACGGGGTTTCACCATGTTAGCCAGGATAGTCTCGATCTCCTGACCTCGTGATCCACCCGCCTCGGCCTCCCAAAGTGCTGGGATTACAGGCTTGAGCCACCGCGCCCGGCCTCATCTGCAATATTTATAAAAATAGAATTCCTTGACCTTCAAAGGGCAAAACTTTAAAAAAAAAAAAAAGGAAAATGAAAAAAGAAAATCTACTACAAAAGTCAGCACTTCGGTACCTGGTTGTGGTAACAAGGCCAAAATCCAAGACGAAGCCCTTTATTGCACATGGTGTTCCAACATCGTGGGCAGCCCCATCTTGCGACCTCTCCACATTGGCTGCTCCTGCTCTCTCTACTGCAGAGAGAACTTCAATTAGAGAAATTCTGAAGCTCATAAATCTAAACTGGATACTCCCCTCATTGGAGGCAAAGATGGTAAGACTCACTAAAAAGATTCAAGTTAGAGGAGGTTACAAACAAATCTAAGTGGCTTGAAACCACTATAATTCAGGCAGCTGAGAGTCTTATTATGGCAACAATCTATTTACCTAAAAAAAAAAAAAAAAATCTTAAGGGAAAAGAATGGCAGCAAATTACTAGACAACCTGAAAAAATAGAACGTACAATCATAAAAGTTTAAAAAGTGAGTCTCCACTAAAGTTGAATTTATAATACATACTGCACAAACTTATAGCTGACCATTCATATTCAATTCTTATGAGAAAAGCAAGTAAGAAAAAAAAACTAGGACACATTATTAACTTCTTATGCCCTAAAATAACTTCACTGAAAAAAATGTTTGGTTAAAACCACTGGTTAAGAAGCAGACATTTCCCTGCTGACTTAAGCCTAGCTGCCCAAGCAAGGCTTCAAAAAATGTCTTCACCTACAACAATGCATAGGCAGAAGGAGCAGAGGCTATGGCGGTCTTCCTAATAACACTTCCAAGTCACATAACTGGGGTATATTTCTGGGATGGACTGCCAACAAGTTACTGAAAGAGATATAAAAACTCCAAAAACCTGGAAAATAAACAGGCCCATGCCCTCACGTGTTTCATTATGATATAAAAGCAAACCTTAACTAAAGTTATTCTGAGACTACCACATCTCAATCACATCCTCCATACTAACATTACCTGATTTGTGAAAGACCAGTTAAGTTTTCAAGCTAGTTTTCCATAAAGTTTGTAATGATACATAACATTAGTATAAAGCATTCCTTCCAGTAAATAAGAAGTCCCACCCCAAAGAACTCAGTAATTAAGATTTTTCAATGAAAGGAAGAGACAAACAATTTGAAGCACCTTTATTACCATAAATTTGTTACCAAAAATGTGCTGGTACGTGCTGTGCAACAGAATGAGGTTAATTCTGTTTAGAAATGTATTTACTAAATAATTTTTAACAACGTTTATCTTACCTGAGTGTGAAAATTTGAAATGGTGGTTGTTTCAATATCTTTCTTGCCCAGAATTTCCATTTTCACTGGAGTGTTGGGGAAATTAAAAGCAAAGTAGTCCAAGAAGTCTGGGAGATAAGCAGCCGCTCCATGCACTATTGCTAAAGCATAGTAAGCAGCATTTTTCTCATTTTCACTGAATGTCAAAGCAAGAAACTCCTCAGAAAATCTCTCCATCTCCATTGGAGACAAAAATGAGAGTTCATCCATGTAAGCATGAAGGACAAGAGCACCACCATTGGACTGGTGTTCCTCATGAATAAAGTTGCTAAATTTAGTACCTGTTTTTAAGAAATTTCTACGAATAGAATGTTCCTGGTGAGTCATAAAAGGTGTCTGTACTCCCTGGGGTACCCGATATTCTTGCATGCCCAAATTTAATCGGCACAGCTGTTCATCTTTCAGATACCTGAAGGACTCCTTATTAAGTCCTGAAGTGCTATTTATTTGTCCTTGGGTGAGAATTTCTTTACTGATGCGGGTCAGGCCAGCACAGACGGTTTGAACTTCCTTATTGTACATTTTAAGGCGTCTTCCTCGCATGTCTTCTCGGTGTTTCTTTTTCTTTTTCTTCTTTATTTTCTTCAAGACAAAATCATCGGCTCTCTGGGTTTTACCATTTTCATCTGGTGTTTCTGGCCACAATAATTAAAAAGAAGTTAGTTGCTAGGACTAGTGTCAACATACAAGCTTCTTAAGGTACTTGATCTCATTAAATAGCCTATCCTCAATTTCTCTGAATTTGCTATTACAACTTACATGGTTAGAAAACAAATGAGACAGAGATCTTAAAATATAATAATATTCTGGATTGAAGAAAAGATTAAAAGAACTGAAGGTATCCATTTTTCAAAGCAGTATTACTGACAATGGAGAAAAATCAGAAATAATTCACGCATCCAAAAAACAGAGAATGGTTAAATAAATCATGATATAGCAATGGTATGAAACATTATACGATAGCTAAATATGACGATTCTGAAATCTATGTTAACAACATAGATCCTTTTGTTCAGTTACCATCATGAAATTTAAATTTAAGCTGGGCGTATTTTGCTGTCGGCTTATGAATTACTATGATACATACAGGCAAATCAAACAAAGGCAAAGTAAGCCATGGGATATCATTTTTTCCTATCAAGTTGGCAAAGTTTGTGGTTTCTGGCCATTCTCAACTACTGTTGCTGGAAGTAGTAAGTTGCTACTAAACTGGTACAACTTTCTGAAAGGCAATTTCATGATACGTGTCAAAAGTCTTAAAAAATATTTCTAATCCTCAGACTCAGAAATTCCACTTCCAAGTAAAAGTTATCTAAGAAAATAATTAAAGATCATAAAAAGATATTCATGACAGTATTATTTAAAACAACACAACAGGGAATGCTCTAAATGTCTAATAACAGGGGACTGATTAACCTCTGGTAGTTACATATTATAAAATACTACCCAGCCATTATAAATTATATCACAGATGGTTGGGCGCAGTGGCTCACACCTGCAATCCCAGCACTTTGGGAGGCGGAGGTGGGCGAATCACGAGGTCAGGAGATCGAGACCGTCCTGGCTAACACGGTAAAACCCCGTCTCTACTAAAAATGCAAAAAATTAGCCAAGCATGGTGGCGGGCGCCTGTAGTCCCAGCTACTTGGGAGGCTGAGGCAGGAGAATGGCATGAACTTGGGGGGTGGAGCTTGCAGTGAGCTGAGATCACGCCACTGCACTCCAGCCTGGGAGACAGAGCAAGACTCCGTCTCAAAATAAATAAATAAATAAATAAATAAATTATATTATATTATATTACAGATGAAAAAACTGACATAAAAATTAGAAAGTTACAAAATGCTTAGACTGTCATTCTTTCAGAAAGCCTTTTCTTCCCCACCCAATCTGGATAGCTACTCCTGCTACATGTTCCCTTAGCTTTGCATCCCCATTTCAGCACTTATACTCTGTGTTATTAACACTTCATTTTCCACCCTCCCCTAGACTGTCAGCAATCTAAGTTTAGGGATGTATATCCTACCTTCCTTTCCTGAACACTTAACACATGTACATTCTGATCCCATGTTTATATAAACATTCATTCATCCAAACATTTAAGTACCTACCAAGTGCTTAGGTATACTTCTGAGCACTAGGACCATAGTGCTGACTAGGACATACACAATCCCCAATCTCTTGGATCTTTTTCTCCCTGCTTTTTGAGGAGTATGGAGTCCCACTATGTTGCCCAGGCAGGTATCAAACTCCTGGGCTCAAGCTATACTCCTGCCTCTACCTCCCCAAGTGCTGGGATTACAGGTGTCAGCCATGGTGCCTGGCATCTCTTGGATCTTAAGATCTAATTGTACAAGAAAAACAAAGTACCAGGTAGTGATAAGTGGGATGCATTAAGTTTGAGGGAAGCTCTTTTGGGGAGGTAAAATTGAGAGTGATTCCTAAAGAATAAGACAAGCCAGGCATGTAAAGGTCTAGGAGAAAATATTCCCAGAAATAAGAAAAGGACCTAAAGCGATGAAAAAGTCTGATCTATAGATGCTTTATACACACACACACACAAACACACACACACACACACACAGAGAAAAATATCTGGAGAAATATATACCAAGTTATTAACAGTAGTTATCTATTGGTGGTAGAATTCTAAATGTCTAGCTTCTTTTCTGCTTATCTGTATTTTCTAATTTTCTACAATAAATAAATGTATTGCTTTTATAATTTAAAAACTTATTTTTAATTTTTAAAGGATTATCATGGATTAACAAGCCCAAGATGGAATGACATCTTTTGTTTACCAGTTGGAAAATATACCTAGCAGGAAACTTTCAGGATGAAATACCAGGTACAGTCCTGACCAACCTTCAAGTTTGGTCTAGTATTTACTGTATAGAATTTACCCACCAAACAATCATTTTTTCTAACATAATTGAAGTAATTTGGAGTTAAGACAAATATTCCAATTAATCCTATTATTACATCTAGAAGAATAAGTTCAACAAATTTTAGAGTTAAGAACTTACTTGGTACAATACGTAAATATATAACAGTTCCAGTACTCTATATAAAATCACTTCGAGTCAATTAGTTATTACAAGGCTTATAAAACCTTCTACATAAAATACTTAAAAAACCAAGTCAAAGACTTTCCAATGCCAAATAACTTTCATTGTATTTAATATTTCCTTCTAAGAACAATAAAATGAAAACCCTTTATTTGCAAATATCACTTGTAATTAAACTGTGACTAGATGCCAAAATTTACATATAATCAAAATCCTGTTAACCTGGCAAGAGAAAAAGTCATCTTTTATTCTATATGCAACTAAATATTTGAGATATTTGAGAATTAAACACTTAGTAACAGTCACTTATACTTCTTACCACATAAAATGAATCTAAATACTTTCCCCAATATCAAATCAGTAATTTAGTCAATTCTCCCAAGCAACTAAATGTTAATGCCATTCAATATAAAGGTTAGACCAATTTAAAAATAGTCATCTAATTACTCTCTGCTATTAATGTTTTAGAATTTCACAGGAAAACAAGAAAAGAAAATATCTCCAAATAGATATTGTTATTTTAAGCTTCGAAAGAGGTACTTGGTATGCAGAAAATGAATTGCGACCTAGATCTGCCACTGAAATTAGCACCAAGAAGGAACTGCGCTGATTGTAACACATTTTCTATATTACTATCAACTTTCCAGTGGTATTTATAACATGGCCAAGTCTCTGTGGGTTTCACTTATACGGGTTTCACAAAAGTCACTTATATGAAAACCATTCAATTAGTCCAACATGGCCCATCTCAAAAAAAAAAAAACAAAAACAAAAACAACAAAAAAAGAGAAAACCACTGTATAAAGAAAAAAACCTTACATTGTAATTTCATAAATCAATATGATAAAAATTTTAAATATGAAGTAAATCTCACGCTATCTTCTCACTAATCCTGTTTTTCCTTTTTTTTTTTTTTTTGAGACGGAGTCCCGCTCTGTTGCCCAGGGTGGAGTGCAGTGGCGTGATCTTGGCTCACTCCAGCTTCTGCCTCCTGGGTTCCAGAGAGTACCCTGCCTCAGCCTTCCAAGTAGCTGGGATTACAGGCATGTAACACCACATCCAGCTAATTTTTTGTATTTTCAGTAGAGACAGGGTTTCACCATGTTGGTCAGGCCGGTCTCGAACTCCTGACCTCAAGTGATCCACCTGCCTCAGCCTCCCAAAGTGCTGGGATTACAGGCGTGAGCCACCGCACCCGGCCCCAGCTTTTGACTTTTATCTATCTAACTTAGGCTAAGATACAGAAAGCGTGACTTTTTTACAGAGAAATTTAAGACTACCCATTTCATACTGGCTAACAAATCTCCATAAGGAAACAAAATTTATTACTGAATTATCAAGGTGGCAACTAATTGAGAATGGCATATGTATACAAAAGTTATTAAAGGTTATTATCAAACGCTGGCCACTGTTGCTTTATGAGAAAAATAACAATTGTCCTGCCTTGAATTAAAAACGTTATTTGAAAGTCAATGTCCAAAGTCTTCACAACCTTTCTATTTCTGATTTTAGCTTTCCAACGGAGAATCTCTTCAGCACATTTTTAGTATTTCCCCATAGTGTAAAAGCTAAAATTTATTGACTACAGTTCTTTATAGAAAAAGAGCCAACAACCTACGCTATACCTGTGACTTAGAAAAGCTTTCACATATCCAACTGTGTGATTAAATATAAAGAGAAATACATAATTCTACAGAGGAAGATACAAACATTCACTTAAGAAACAAATTGCTGGCTGTCCTTAAAAAGGTCATTATCAATACATGACATTATTAATAAGATCCTCATATGTGCTAATACTTCCAATATTATCAATTATTGTCATCTGATTTCATACTACTGAAAGTTTTCATTAATGCAAAAAATAGCTTTCCACATTATTAAGGTCTCCTTTTTTTTTTTTTTTTTTTCACTCTCGCCCAGGCCGGAGGGCAGTGGCACAATCTCGGCTCACTGCAACCTCTGCCTCTCGAGTTCAAGCGATTCTCCCACCTCAGCCTTCCAAGTAGCTGGGACTACAGGTGCACATCACCATGCCCAGCTAATTCTTGTACTTTTTGGTAGAGACAGGGTTTCACTATGTTGGCCAGGCTGGTCTCAAACTCCTGACCTCAAGTGAACTATCCGCCTTGGCCTCCCAAAGTGCTGGGATTACAGGCATGAGTCACCATGCCCGGCCTACAAAACGTAAGGTCTTAACAGCAATTCTTATACTCGAATTATGACTTAAAACTGGAAAAACAAAAAAAAAGGTAGTATCTTCAATTCCTAAAAATCACAGTAGATGAGCAAAAGCAAAACAAGTGTAATTGCTTACATCTTATTACTCATGATTTTTTAAAGGACTAAAGTTGTTTTCTGAAAACAAATTATTTTCAGTCTTCTTGAGAGTTCTTCCAGTTCTATATAAATACCTGACTAAAAAGGAAAAACAAACAGCTACTCATTTTGAAAGCCAAACATTTTGAATCATTGTATGTTTTTAACACTGCCTTACTTTACCCATCATCTCTCTATATCATGGTGTTTTAAGAGCACTCCCTAGGTTTAAATCCCTGTTCTGTAAGTACAACTTTCTAGTATACTTTCTAGAAGTATAACTTTTTTCCCCAAAGCCTTTACTTTTTTTTTTTTTTTAGAGCAGTTTCAGGTTCCTAGAACTATAACCACACCTGGCTCCCACAAATGCATAGTCTGTCTCCCTGATTATCATCACCCCCAGCCAGAGTGGAATATTTGTTACAACTGATGAGTCTACACTGACACATCATTATCCGCCCACAGTCCATGGTTTACATTCAGGCTCACTCTTGGTGTTGTACATTCTGTGGGTTTGGATAAATGTATGACATGTATCTACTGTTAATTAAGTAGCATAAAGAGTAGTTTCACTGTCCTATAAAATGCTCTGTGCTCTGCCTATTCATGCATCCCTCTCCAAAACCCCTACCAACCACTGATCTGTTAACATTCTTGATAGTTTTTTGCCTTTTCCAGAGTGTCATATAATTGGAATCATAAAATGTGCAGCCTTTTCAAAATGGTTTCTTTTCACTTAGTAATATGCATTTAAGGTTCCTCCATGTCTTTTCATGATTTGATAGTTCATTTCTCTTTAGCACTGAATAATATTCTACTGTCTGAATGTACCACAGTTTATCCATTTACCTACTGAAGGACATTTTGATTGCTTCCAAGTTTTGGCAATTATGAATAAACCTATTATAAACAGCTATCTACAGGTTTTTGTGTGGACATAAATTTTCAACTCCTCTGGGTAAATTTCAAAGAGTATGACTGCTGGATCATACAATATGTTTAGTTTTGTTAAGAAACTGCCAAACTGTCTTCCAAACTGGCTATATCATTTTGTATTCGCAAAAATAATGAATGAGATGGCATATCTTTTTGCAAGTTAATTTCTTTGCACTGCTTCTCATTGGTAAAATTGGAGGAAAGAACAGTATCTCATCATAAAATTCATGTACAGAGTAAATGAAAAATGCATGTAAAGTACTCATAATAGTCCTAGAACATAATAAATACTCAATACATCTTAACTACTATTATTGCCAAAAACAGTTGAATTCTAGAGGCCATAGAGTGTACTATTTAAGAACAGGAGGTGTACAGTTAGATAGACCTAAGTCAATGTCCCAGCTCTATTGTTTACTAAGTTCTCTGGGTGAGCTCATAAATCTCTTTAAACCTCAATTTTCGCCGGGCGCGGTGGCTCAAGCCTGTAATCCCAGCACTTTGGGAGGCCGAGACGGGCGGATCACAAGGTCAGGAGATCGAGACCATCCTGGCTAACATGGTGAAACCCCGTCTCTACTAAAAATACAAAAAACTAGCCGGGCGAGGTGGCGGGCGCCTGTAGTCCCAGCTACTCGGGAGGCTGAGGCAGGAGAATGGCGTAAACCCGGGAGGCGGAGCTTGCAGTGAGCTGAGATCCGGCCACTGCACTCCAGCCTGGGCGACAGAGCGAGACTCCGTCTCAAAAAAAAAAAAAAAAAAAAAAAAAAAACCTCAATTTTCTCGCCTTAAAATGTTATCATAGGCCAGATGCAGTGCCTCATGCCTATAATCCCAGCACTTTGGGAGACTGAGGCAGGAAGATTGCTAGAGTCCAGGAATTCAAGACCAGCCCGAGCAACACAGCAGGACCCCATCTTTACAAAAATAAAAAATAAAAAAAATTAGCTGGGCTTGGCGGTGCATGCCTGTAGTCCTAGCTGCAGGAGTGAGCTAGGCTTAGCTACAGGCTGAGGTGGGGGGATCACTTGAGCCCAGGAGTTCGAGGTTACAATGAGCTATAATCACTTCACTACACTCCCGCCTGGGCAACCCTGTCTCAGAGAAAACAAATATATATATTAATTCTAGAGTCTATCTCACAGAGTTATTTTAAGGATTAAATGAGACAATGACTATAATAGGCCCTCATCACAATATTTGACACACAATAAGTCTCTTATCATCTTGATCATCAAGAGAAACACATAAGAAAGATCTCTGAAAGAAGAAAGAAAACTTATCTGCCAAGTGTATAATAGGGACCATATATGTTATCTCATTTTAATCCTTAAACCAATTAAGTATGGAGAAAGAAACAGAGCCTGAAACCAGATATGTAATTTATATTAGGTCACAAAGCTAGTAGACAACAGCCAAGATTCAAACTTCTCACCTATCTGACTCGAAAACAAACTCTTCTAACATACTGCACACTACACTCTCTTCCTTTCTGCCTCCACTATCAGACATCTCCCTGCAACACTCCCATTAGATGATTAACTAAGATTATCTGGTTACAATTAATGGACCTGAGGTAGCTTGGAAGAAAGGGAGTATTACTTCAACAAATATCTTACTTAGTACCTATTCCAAAATTTTTCGTATCCTTAAAGGTGTTTCTGCCTCTCTCAGGGTGAGCAGGGAAAAATATTAGTCCCTACAGTTGTTGTTCTGATAAATAAGATTATCTGTTTATTTCAATTCCCTTATAATCCCAATAATTTTCCATTTCTAACATCAAAAAGAAGTGCTTCTGGACTTAAAACCCCAGGTTTTTGACATAAGAGAAAATTTCCATTAAATGTCTGGCTCAGGAACACTTACACTCTGTGATAGCAGTTAGGCAAGTGGTCAAGAGTAAAAAAAAAAAAGACAGAAAGGAATGATGACTCACAAGAGCATACATATGAGCAATCCAGTCATGTAGTGATATTGGAGAAGACAGCCTATAGGGGCTGTCCTTCCTTTCCTTTTCAACAAAATATTAAAATCATGAATTTACTAAGAATAATTAAAAAGAAGCATTACTTCTTTTGATGGTTTTTTAAGGAAGTATGTTTGTCCTATTTTTTTTTTTTTTTTGAAACGGAGTCTCACTCTGTCGCCTGGGCTGGAACGCAAGTGGCGCAATCTCAGCTCACTGCAACCTCCCCCTCCCGGGTTCAAGTGATTCTCCTGCCTCAGCCTCCCAAGTAGCTGGGATTACAGGCGCCCGCCACTACGCCCAGCTAATTTTTTGTATTTTTCGTAGAGACAGGGTTTTACCATGTTGGCCAGGCTGGTGTCAAGCTCCTCACCTCATGATTTGCCCACCTTGGCCTGAGATTACAGGTGTGAGCCACCACGCCCGGCCTGTCCTATGTTTTTATGAGCAATAAGAGGGACAGAAAAAAATTAAGATTTCAAAACACATAGGTAACTGCCAGTTTAGTTAGACTCAAGTCTACTGCCTATATGAAATAAAAACATTTAAATATCTCTTTGTTAAATAATCAACCCCAGTGTGCATAGCAGAAAGAGAGGTCAACTGGGCCATGAGTGAAAAAAACTGAGTTCTGTATTCAGCTCTATCACTAACTAAAAAATTTTAAGCATTTCACTTTACCTCTCTGAAAATCACTTTACTTTCTGTTTTGAAGATGAGCAAGTTTACCCTAGCATTTACAGATTAAATTTTTGTTTCAACTGTTTATGAACAACTCCAAATATTTGAGATTGTAATAGTTCGTAATTAGTCTCCACATGAACTCCGATTAAATACTGTTGAACTGCTGTGCAGGAAGGAACATGTCTCCGAAGTGAACTCAAGGGTGGCAAACTTCTCTAAAGAGTCAAACAGCAGGCTTTGCAGGTCTTATGGTCTCTGTCTCAATTACTGTATTCTGCTACTGTAGTGCAAAAACTACTATAGACAATATATATGAATGAACAATGCTATATTCCGATAAAGCTTTATTTCTGGACACAGTTTAAATTTCATAAGATTTCCATGTGCTACAAGGTCGTTCCAACTATTTTAAATTGTAAAAACCATTGTTAGGCCAGGCACAGTGGCTCATGCCTGTAATCCCAGCACTTGTGGGAGACACATCACCTGACGTCAGGAGTTTGGGACCAGCATGGCCAACATGGTGAAACCCCATCTCTACTAAAAGTACAAAATTAGCTGGGCATGGTGGTGGGCGCCTGTAATCCCAGCTACTCAGGAGGCTGAGGCATGAGAATCCCATGAACCCAGGAGGTGGAGGTTGCACTGAGCTGAGATCGCACCACTGCACTCCAGCCTGGCACAGAGCGAGACTCTGTCTCAAAAAAAAAAAACATTGTTACATTACAGATTGTACTGATTTTTGAAAAAAGTGCAAAACCAATTCAATGGAAGATTAATATTTTCAACAAAAGGTGCTAGAGCAACTGGATATCCTTAGGCAAGAAGAAAAAAAAAGGCAACCTAAACCTCACACCTGTACAAAATTAACTCAAATGAATGACAGATTTAAATATAAAAGTTAAAATTATAAAACTTTTAGAAGAAAACAAAGGAGAAAATCTTTGGGATCTAGGACTTGGTATGTTAGATATGATGCCAAAAAAACATGATCCATTAAAGAAAAAAAAAACTAGTAAATTGGATATCAACAAAATTTAAAACTTTTGCTCTGTGAAGTATCCCACTGAGAAGGTAGAAACGACCAGACACAGTGGCTCCTGTCTGTAATCCCAACACTTTGGTAGGCCAAGGTGGGAGGATCACTTGAGCCCAGGAGTTTGAGAGCAGCCTGGACAACATAGAGAGACCCCGTCTCTACCAAAAACAAAAACAAAAAACATTAGCCAGGTGTGGTGGTGCACACGTGTGGTCTCAGTTACTCAGGAGGTTGAGATGGGAGGATCACTTGAGCCCCAGAGGTTGAGGCCAGAGTGAGCCATGATCACATCACTGTGCTCCAGCGTGGGTAACAGAGTGAGACCCTCCCCAAAAAACAAAAACAAACAGGCTGGGCGTGGTGGCTCATGCCTATAATCCCAGCACTTTGGGAGACCAAAGCAGGCGGAGGTCAGGAGTTCAGGACCAGCCTGACCAACATGGCAAAACCCCGTCTCTACTAAAAAATACAAAAAGTAGCCGGGCACAGTGGCAGAGGCCTGTAATCACAGCTAGTCGGGAGGCTGACATAGGAGAATCGCCTGAACCCAGGAGGTGGAGGTTGCAGTGGGCCAGGATCATGCTACTGCACTCCAGCCTGGGCGACAAAGTGAGAATCCATCTCAAACAATAATAATAATAATAAAAACCAAAATGACAAAAAAAAAAAAAAAACAAGCAAACAAACAAAAAGGAGGGAAAGACAAGCAACAGACTGGGAGAAAATATGTGCAAAACATACAAAGAAGCTGCACCTGTTATCTGCAAAAAATTATCAAAACCCAACAATAAAAAATATACAATTCAAGGGCCAGGCGCAGTGGCTCACACCTGTAATCCCAGCACTTTGGGAGGCTGAGGCGAGTGGATCGCCTGAGGTCTGGAGTTCAAGACCAGCCTGGCCAACACAATGAAACCCCGTTTCTACTAAAAATATAAAAAAGTAGCTGGGCGTAGTGGCGGGCACCTGTAATCCCAGCGACTCAGGAGGCTGAGGCAGGAGAATCACTTGAACCCAGGCGGCAGAGGTTGCAGTGAGCCAAGATTGCCATTGCTCTCCAGCCTGGGCAACAAGAGCAAAACTCTGTCTCAAAAAAAAAAAAAAAAAAAAAATATATATATATATATATATACACACACACACACACATACATACACACACACACAATTCAATTAGAAAATAGGCAAAAGGTATAAAGAGACATTTTACTGACCAGGATATATAGATGGCAAATTATGATATGAAAAGATGTGTAATATCACTAGCCATTTGGGAAATGCAAATTAAGATCATGATGATATATCACTACACATCTATTAAAATTGCTAAAAATAGTGACAATACCAGATACTGGCAAGAATGTGGAGAAACTGGATTTCTCTTACATCGCTGACAGGAATGTAAAATGGTACAGACACTCCAGAAAATAATTTGGCAATATCTTAAAAAACAAACAAAATAAATAAACATATACAGTCATCCTTGGTATCCACGGAGGATTGGTTCCAGAGCCTCCCAGGGCACCAAAATCTAAGATGATCAAGTCCTTCATATAAAATGGCATAATAATTGCTTATAACCTATGCACATCCTCCCCTGTATTTTAAATCATCTCCAGGTTATTTATACCTAATACAATGTAAATGCTATATAAATAATTGTTATACTGTATTGTTTAGGGAACAGTGACAAGAAAAAAAAAATCTGTACAAGTCCAGTACAGACAATTTTTTTTTAAATATTTTCAATCCCAGGTTGGCTGAATCCAGGGATGTGGAACCCATGGATACAAAGGGCTAACTGTATTTGCCATACGACCAAAGAAATGAAAAGTTACATGCACACAAAAACCTGAACATCAATTTTCATAGGAGCTTTATCTATAATAGCTCAAAACTAGAAATAATCAAAATGTCCTTTCTTATAGGGGAATGATTCAATAGGTGAACCATGGTACATCCACAGCATGGAACACTATTCATCAATGAAAAAGAGGGATGGATCTCAGGGACATCATGCTGAGTGAAAAAGGGCAATCTCCAAAGATTACATACTGTATGATTCAACTTATATAATAGTCTCAAAATGACAAAATTACAGAGATGAAAAACAGGTTAGTGGTTGCCAGGGGACAGGGACGATAGATGGATAGAGGGAGTGCCAAAGTTTGTAAAGGGTTTGTGGTGGTGGAATAGTTCTGTATCTTGATTGTAGTGGTGGTTACACTAATCTACATATGATAAAATAGCATATAACTACATATACATTGTTCCAATGTCAATTTCCTGGTGTTGGCATTATACAATAGTTACGTAAGATGTAGCTACTGAGGGAAACCGGTAAAAGGTAAGAACTCGAGTATGTTTGCAATTTCCTGTCAATCATTAATTATCTAAAAAAAAAAAAGTTAAAATAGTTTCCAAAAATCTGAGGTTAAGCGAAGGAAAGACACAGCTTTGCAAGTAACAAGAATCTGCCCACTCTCCTTATTAATCTTAGAGTTGTTTTAAGGACCATGCATAATAAAATAATAAAGGCCAGTTTTAACTAAGTGCCTACCATGAGCCAGGCACTGTTGTAAGTACTTTGACACAATGCCCTATTTAATCCATACAAGGTCCTTATAAATGAAATACCACAATCCCATTTCACAGACAGGAAAAGTGCGGTTGAGAGAGGGTAAAGCAATTTGTTCAGGTTCACACAGTAAGAGAGTCATGATTTAAACTCAGATTAATACCAGAGGCATGCCTCCTGCATACCACTGTAACAACAAACATGTTCACAGGACAAGAAAGGTATCAGTCCAACTATGTGCAAAACCCTGGATTAAACAAAGTTAAATCAGTTTATTTTCTGTAGGGTTTTCAAAACTTTTAAAATGCCAGTTTGCCAGTTCATATTACACATGTAGAAGGCTACAGTATACAGTTTTTCTCAAATGTATTTGACCAAAAAACTCTTTTTCACCCAAAATATAGTTTGGGTATATGATCCAACAATCTCTCAGTCAAAAGTTAAAATGTTTAAATGGACTTATCTTAACCCACTTCTCTTCTTCACATATTGGCAAACTACAGATATTTAGAGTGGTGTTGTCCAATGTGGTAGCCACTAGCCATATGTGACTAATTATAAATTAATTAGAATTAAATAAGATCAAAATTTCAGTTCCTCAATCATGCCACATTTCAAGTCTGTTCAGGAACCACATATGGCTACCATATTGGTCAGCACAAATACAGAAAATTTCCATCATCTGAGAAAGTTCTATCAGTCAGCATTGGGTCAGAAGCGTGTTTTTTAAAGAACGTGGGGCCTGTGTAATCTTCAGAGAAGCAGATTGTGAATTATTACACATGCTATTGCCACTATCTCCCATAAAACAGGGCCAGGTCAGGGATCCTTGATGATATAAAGCCACTGTAATGTCAAAGCACAGGGAAAAGGTAAACAAAGGAGTGGAAAAAATGAATAGCAGGAAGAGAAAGCAACATCATGAGGCCTGGAGATGAAGCTCGAAGCAGGATTCAGGAGTCTGGTTTCTACTCCCTGTTATGTCAATAATTCATCTTTTTAAAAAATATTTAAATTTTTTGCACTTGGTGCGAATTAACTGTGATTTGATTAAGCAGGCCTCTTTACTACTTTGGGCCTCAGTTTCCTTTTCTACAATACATATTTAAGCCAGAGGATCACTGATTCCCTCTAGTTCTGTACAGTTAAAACACACACACGCACACACACACACACACACACGAAATGAGAAAGTAGGGAATAAAGGTAAAAATAAAAAGAGAGCAAGATCATTGCATATTGGTGGTGAAAACTGGCAATTCTGTCATCTTGCCACAAGTTCTACTGCCAAGGATAAGATTTGGATGCCACCAAATGAATAAAAATTTAATGCTATTCAATAAATACTTATTGACCAATTATTTGCAATGAACTACACTATTTGGAAATAGCACCACCAAAAAAAATGATTAGCCTTAAGACCCAATACGTGGAAAGAATGCAAGACTCACAAAACTTTAGGTTGAAAGATCGGTTAATTAACACGTAATAACCTAACTGGCCCAGTACTAAGAAACAAAGAAGTATTTTAAATCTCCCTGAGGAAAAACAACTAGCAAATTATATAAAATAATATATAAAGTACAAACATATGGCATAATCAAAAGCATCATATTTGTTCCACAAAGAATATAAATAAATGCTACAGGTACTTGGGAACAGGAAGACATCAGTTTTGGCCAATCTAATTTTTCTAGAACCCACAATTAATTGGATACTCTGACATTTTCTAGTTAAATATTCTTGAGGGCTATTGGAATTAACAGATTCACAAATTGTGCTAGACAGAATCAAATGCAACTGGAATTCCAGCCTCTACTATCTACTGCACAAATTCCCACTTTTCAGAGGCACTGTTGGTCCTATTTCCTAGTATCAAAGGGTAGAGAAAACTTCCACACGACTATTCTAAGAATTTAAATGGATAATATGAAAACTTTAAAATGATTTTTATCTCTAGATTAAAAAAAACCAAGATTAATTGCGTGTGATATTTTATCTTGCAGAAGCTAAGTCAACCAGTGAGTCGTGTAACCTTTATATGAATTCCCTTCTGAAAGACTGGAACCATACTCCTGACTATTCTGGCGCAAGGGAGAGCGGATACTAAAGCTTTCCAGCAAGCAAAACAAGGAGAAGGGATTTTAGCAACATGTCTTTTCTTTGGAAAGGCATTTTTTAGTACCCCACCTACTAATCTAACGCGGCGCGGAAACCCTGCAGAATTTGAAAACAAATGCTGAGGTTCCGGGGGACTGGCAAAGGGATTAGTAACTGACAGCTCGGCCTCGGAGCGAGAAGCCTCAAGTAGTTAGATCAAACCGTGTCAACGATCTGAAATCCAGGGTCCACCCCAGTGAGCTTAGGGAAGTAGAGCAGCAGAAGGTAAGCAGGGGTTTGGCGTCTTTCAGTCCTAAAGATGCAGGATATCGGAACTGAGAGAGACCTAGAACCCAAGTCGGGCAGTTTGCCTGCTCTCACCTCTCTTGGGGGCTTTGATCAGAGGCACCCCTCCAGTCCTCTCGCCGTTTTCCTGCTTGTCCTTGTGCTTGAGATCGGTTCCGCAGGAGCTGGGGTCACCATCGGAGCCGCGGTGGTGATGGTGCTTGTGCCGCTCCTTGTGGCCCTTATGCTTGGGCCCGGCCGCGCTCACCGTCAGAGGCGAGAAGGTGAAGAGGGCCGAGGTGCTTGGGGCCGGGAGAGGGGCAGCGACAGCGGGCCCGGCGGGTGCCAGCGAAGGTGGCGGCGGAGGCGGCAGGAGAAGAGGCTCAACAGGGCCTGGGACAGTTGGGGCTGCATTCGTTGGCGGCAGCGGCCCAGGATGTTGGCGGCTGCGACGCCGCCGGTGAGGGGGAGCGAGAGGGGGCTCCTGGCTCGGCCGTCCCCGCTTCTCCTGAGACCCCCCACTGCTAGATCGGCGCTGCCGTTTCACTCCCCGCGGGGAGACCCCAGCAGGAGGTTTCTCCTTCCCCTCTTTGTCCGGCTCCTCCTGCGCCGCCACCGCCCGTACTACGCGCACCGCTCCGACCTGCGCAGCCATTTCACCCACAAACACACATTTAAATGGCCCGACCGCCCCCCCGTCCGCGCATCGCGCAAGCGCCGCCCGCGCACTGCCCGCTGGGCATTGGAGTCTCTCCTCCGCCCTCCACTTGTCGGCTGTTCTTCGTCCAGAGATGAACATGCCGGAAGCGGCCGTTCCCAGCATTTCTCCGCAGGCCTCTCCAACCGAGCTCTATTGTAAAGCACCGTGCGCCGCGCAAAGCATGATGGGAGCTGTAGTTCCGCCGGGCCCCGCGCCGCGTCCCCGGCTCTGAGTGGAGGAGCGGAAAGGGAGCGTGCGCGGAGTCACGCTTCTGGCTGCGACGCAACCGCCGCTGGGCGGTGAGTTGCCGCCAACCGCCCTAACGGCCGAAACAATGTTAATGGCTTTTAGAGTCTGGCGGCGCGTTCCCATTAGCATCTTCCTATGACCCTTCCTCGTTTACACGGAGGAGGTGGTCTCCACAGTGACTTTTAAATTTAATATTTCTCTCATAACCTTTGTCAGGTAAAAAAATCTTCATCCTTTAAACTTTTACGAGGGATGAAATGAAGGTGAAAAGAAGATTTAGTAATATGTAAAATAAGGGTGGTTTTGCTGTAAAAATATGATAGGGCCGCAATTCAGAAATGTTTTCAAGCATCTGGGGCATTGCTATGGTTACAACTACAGGCCTACGAAGTCAGATCCGAGAACTGCTTGGGGTCCTGGTGGGGGCGGCACCTCCTTGCCATCGGGCCACATCCCCGCTAATGCCTGGAAGAGTCTAGCATTTATTTTTAATATATCCCTACAGTTAAGAAAAATTGTAGATGGAAAACCATGTTTAAAATTTTTTGTAAGTTTTTTTTTTTCAAATCTTAAGGATAAGGTTGCATAAATTTGAAAAGTGTGCCTACCAGAGAACACACCACAAATCGTCACTGTTCACTACGGATAGCTGCTGCTCAGAAATTCATTTAGAATTTCATCCTCGCTTTAGCTTTTACCTGGGGTTCTTTTTTTAGGTATTTATTTAGAGACGGGCGGGGCGGGGCTCTGTGTCTTAGGCCGGCAATCCCAGAGCTTAGGCCGAGGCAGGAGGATCGCGTGAGGCCAGGAGTTCGAGATCAGCCTGGGTAACAGTGAGACTCTGTCCCTACAAAAATATTTTTTTAATTATCTGGGTGTTGTGGCACGCGCCTGTAGTCCCAGCTACTCGGGACGCTAAGGTGGGAGGAGTGGTCGCGCCACTGCACTCTGGCCTGGGTGACAGATCCAGACCCTGACTCTTAAAAAAAAGGAGAGAGAGAGAGACAAGGTCTTGCTCTATTGACCAAGCTGGCCTCCAACTCCTGGGCTCAAGGACTGAGTAGCTGGGTCTACAGGTGCACTCATGGCGCCCTAGGTGACTCATAGTTACCTAGGATTCTTTTAATATATTTGTTTCTTGTTAAAGACATTTGGAAGTAATTGATTACAATGATATATATACTCAGCAGATAAAATTACTGTGGTTTGATTTCACTAGTTTCTGGAGAAGTATTACCTAAACACTACTGCAATGAAGTCAGTTTAAAAACAAAAAAGTTTATTGATTATCTATTGGATACATTGTACTACAACAGACAGCTAATAATATTTCATTCAGTTTGCCCTATTGGGCTTCTGAATGAAAAATACTGAAGAACAAATGATGTTTAAACAATACTACGTGTTTCCAAAAGTTATAAATAAAGTTATTTAAATAAAAATATTTTTAATGCATTAGGGGAAGTCAGGTGGATTCTTTGTAAAACACAATTACCCACCAATTTATTCACTACATAAAATTAGAGTTGAAATAGATTTTCTTATGGCAGATCCATATTCATATAGAAATTCATTTTAAACTAGTATTTCTGATGGTCAGATAAAAATTGCACATGATCTGAAAGATCCTGTATAAACATACACAATTTGTATCTTTTGCTACCAAAAGATAGCTATTATATTTCATTGATTACTTTTCTAGAATTGGTAATTTAATGACTTTGATTAAAACTTATCAGTAATGCAGTTGAACTCCTTTGTTGTTATATTCAAATAATTGTCATTATTTGCACATTTTATTTTTGTAAATATAATTTCTCATTTTCTTAATATTCCAGTTTTCCACAATATTCGGGAAGATTTACAAGGTATACTTCATTTAGGCAAAAATAACTTAGGGAATAGTCATTGTCAAGAGCAATTTGTATTGCAACCCACAAGGTAAGTTCTTTTTTTAACTTTTTATAGTACATTCTGGTAATGTAGAAATTAGTTGAGATCCAAATCTTACAAACCTTTTGAAGTTTACATTTATGTAAAAAAGTAAAAGAAAATAAAAATAACTGGCAAAAATGAAAAATCCATTCTAAAAGTGTTTCTCATATAGCATTCTCTACATAAGCTCAAGTGACAAACTTTTATTTGCAGTTTTCAACTCAATGTAAATGATATGAAAATGCAAAACTTACATTTTGCTTTTCTTTTAAAAGCTATTAACACATTAGCATATCTTCATATTTGATATTATGCATATAGAGCACTTATTTTAGCTAGCAGTATTCCAGTAGTTTTATTTGCAGGTGTACTTGCAGCCCATATGCTTATAAATCTGGAGTTTTATTAGATATTCCAAGTTGGTGGTGGATTCCTTGGTCCTTTGGGTTTTGAAAAACGGTTTGCAAAACCTGGGAACAAAAATGAAGTTGAATGAAAAAGATGTTTTAAGTATAGAAATGAATACTTGGATTTTAGAGTATAATATATGCAAATACATGGTCTTTTTTTTTAAGTTTAGGCAGCATCTTGACAAATTTAGTAATCGATTATAAAGGGATTATAGTAATATAAAGTTCAAATGATAACAGAATACTAATAACACTTTGAAGAGCATTTACAAATTTAATAATGGTAATAATAGAATGTAGGACCCTGGTTATATATAGCCTTTGATAATTTAGTATATAATATCATTTATCTATGACTTTTTGTCATCCACTCCTTCCCATTAAATGAAGCTGGGAAATTTTAATTTCACAAAAATATAGCACCGTTACTTATAATATTATTGTATTACATCTAGATATACTTCTATGTCAGTCCAGAAATCCTTCAATTTACTAAGAGATTATGTTTGAAAAGCTTAGAAAAAAATAAACAATTCTGAAAAACGAAGTAGGTAAGTAATCATTATTATTTATCTTTCTTCTTCAAACTTGTTCCCCCTACCCTACCCCAAAAAAGGAGGATGAGAAAATTTTTCACAACTAATGAAGGCTATTTCTGGATGTTTTCAAAAGGTATGCAGGTTGATGATGTTGGTTCTTTATCATTTCAGCAACATATGACTTTATGACTTTTCTTTGATGGTAATGTCTTTTTGTTTGTTTGTTTTTTGTTTGAGACGGAGTCTTGCTCTGTTGCCCACGTTGGAGTGCAGTGGCACGATCTCGGCTCACTGCAACCTCCGCCTCCTGGGTTCAAGCGATTCTCCTGCCTCAGCCTCCCAAGTAGCCGGAATTACAGGTGCCAGCCAACATGCCTGCGTAATTTTTGTATTTTTAGTAGAGATGGGGTTTCACCCTGTTGGCCAGGCTGGTCTCAAACTCCTGACCATCTTGGCCTCCCAAAGTGCTAGGATTACAGGTGTGAGCCACTAAGCCAGGCCTAATGGCAGTGTATTTTTCAGTTATCTTACACTTAGCAACTTTAGAAACTTACAGTGAGAAATGAAAGGTTCGAAGTATAGAGGAATAATAAAATGGAAAACTCAAAGATATTCCTAAACCTTTAATTTCATCATTATACAAGTTGTACTGTCTACCTTAAAAAACTGATGTAAAGATCAAATGAGATATTTGTGTAAAAAGCGAATGGGATGAGGTGCAGTGGCTCATGCCTTTGAGTAATCCCACAGGTTTGGAGGCCAAGGCAGGTGGATTGCTTGAGCCCAGGAGTTCAAGACCAGCCTGGGCAACATAGTGAAACCCTGTCTCTACAAAACAATACAAAAAGAAATTAGCTGGGCATGGTGGCTTGCACCTCTGGTCCCAGATACTCAGGAGGCTGAGGTGGGCAAATCATTTGAGCTCAGGGAGGTCAAGGCTGCAGAGGGAAAGAAAGAAAAAAAAAAGAATTACAAAAACAAAAACACACAGCATCCAGCACAATGCCTGGCACATAGTAAGTACTCAAATGTTGCTCAGGCCAGTCATGTTGGCTCACACCTATATTCCCAGCACTTTTGGAGGTGAGTATAGAAGACAGCTTGAGGCCAGGAATTCAAGCACATGGTAACTACTCAAATGTTGCTTAAATTTCAACTCAGAAGCCAGGCATGGTGGCTCACACCTGTAATCCCAGCACTTTGGGAGGCCAAGGTGAGTGGATCACGTGAGGGCAGGAGTTCAAGACTAGCCTGGCCAACATGGTGAAACCTTGTCTCTACTAAAAATACAAAAATTAGCTGGGCATGGTGACGAGTGCCTGTAATGCCAGCTACTCGGAAGGCTGAGGCAGAAGAATCGCTTGAACCCAGGAGGCCAAGGTTGCAGTGAGCTGATATCGTGCCACTGCACTCCAGCCTGGGTGATAGAGTGAGACTCCATCTCATTTAAAAAAAAAAAAAAGAAAAGAAAAAGAAAATTTCCAACCTAGAAAACTATGCCAGAACTGGAAGAGAAGAAGAGTAGGGAAGGGGAAAGAAGATTCAAGAAAAAAAAGCACATTCAAATTTCCTAATGGTGGTGATTAAAAAAAATTGGTGGAGGGGACGCACAGCCTAGTTGATGTACATTTTACTCTTCCCAGTGGTAAGAAAGAAGATGGAAGGAATACTTTTGGTTAAAATGTTTCACACACAATAGTCAGAATCATCTTGTCAGTACAGATCACTTGATTGTAACCCAAGTGGACTAGGAATAGAGATATGGATATATATTAGTACTGAGTACCTAAAATTTTAGGAATACCTATATTCAATCTCTTTCTCTGGTCAATTCTCAGTAGTTTAAAACAGTTTCGAGCTACCTTTTTTTGCATGTGGGCCAATTCAGGGAAAATAAACCTGAATCACAAATTTTTTTCATTCCGATTTAAGTACTTTTTTGAGTAACATGCACTTAAATTGATATTGCCTTAAAAAAGTAAGTGCTGATGTTTTGGGGTTTTTTTTCCAAGACAGGGTCTTGCACTGTCACCCAGGCTAGAGTGCAGTGGCGTGATCATGGCTCACTGCAGCCTCAACCTTCAGGGCTCAAGTGACCCTCCCACCTCAGCCTCCTGAGTAGCTGGGACTACAGGCACATGCCACCATGCCTGGCTAGTTTAAAAAAAAAATTGTAGAGACAGAGTCTCACTGTGTTGCTTAGACTGGTCTCAAACTCCTGGCCCCAAGCAATCCTCCCTCCTCAGCCTCCCAAAGTGCTAGAATTACAGGCATGAAAGTGCTGCTTTTTAAGTAGGTAAAATGTTCAAATCTAGGCATATTTGAGAGGAAGCAGCATGGAGGCAGCTCTCTAATATTTTATCCTCATATTAGATTATATAGACTGTTGTTAAGCTAGGTAGGCCTAGAGTTACTCAAGTTGTATCACTGATTTAGAGTAAAGAAGGAAGCAGAGAACATTTATGTTCCGGGCAAAGTAGGGAGCTTTTTTCTTTTTCTTTTTTCCTTTTTTTTTTTTTTTTTTTTTTTTAATGAGATTGTCTCACTGTGTTACCCAGACTGGTCTTCAACTCCTGGGCTCAAGGGACCCTCACCTCAACCTCCCAAAGTGCTGGGATTATAGGCATGAACCACCATGCCTGGCTTGCTTTTTTCGTAGTTTTTACAATATTCTATGTGAATGTTTTAGCTAAGTGATTTCGTGTAAATCATAACTTATTTTTTAAATTATAACTTTTTTTTTTTATTGAGATGGAGTCTCATTCTGTCGCCAGCATGGAGTGCAGTGGCGCGATCTCAGCTCACTGCAACCTCCGACTCCCTGGTTCAAGCAATTCTCCTGCCTCTGCCTCCCAAGTAGCTGGGATTACAGGCATGTGCTACCTTGCCCTGCTAATTTTTGTATTTTTAGTAGAGACAGAGTTTCACCATGTTGGCCAAGATGGTCACGATCTCCTGTCCTCATGATCCACCCGCCTCGCCCTCCCAAAGTGCTGGGATTACAGGTGTGAATCACCCCTCCCAGCCTAAATTATAACTTTTTAAACCTTAGAGTTAATGAAATCCAAACAAAATTTTATGGCAAAAAAGACAGATCCAGAGATTTTAGTTAAACATTTTGTGAAGATGACACAGGGACTATAACTTAGGTGTGGCAGATATTGCTCCCCATCCACCAATATCCTCTTTGCTTCTTCCTCAAATAGAATTGTATGTAGGCAATTTTTTCTGTCTGCCCAGCAATATTACATTTCCCAGTCTCTTTTGCAGTTTAATTATAGCACATGTCTGAGTTCTCTTCAAGGGAATATGAGCTGATATGATCTGGCCATTTCCGGGCCAGTGCCTTTGTAGAGTAAGAAGAGGAGGCCACACCTCCACTTTTTCCTCTTTTCTTGCCACTTACAGTCTGGATGTGGCAGCAACCTAATTTTGATTGTGTAAGTAAGAACAATACCATTAAGCGACAGTTCTCAAAGTGTGATTCAGGGACTCCTGGAGGCCTCACACTCTTTCAGGGGGTTGATTAATAATAATGTTTAGTAGTAATAGCCTACTACTAATTGCTATTCTTCTTACAAAAAATTATACCTGATACTACTTTAAATAGTATCATAAATATGTATCACACAGAATAATAGAATGCTTAGAATAATATAAAATTATCATTTTAAGTTTATAGCTTAACTTAGGAGGAATTGGGTAAGCAAACCTTAAAACTGTCAGAATTGTGCTTCATTTCCTACTATTGAATTAGTTATATGAGACTAAATAGTGGCAACTGCTGTTCTTTTTATCATACTTGTATGTTTTTCATAAATTTGCTTTAGATATGAACCGGAATATCACAGCATCTCAATTTCTTCATTTGGATAGTCATATTTATTTACTACATGCCAACACAATCATTTGGTTACCTAGCTTTATTTTCCACATATACTAGATAATTTAGTTCTGTGTGAGATGTTAAGAGGTAGTTAAGGTTAAAAATAAAAAGATAAATTGCATGGAAAAGAATATAAACATAAGGACCTATACGTGCAACCTAAAATCATATTTAAAGTTGTATCTGTTATACTGTAAATGAGTAATTTAGGTAATTTGTTTAACTCTTCAGTAAAATGACACACATACCAAAATTCAGAAATGAGCTGGAGTTATTTGACTGAACAGATTCTGTAGGCTTGTTTGGTGAGCAAGAATTACAGATACCTAGAATTAAAAGAAAAAATATAAGGGAAAGACTAAAGACAGACTCAGATGACTGTTGATCAGATCACATATAATTGTTAAGAGTAATTAATAATCCCAAATAAACATATCACTGTCAAATGTTAACAAAATGTAGGTGCTTACAAATGGGTTGACACTATAATATTCTCATTTGTATTTTTGGTATTTTCTTAAAAGGTTTCTTTTCTTTGCAAACAGATTGTATAGTAAAGCCCAACACTAAAGGTAATTGCCATAGAAATAAGATCCAATATATCATGAATCAGCATGGTTTTTTTTTTTTTTTTTTTTGAAATTCACATTTTGGCTTTGGACTTCATATAACTTTTTCCTCTGACCACTCTTAGTACATTTTTACATCATTTGTTCTCCACAATAATTCATCCATGACAAGTCTTATTTTTATTATATAATCCTCTACGCTGGAATCTCTTTTTTTATTCCACTTTCCAGCCTGATTTTTTTCTAATTTAGGCCCATAACCAGGCACGGTGACTCACACCTGTAATTCCAGTACTTTGGGAGGCTGAGGCAGGCAGATAACTTGAGGCCAGGAGTTCAAGACCAGCCAGGCCAACATGATGAAACCCTACTAAAAATACAGAAAAAATTAGCCAGGCGTGGTGTTGCACATCTGTAATCCCAGCTACTTGGGAGGCTGAGAAACAAGAATTGATCCAACCGGGGAGGCAGAGGGATGCGGTGAGCCCAGACTGCGCCACTGCACTCCAGACTGGGTGACAGAGCAAGACCCTGTCTCAAAAAAACATGATAATAATGATTATTATTTAGGCCAATAATCTCCCAAAAGCATTGTTATGCTGCTTTGTTTTGCTATTTTAGTTACTTATAGGTATAAGTTACTTATAGGTCATATATTTACATTGATATATTCATGTATCAGTTTCTGCAGTTTTGAAAATAGTCCCTTAAAAACTCTGTCCACATTTTGCACATTCTATCTTGGCAACGGAAAAAGATAATTTCAGGTTTGTATAACTTTCTAACAAATTGCATATAAATGGGAAGAATATTGGTAAGCATTTTTGTTGTTGTTTTCAACATTTTCAGAATGCACTGTGTGAACTGCATATGTGTTTTTGCACATGCATACGTCATACTAGGATTCTAGAAACACCTTCCTTTTCGAGGAGGTACCTGAGTAGGAATCACTAGAATACATACTGAATTTCAATCAGATCCAGTTAAAACACATATTTATTTTATACTTACTATATTACTATAGTAAGCATAATTATTATACTTAATATATTAAAATAGTTAAAGTATAAGTATAAAATACTATTCATATTTAAATACTTACTATGTGCTAAGCATTGCTCTAGGCACTGAAGATAGAGACATGAATAGAAAGTGAGTAAAGGTAAGGAAGTTCAGGAGACATCAGTAATCTCTATACTGCATAGAGCTGAAAGTTATATACATCCTTCAGAAAGAAAACAAAATTGTCTCAAAGGAGAATATTGGTTGTTTACAAAGGAGGCACAGATTCCACACATATATATCAGAGGAAACTGCTATTTTGTTATATTTTTTAAATCATGGGGTTTTTTTTTTTGGTTTTTTTTTTTTTGAGACAGAGTCTCACTCTATCACCCAGGCTGGAGTGCACTGGCACGATCTCAGCATACCACAACCAGCGCCTCCCAGATTCAAGCAATTCTCCTGCCTCAGCCTCCCAAGTAGCTGGGACTACAGGTGCATGTCAACATGCTCGGCTAAATTTTTTGTATTTTTAGTAGAGACGGGGTTTCATCATGTTGGCCAGGCTGGTCTCAAACTCCTGACCTCATAATCTGCCCACCTCGGCCTCCCAAAGTGCTAGGAATACAGGCGTGAGCCACTGCGCCTGGCCTATTATGGATATATTTATGCTGCCTGCCTAAACTTCATTCCCACTTCTAATAATAGAACTTGAATTTTCCTTTAGGAAACTACCCCTCCCCAATTTTCAGTTCCCATGCTTCCAGTAGAGCTGATTGTACCTTTAGATTAAGGAAATGACCTATAACTAAGGCTGATTTTCAGTTAGTATATTGGCATGGTCACACCAGATGTATAGGTCTGACCTCATTCCTGATTGGACAGTGTACACATGTAATAAGTGTTAAATATTAGGGTATGACACTATCCTGCCTAATCAGAACATTGACTATACTGGCAATAATTGGTTCAGGGATGTGCAGACGAACCAAGTCAAGACAATCAGACCCAGTTGGCACTAGTCATCACAGTGTGGCTTGAAAACTAATAAAGAGTTATTTTTTTTTCCATCATAAGCCTGAACTCACATGATAAAAACCTGCCTATGAATGAGTTAACACAGAGTGAGACTAAGCTGAGAGACGTGAAATGAGAGATTAGGTTCTGATTACATCATTTGGACCATTGTTACAAGCCAGTAAATTCCCCTTTTCTGCTTAAGTCAGCTTAAGTTAGGTTTTCTGTCACTTGTAACTAAAGGATTTCTGAGCAATTAAAGTTTCCCACCAAAAGTTAGCATCAAGCATCACAGTTGACAGCTTCCACTCTTGTCACTCTATAATTCATTCACGATCGTTTTATACTTTTCTGTGAAGCATGTTTAAAAATAAAAATAAATAGGAAACAGAGCATGTAACATCTCTACCTAAAACCCTTTTATGGCTTCCCATTACACTTAGAATAAACTAAACTACTTACCATGCATGACCCATAAGAATCTAACTGCTCCTCTCTGATCTTTCCAGTCTCGCCTTATTCATGTCTCCTCTTTACTTACTACCCGGCAACTAAGATGGCTTCCCTTTGAGTTTCTACAATACACCAAACTCTCATACCTCAGAGATTTTGTTCCCTCTATCTGAAATACTCTTCTCTGGACCCTTTGGCTGGCTGGCTGCTCCTTCATGTTTCGGGTTCAATTTTCACTTCCTTAAAAAGGGTTTCTTGGGCTGGGCGCAGTGGCTCATGCCTGTAACCCCAGCACTTTAGGAGGTGGAGGTAGGTGGATCATGAGGTCAGAAGATCAAGACCATCCTGGCCAACACGGTGAAACCCCATCTCTACTAAAAATACAAAAATTAGCCGAGCATGGTGGCGCACCCCTGTAGTCCCAGCACTCGGGAAGCTGAGGCAGGAGAATCACTTGAACCTGGGAGGGGGAGGTCACAGTGAGTCGAGATCGCGCCATTGCACTCCAGCCTCGGTAACAGAGCTAGACTCCATCTTAAAAAAAAAAGGGGGGGGTGGGTTTGCCGGGAACGGTGGCTCACGCCTGTAATCCCAGCACTTTGGGAGACCGAGGCGGGCGGATCACGAAGTCAGAGATCGAGACCACGGTGAAACCCCGTCTCTACTAAAAATACAAAAAATTAGCCGGGCGTTGTGGCGGGCACCTGTAGTCCCAGCTACTTGGGAGGCTGAGGCAGGAGAATGGCGTGAACCTGGGAGGCGGAGCTTGCAGTGAGCCGAGATCGCCCCACTGCACTCCAGCCTGGGCGACAGAGTGAGACTCCGTCTCAGGAAAAAAAGGGGGGGGGGTTTCTTGGACTCCTCATTCTAAAGTGGATCCCCTTTGTTACCCTCTCCTAGTTACCCTTTTGTTTTCCTTCATAGCATTTGTCATGTGTTATTATGTACATATTTGTGAATATGGTCAACCAAATTTTGTTTAATGTTGTTTGTTTAATGATGGAATCCCTCACCAAACTTACATTCCACAAAGGCAGAGCCCATATCTGTTCTGTTCACCATCATATACCAAGTGCCTTACAGAATGCCTGAAATATAGTAGACACTCAACAAATGCTCATTGAATGAATGAATGAATGACACTAGGCTTAGATTCTAGCTTAAAATAACAGATGAAGAATCCTAATTTCATTAAAAGTAGGACCAGCTTTACGGACCAGTGGGAGATCCAGGCTACCAGGAGAACACATGGAATTCCAGAATCATGAACCATCTGGAAGGGGCTGAGGACACATATGAAGTACAGTCTAAAGCTTCAGGATCAGTTTTGGGAGCCAGATGTTCTTCATTTACAGGCAAAAGACCAGAGGATCAAGGAAACTGAAAAATACAGCACAGCCTAGATCCAGAGAATTAACTGGGAGCTCTTAGAAATAAGACTCAATCGATTAGAGACTTAAATGTTAGACCTAAAACCATAAAAACCCTAGAAGAAAACCTAAGTAATACCATTCAGGACATAGGCATGGGCAAGGACTTCATGTCTAAAACACCAAAAGCAATGGCAGCAAAAGCCAAAATTGACAAATGGGATCTAATTAAACTAAAGAGCTTCTGCACAGCAAAAGAAACTACCATCAGAGTAAACAGGCAACCTACAGAATGGGAGAAAATTTTTGCAATCTACTCATCTGACAAAGGGCTAATATCCAGAACCTACAAAGAACTCAAACAAATATACAAGAAAAAAACAAACAACCCCATCAAAAAGTGTGCAAAGGATATGAACAGACACTTCAAAAGAAGACATTCATACAGCCGACAAATGAAAAAATGCTTATCACTCGCCATCAGAGAAATGCAGATCTAAACCACAATGAGATACCATATCACACCAGTTAGAATGGCAATCATTAAAAAATCAGGAAACAGCAGGTGCTGGAGAGGATGTGGAGAAATAGGAACACTTTTACACTGTCGGTGGGACTGTAAACTAGTTCAACCATTGTGGAAAACAGTGTGGCGATTCCTCAAGGATCTAGAACTAGAAATACCATTTGACCCAGCCATCCCATTACTGGGGATATATCCAAAGGATTATAAGTCATGCTGCTATAAAGACACATGCACACGTATGTTTATTGCAGCACTATTCACAATAGCAAAGACTTGGAATCAACCCAAATGCCCATCAGTGACAGACTGGATTAAGAAAATGTGGCACATATACACCATGGAATACTATGCAGCCATAAAGAAGGATGAGTTCGGCCGGGCGCGGTGGCTCAAGCCTGTAATCCCAGCACTTTGGGAGGCCGAGATGGGCGGATCACGAGGTCAGGAGATCGAGACCATGCTGGCTAACACGGTGAAACCCCGTCTCTACTAAAAAATACAAAAAATTAGCCGGGCGAGGTGGCGGGCGCCTGTGGTCCCAGCTACTCGGGAGGCTGAGGCGGGAGAATGGCGTGAACCCGGGAGGCGGAGCTTGCAGTGAGCTGAGATCCGGCCACTGCACTCCAGCCTGGGCGACAGAGCGAGACTCCGTAGGGACATGGATGCAGCTGGAAACCATCATTCTCAGCAAACTATCACAAGAACAGAAAACCAAATACCGCGTGTTCTCACTCATAGATGGGAATTGAACAATGAAATCACTTGGACACAAGAAGGGGAGCATCACACACTGGGTCGTATTGTGGGGAGGGGGTAGGGGGAGGGATAGCATTAGGAGATATACCTAATGTAAATGATGAGTTAATGGGTGCAGCGCACCAACATGGCACATGTATATATATGTAACAAACCTGCACGTTGTGCACGTGTACCCTAGAACTTAAAGTATAATTTTAAAAATGTAACAAATAAATAAATAAATAGTATAATTATTGGGACAAGAAAAACATGAACTTGGTTTTTAAATTAAAAAAAAAAAAGAAAGAAGACTCAATCTCTGAAAGTTCCACCATATCTTCAAAGCTGTGCCAACCTAAATCTACCTGAAGTTTCTGTTTCTTGTTTGATATTCTGGGCAGAGTTAGAGCTAGAGAAAGAAAACTATTTTCTGAGTTAGGCTGATCAAACCAATCTTTAGTTGACCATTTAAGTCACTCATTTCTTTGCACTTGGCTGTTTTATTTCCCGTTTCCTACCATAATTTCCATTTGAAATGTTTAAATTCTCTTTTGACTCTCTTTAGGAGAAAAGGTACATTTTCCAACTATACTTCAGCCATCATGAGTTCATGTCAGAGATCAGCTATGATGGCAATGATATCAAACTAGCTCAAGAACCTGGAGCTTTTGGGTAGGGAGATAGAATGAAAACCTAAAAGGAAACCTTCTTTCTTAGACTATACCTGAAATCAGATTTTCTCAGTGCTTTTTGTCTCTCCCTATAATACTAGTATAATGTCAAGTAACTGGTCTTTCACCGATTAACCAAATGGATCAAAAAAATTTTTAAGTATATCACCATGGTTCTCTCTTTTTTTTTTTTTTTTGAGACAGAGTCTTGCTCTGTTGCCCAGGCTGGAGTGCAGTGGCATGATCTTGGCTCACTGCAACCTCCACCTCCCAGGTTCAAGCAATTCTCCTGCCTCAGCTTCCCGAGGAGCTGGGACTACAGGCACATGCCACCATACCTGGCTAATTTTTGTATTTTTTAGTAGAGACGGGGTTTCACTATGTTGGCCAGGCTGGTCTTGAACTCCTGACGTGGTGACCCACCTGCCTTGGCCTCCCAAAGTGCTAGGATTGCAGGTGTGAGCCACCACACCCGGCCATCACCATGTTTTTTATATTTTCTATTTGTAAATAAGATTTCTAAGATAATTTTCCACAGTTTCAGGACTCAACGGATTTTATTCTCATTACAATATAGCAAAAATAGTAAGCAACAGACTTTTATTGCTACTAATACTTGGTAAAAATGGAAATGTGTCAATGTTTTGCTTATTTCATGAAGTCAACACATTTGTTTCACAATATGGTTTGCTGTGACTATTTTCAAAGAAAATACATCTGAGGTTAGACTGCTGGAAATTTTAAGTAACCCAGTTGTATGACAGCATCTCAGGATGGGTAGAAAGTACCAAACATTGGCCAGGTGCAGTGGCTTACACCTGTAATCCCAGCACTTTGGGAGGCCAAGGCAGGAGGATCACTTGAGCCCAGGAGTTCAAGACCAAGCTGGGCAATATGGTGAAACCCCATCTCTACTATTAAAAATAAATTTTAAAATATATTTAAAATTTTTTTAAATGCCATTGTACTAATTATTATTCTTATGTATTAAACAGAAGACTTATCGCCTACTCCCTGCCCAATATTAGCATCGTGAAGCCTAGCAAAAACAAACAAACAAACAAAAGAAAAAAGAGGCCTATGGGTGATTGTTCTGATTCATAGGACCTTAGGGAGGCTCTGTTTAGGAATAATTTTGTTAATCTTTTCACAAGATTGGTTGGTTATATAAAGAAAAATTACAATATTGAGAAAATGATCTTTTTAAACATAAGTACCAACTTACTCTTTTTCATGTTTCGCAAAATTTTCAAACTCTACAAAAGCAAAGAAAAGGAAAATGTTAGTTTTTTTCCTGTGAAATTTGAAATACTTTAATCAAGTAGAAATATAGACTTAAGTGAAAAGAATTAATTTCCTTAAAAATAGCCGTGAAAATGTACAAAGTTGTTTTTCCATCTTGCCATTTTTAATTCAGCGCACAACCTCTACTTGATTTTATCTTGCTATTTTTATCACCCATGCAAGTATCACACTATGTGTTTTGAAATAATATTATCAGAGGCTGAGCGCAGTGGCTCACACTTGTAATCCTGGTGCTTTGGGAGGCCAAGGCAGGAGGAGCTGTTTGAGCTCAGGAGTTCAGGACCATCTTGGGCAACATAGCAAGACCCCGTATCTCTACAAAAAGTAAAAAAAAATATTAGCCGAGTGTGGTAGCAGCTACTGGGGAGGCTGAGGCAGGAGGTCCGCTTGATCCCAGGAGTTCAAGGTTACAGTGAGCTCTGATACCACCACTGCGTTCCAGCCTGGGCGACAGAGTGAAAACATGTCTTTTATGAAAGATTAATAAATTTTGTTGTTGTTGTTGTTGAGATGGAGTCTTGCTCTGTCGCCCAGGCTGGAGTGCAGTGGTGTGATCTCAGCTCACTGCAACCTCCGCCTCCCGGGTTCAAGCGATTCTTCTGCCTCAGCCTCCTGAGTAGCTGGGACTACAGGTGCGTGCCACCATGCCTGGCTAATTTTTTGTATTTTTAGTAGAGACGGGGGTTCACCATATTGGGCAAGCTGGTCTCGTGATCCACCTGCCTTGGCCTTCCAAAGTGCAGGGATTACAGGCGTGAGCCACTGCGCCCAGCCAGTAAATTGTTTTTTTAAATTATGCTATCAGAATATTGACAGGGAGCGGTGGGGTGCTGGCAAGGTGGCTCATGCCTGTAATTCCAGCACTTTGGGAGGCTCAGGTGGGAGGTTCCCTTGAGGCCAGGAGGTTCAAGACCAGACTGGGCAACATGGTGAGACCCCATCTCTACCAAAAATTTTAAAAAGCCAGGCATAGTGATGCAGACCTGTGTTCCCAGCCACTCGGAAGGCTGATGCAGGAGGATCACTTGAGCCCAGGAGGTCAAGGCTGCAGTCAGCCATATTTATGCCACTGTACTCTAGCGTGGGCAACAGAGCAAGACCCTGTCTGAAACAGAAAGAGAGAGGGAGAGAGAGGAAGGGAAGGGAAAGGAAGGGACTCAGAGGGGTAGAGGGGATGAAATTCCCACTTCTCTCCTTTATTAGGACCATTTCAGAACCCACAGTGGCTTCTGAATATATCCATGATACACAGACATTTTCATTCTAGCCAAGAATTTTTGCCAGTCATATTCTATATTCAATTTACTAAGGCCCCCTTCCATACTGTTAGCCATACTTCCTTCCCCCACTTTTATGGTGGTGTCTCTAATTAATCTCTTCAAGGAACCTACCCAAATTTCTTCTTTACTCCACATTTCTTCAGCATGTATGTTTTTAATCTGCTTCATGGCATTTTATTCTTCTTGATAATTTTCATGTTCCTCAAAGGTGTTCTGTTCCAGAAGATTAACTATACTATTTTCAAGGGCAAATAGTTATCCTTTATGACTTTTCTATTTTCCTAACACTGAACAGAAATGTGCTCTCCCTTGGAATAGATATTTAATAAATTCTTAATTTGTAACATTTTTAGTTATTTTTTAAAAAATAAATGATTTATTTACAAGTCAGGAAATCCTAGTAAAAATGCTCCCATCCTTGTCTTCAATCTACTCAGTTTCTAATGTTCCTCCTGTAGATAACCACTGTTAGTTTTTCATCCTCTATAGTTAGTATCCTTCCAGAGTTACTTATGAATATATAAATACACATATGTATCATATTCCTCTTTTTAAGTAAAAGTTAATAAATTATATATAAATATATTGAGAAAGTCCTAATTCTTTTTTAGCTGCACAATATTCCATTTGTATGGATATAACATGATTTATGATTTATTTAATCAGTTCCCCTAACAATTAACACTATTAATTATGTTGTTTCCAGTCATCTGCTCTTACAGATAATGCTGCAATGAATATTTGGTATACATGTTATTTCATGTATATGCAAGCATATTTGTAGGATAAATTTCACTTCTAGTGAAATTGTTGAGTAAAGGATACATGCATTTGTAATTTTGATATTTCTAAATTGCCCTTCATAGAAGTTGTAGCAGGCTGGGTACAGTGGCTCACACCTGTAATCCCAGCATTTTGGGAGGCCAAGGCAGGAGGATTGCTTGAGTCCAGAAGTTGGCAACATAGGGAGACCCCATCTCTAATTTTTAAAAAAAATTTTAGGTGGCTCAAGCCTGTAATCCCAGCACTTTGGGAGGCCGAGACGGGCGGATCACAAGGTCAGGAGATCAAGACCATCCTGGCTAACCCGGTGAAACCCCGTCTCTACTAAAAAATACAAAAAACTAGCCGGGCGAGGTGGCGGGCGCCTGTAGTCCCAGCTACTCTGGAGGCTGAGGCAGGAGAATGGCGTGAACCCGGGAGGCGGAGCTTGCAGTGAGCTGAGATCCGGCCACTGCACTCCAGCCTGGGCGACAGAGCGAGACTCCGTCTCAAAAAAAAAAAAAAATTTTTAAAAGGAAGTTGTACCACTTGACATTCTCACCAACAACATTGAGTGTGCTTATTTCCCCATAGTCTTCCTAACAGAGAATGTAATCAACCTTTGGAATTTACCATTCTGATAGATGAAAAGCCATATGTCATTGTGGTTTTAATTTATAATTTTTTCATTATGAATGAGATTGAACATATCAAATGTTTAAAGGGCATACCACACTCATTTATTTTCTTCAAACCATCTGATCCCATATTTTTGCCCATTTTTATTTGGGGGTTATTTTCCATGAATTTCTAACAGTTCTTTGTATATTAGAGTAATAACCCCTTTGGCTGTGGTGCCAGTTGCAGATTTTTTTTCCTCCAATTTGTTCTTTGTCTTTAGATTTTTAAGGTGATTGTTTTGCCATGCATAAATTTTCTCTTTTATTTAGCTGAATTTATCTATCTCTTTTCTTATGGCCTCTGGATTTTGAGTCATAGTTATAAAGGTCATTCACACTCCCAGGTTATAAAAGACTCTTTCCAAGTTTTTTTTAGGTTTTTGTTTTTTTTAATATTTTCATCTTTTAGCCATTTAGAATTTATCCTGGTATAGATATAAGGAATAGACCCTGTTTTTTTCAGGTGGTTATCTATTTGATCCAACAACAGTTATTAAACCATCCATCTTTATCCCCTGATTTTGAGATACCACCTTCATTATATACTAAATTTCTACATATATTTGGATCTATTTCAGAACTTTCCCTTTTACTCTGCTGGTATATGTTTCTTTTTATACACTAATAGCATGCCATTTTATTTTTACATTTATATTTTTGAGATGACATCTCACTCTGTCACCCAGGCTGGAGTGCAGTGGTGCAGTCTCTGCAGCCTCCACCTTCCAGGCTCAACCAATCCTCCCACATCAGCCTCCTGAGTAGCCGGGACCACAGGCGCACACCACTATGCCCAGCTAATTTTTTGTATTTTTGATAGAGACGGGGTTTTGCCATGTTGCCCAGGCTAGTCTTGAATCCTGAGCTCAAGTGATCCGCCCGCCTTGGCCTCCCAAAGGCTGGGACTTACCATATTTGAATATCTGCTAAGGTGACTCATTTATTGCTTTTCTTTTTATTTATTTTTATCTTTAAAAATTATTTTAGACATTTATCTGAACTATTTTTATTTATTATTTATTTGCAGGTTTCTGACTATTCTTGCTTCCCCCTACTCCCATATGAACTTTGAAATCAGTTTATATAGTTGCAGAAATAAACAAGTTGGTAGTTTCATTGGGCATCTTTTACATTTATAAATCAACCTTAGAGAGAAGTGGATTCTTTTTTCTTCATTTCTTTTTATTTTTATTTTTTAATTTTTATTTTAGGTTCACGGGTACGTGTGCCAGTTTGTTATATAGGTAAACTGTGTGTCACAAGGGTTTGCTGTACAGATAATTTTGTCACCCAGGTAATAAGCATAGTACCCAATAGGTATTTTTTTCTGGTCCTCTGTCTCTGAAAAATGAATCTTTAAGTTGTATTTTTTCTTCTTTTTGGTTTCCTTCTATTAATTTTGATTGTTATAATATCAACAATTAGTTTTAGTAAAGATATTTAATCTAATTTTCCATCTCAATGCTGGGGAGGGGGGAAACTTGCAGTAAGAGAAAGCTTCTGGCATGTTTCCCAAAACTCTTATCTTCTTTACCTTACTCCGTGTGAAACTTTTTCCAGGAGTCTTCAGTGTCTGTTTTGAAGATGTTGAATTTTCCATGGTGTCAGGACAGCTAGTAGAATATGTTTCTATAGATTGGGCCTGCATACCTTAAAAAAAAAAAGGAGAAAAACATGTTTCATTGCATACCTTCTTAAGCCTTCATGTTACATATAGTAAATTATTAGCTTGGCTTTTTTAGGCATTATTTTGACTATATGTTACGGGCTTTTAAAATGTTTTCTTTTGTGTAATCATTTTTGTACCTTTTCATTTAGGTCCTACTTTATTGTTAATCTTTTAACATTTTCATTTTTATGATTTTTTTGAGAGAAAGTACTACCACTTACAATCTTCATCGGCAAGAAAGAAGGACTCTAGAGTTCTTTCTGGGAGAGGAGGTGGGGGAGAAGAACGATCTTGATGTAGTTCTGTGATAAGAAAGTATACAACAAACCAGAGAAATCCATCAATTAAAAGTCATAAGTCAACACCCTTTTCTCTTCGTATAATTTTTTAATCAATGAATCTTAACCAAAAATCACCAAATAAAATATTATCTGAAAAATGACTGGAGCCTCAAGAACTTTGTTTTTCTGCCTCGTTAGCCAGTGAGCCTATGATTCATCAAAAATATATAGCTCATTTCAGAACTATTCTCCCAAAGACACTGAAGCCACATATAATCAAGCTTCTAGATCTAACAACCATTTTGCATGAAATATTTGGGATAGAGGAACATGTTAAATAAAACCATCATGATACAATTAGCCAAATCTAGAATGTTAAGCAGTCTTTTAAGAAAAATGACCGACTCTTTTCAACAAATAAATGATGTGAAAAGCATAGAAAGGAGAACTGTTATATATTTAAAAAGAAAATACAAAAAAAGAAGGGAGAACTGTTACAGATTTCAAAAGACAGATTTAAGAAGACAAACATGTAAACCAAATGCAATGTTTAGATTTTGTTTGAATCCGTATTTGAATAAACCAACTGTAAAAAGACATTTTTGAGACAATTGAAAACTGAACAGTCTGGATATTAGTTACTATTAAGGAATTATTATTAGCTTTATTGGTGTGATAATGCTATCATGATAGGTTTTAAATGTGTTTGAAATTTTCCATGATGAAGATCTTCAATAATGGACATATTTTCCCATGATGTAAATTTCTAAAGATACAGATGGTATTCTACTGACATAAGCATCTCATTGTATGGTGCTGAGTATTATTATATTAATTCCTTTTGAAAATGAAAATGCAGTAAAGTACGAGAGGTTCACATGTCATTGGTCATTGGGTTTGTTTAGTCCTTAGAATTTGTCTTATCAATAAATTGTCTTATTTCTTACATGCTGAAGTAAGAAATAAGTACACAAGTGTAGTACTTATTTCTAGCACCTAATAAAATAACTGGCATACAGTAGGCATTTAATAAATACTTAATAACTATTCTGAAGTAGTTCATCATCTTCCAGTTTGCTGTTAGGGAATATTTTGAAAACTAAAGTTGTTCGTTAACAGTATTCTAGTAAATATTTCCCTAAATTTTCATTTCATCTTAATATTCCCCTGACAAAGAACCCATAATGCCTGTTACTTACTGCATTAAATCTAAATTCCTCTGCCTAACTTTGGGTGTATGTGGTAAAATACACATAAGATTTGCCATTAGTGACATTTAGCATATTCACAGTATTGTACAACCATCACCACTGTTCAGTTCCAGAATATTTTTCATCACCCTAGAAGGAAACTCTGCACCCATAAGGCCATCACTCCCTATTTTCCTCTTTCTCCCAGCCCCTGGCAATCACTAACCTGCTTCTATCTTTATGGATCTGTCTATTCTGGGTATTTCATCTGACTGGCTTTTTTAAGTCCTTCAGAATCTTGCCTCACATCTTATTTATCCAAATTTATTTTCTATATTTCACAAACTAGAATATCTATTGCAATAAAAAATAGCCTACTCACCATTTCTCCATACACATCATGCTCATTTCTACCTTTGAGTCATTGTTAGGCTGATCCCTGCTGCTGGAGTTCCCTCCTTTTTTCTTTCTGTCTATACAAATTATTTAAAGTTCTTTCTTCCGGCCGGGCGCGGTGGCTCAAGCCTGTAATCCCAGCACTTTGGGAGGCCGAGACGGGCGGATCACGAGGTCAGGAGATCGAGACCATCCTGGCTAACACGGTGAAACCCCGTCTCTACTAAGAAATACAAAAAACTAGCCGGGCGAAGTGGCGGGCGCCTGTAGTCCCAGCTACTCGGGAGGCTGAGGCAGGAGAATGGCGTGAACCCGGGAGGCGGAGCTTGCAGTGAGCTGAGATCCGGCCACTGCACTCCAGCCTGGGCTACAGAGCGAGACTCCGTCTCAAAAAAAAAAAAAAAAAAAAAAAAAAAA